>NW_027518689.1:22557500-23157500 GCF_043159265.1 Tasmannia lanceolata | reverse complement strand
GCTCTCTTCACAAGTGATGTCTTCGAAATAACTTTATTCAATCTCCCTTCTTTCCTCATGCCATTAGATTATATAAAGAGCCAAAACTTAAAAATAGCAACCCTAAAGACTTGCCTAACAATTATTCTCTATCTTCTATTTACAGCAACAAAAATAAAAGCAAGAAATATGACTAAGATAATCCTAAAATAGTAATCCCGTAATAGACACTTACCATATCCTCAAACTGCCTATAACTTAGCCAAATCAAGTCAAAATCGAGTAATCTTGGGCCCTTTAGATAGGTAATCGAAAAATCTTTCTAAAAACACCAAAATAAAGCTAAATAGACAAGTTTTGACACCCCAAAAAATACTATAAACAAAAGGACGAAAATAGAAAATAAAAAATAAAAAATAAAAGATTTGTTCAACGCCGCACGTTCTGCATTATTCACCCCCACTTGAAAAAAAACTAGACCACGAGTTTCGTCCATCGTCCTCCAAATCTAATGCGTTACACCAACCTTCCATTCTTCCTTTCTTTTTTCATCTTTTCTTGATACAGTACATTAAGCCTTTTTTATAATGATTTCTTACATGAAGCATAGCCATTAAAAGGGCTCTCAAAGGCACTCTCAGATCTATGGTCGTCTTCTCATGGATGCGGGCTTCGAGCAGTGCTAACTGTGTATGAAAGTCTTCACTTTTTGTTGGAGTTCTTTGTTCTCCACGGCTCGATCAGGCTGGCCGATGTTAGTTGTAATGAATTCTTCATCCCGTCGTGCATTCGTCAGAGATCCCTTGTGCTCTGATACCAACTGACATAGGAAGCGTGGAGCGGCAAAACCAAGATAAAGATCAACACGAGCATCGACTAAAATAATCTCGTGGGAGTTTGAAAATCCATGCCACAGTTTGGAGAAAGACTCAATATAACACGTGAAAGGAGCAAAGCTCCTTCACCCATGTGAAAGAGCCACTGCTCACTTCACAAATGAGATCCTAAAAATAAACTTTCTTCAATCTCTCTTTCTTTCCCATGACGTTACATAATATAGAGAGTCAAAATCTTAGAATAGCAACCCTAATTACTTATCTAGCAATTATCCTCCATCTTCTATCTAAAGCAATAAAAATAAAAGCAAGAAATATGACTAAGATAATCCTAAATTAGTAATCCTGTAATAGACACTTACCATATCCTAAAACCACCTATAAAATAGCCAAATCAAGTCCAAAATCGCGTAATCTTGGGCTCTTTAGATAGATAATCGAAAAACCTTTCTAAAAACACTAAAATCAAGCTAAATAGACAAGTCATGACGCCCCAAAAAATACTACAAATAAAATGATAAAAATAGGAAAAAAAGTAAAATGTTAAGAAAATTTGCCGGGCATTCCAATCCGATCGTGCACAAATTAAACGGAAAGTAAAATAAACAAATAAGCAAGCCACATGATGAACACCAAGATTTTACATGGTTCGGCCAAGCCTATTCCACGGGCGAGAAACACGATCTTCCACTATGAGAAAAATAAAATACAAGGATTACAATGGATTAATCACAAACCCATAAACCTGCAACCCTTTCCTTGTTTCTCAAACCCAAGTTCATACACAAGAGAACCTCGAGAAAACCAGAAAGAAAACCAAGAGGAACCAGAGAACAAACCTAAGAAAAAACCCTTTTCTTCCTTCTTCTTCTCTCTTTTTTCTCTCTCTCCCTTAGGGTAGCCGTCACATCCCAAGCCTCTTGCTCGTCCTCTCTTGCTGTCCTTCCTCTGGAGAAAACCCACTTTCTTTTTGGTATTTAGGTTTTCCCTAAAACCTAAAAAGGTACCTTTCCTTTTTGCCTCTTGCCTTTCCACCCAAGCAACTGACTGTGGGTGGAAATAAGGCAACTGTCCCAACAATCTCCACCTTGGCTTATTTCCCACCCACCTGAAGATTTTCCATTGATGTCGCCACCGGTCCGCTATCGCCGCAAATCACTAGGGTTGCAACTTGAGTCAGGTTTTACCCGGCCCGCATCAACCCGGCCCGAAAAAAGCATGGGTAGGATTTAAAGTGGTCGGGTAAGTAGTTGGGCCGGGTTTCATTTTGCAAAGCATGAGTGATTCTCGGGTCGGGCCGGTTTTAAAGGTGGAAAACCCGGCCCGACCCGAAAACCCGCATTTTTTACTTTTTTAATATTATAACTTATAACTTATCGTCAAATCGATATGGGTATAAGGCCGTAACTCTCATCTCACCAATGAAAAAGGAGAAATCAATTTGTAACCCTAGCCCCTCTCTCTCTCTCTGACTTCCGCCTTCGTCTCCCCTCTCATCTCACCAACGAAGGGAACCAAGGTCTCTCTCTCTCTCTCGGAGCAGAAGCGAGAAGGGGGTTTTTGAATTTTTTTTTTCAGCCAAAGTTTTTGCTTCATTGCTAGTTTAGGTATTGCAGGCTGTTCTGCAATTGAAGAATATAAATGTTGGGTTTTCTAGGTAATGGCTTTTTCTTTTTCGTAATGGAAGATTCCTGGGGTTTAGATTGCCTAATTTTTTGGGGTTTCTTCATGGAAGTTTTTTGTGGGTTTTCTTTGTAACAGTTATTAGATTCCAGAGAAAAATCTTTTGCTCTGGGTTTTTTGCAATCATCATTTTTTTCCATCAGCATACTATTGTTTCTCTACTGATTTTGGGATGAGGGTTATTGAGTGGTGTTAGATCTATCATTTTTTTCATAATCGGATGCCTGTTGAGGTTAGAATCTGCTGTGGATTTGTCTTTAGCCCTTCTTTTGTATATTTGCCGCTCTTGGGGTCAGATTCTTATTTTTTCTGGGTCTGATGGCTGGTTTTTGAAGTTAAAAACGGTGTATCTATGGGCATTTTGTGTTCTTCAGAGTTTATATTGGGGGCATTGGCAAATGGTTAGTTCTGCAATATCTTTTGCAATCTTTCTCTTTTGTGCACAGATATTTCTTTCAAGTTTAATTGAAGTTCTCTTTTTTCAAGGATAGGAATGGATGCACCTTTGGGCGTTTGTGTTGTTTTTCAAATGTATCTTTGTATTTCTTTGTGATGTCTTGTGAGATTTTTTAGCCTAGTTTATGTGTAAAGAGGATTTTTACAACTGTGTAATATGGTTCTCTAGGATACTCAAGTGCCTCAACTGCCTATTGCTCTTATGGCCATCTAAGTCATAAGAAGGTCTATTTCTTGCATAAAATAATCTTTGTAGTTCTTTAATTTGTTTACAGTAGCATCTTAACTCATATTTGATTGTCCATTTTGTTCATGCTTTCCATTCATGTACATGTTTGTAGGATACATATCAGTATATCACCACCACAAAAATAATTTTATGTCATTCTCTATAGGCAAACAGAGGCCATGACTGCATTCTTTTTTTTATCGAACCTCAGAACCTGTGTTTTGCAAAGCTTACAGATCAGTCTAGCCACTAACGAGTTGATTGAGAATTAGAAAATATTTAAATCATACTTTGTCTAATCTTATCACTTATTATTAGCATGTTTCAATCAATATGTTAAAATCAGGTTTAAAGTGGGCTTAGAGTAAATTAGGACAATTTGGAATAAAAAGGAGAGCATTGAATGAAGTTGGAGGCGGCAATGCGGAAAAACCCGACCCGACCCTACCGACCCAACCCGAGAAATTATCTCGGGTAGGACCGAGTTTAAGAATCACGAGTTTTCCCCAAAAAAACCCGGCCCGACCCGACCCGCCCGACCCGAGTTGCAACCCTACAAATCACCATTATCCTTCTGAAGTAATAACTACACTCCCTTGAATCACCTTGGTTTTGACACCTCCTGATTCGATCAACACGGCCAATGCACATGTGTAACTGCTAACCCGTTGACTCACCTAGTCAACCTTGGAGAGGGATCTCGATCCATCCTCCCCAATGCAGGTACTGTCACCTTCTCACCATCGTATCCAACCTGGAAACATGTCTCTGCACCAACTGCGAAAGAGACCTTACATGTGTGCACACCATTACCCTATTTCCATCTAGCCATCGAGATCTTAGAAACACTAGTCACCGTGTCCCCGACCAGACGATACAATCCGCCACACTTCTCTCCTTTCATCGGAACCATACAACCACGTGTGATTTTCATGGATCCACTTGCACTTGGAAACCTACAACCCCTGGAGTCCAACCGGCCAAGTGATACTAGATTCTTACGTATCTTTAGGACATACGCCACACCACGCAAAGTACGAACCACTCCATCAAACATTTCGATCTTTCCCGTTCCAACTCCCGTGATGTCACAAGTAGACTCGTCACCCAAGGACACTATACCTGCCCTTGTCTCCTTGAATGTATCAAAATATTCCCTCATGGAGCATACATAAATAGAGCATCCTGAATCTAAAATCCACTCATTATGAGGAGAAGTCTAATTAACCTGTGGAGACTGTGAGAACATCTTCAAACTCTTCACCCTGTTCATCCATTACCACCACTACTGTATTCATAGTACCATTATCTGTTTGGTCAGCTTTCTTCGGACAACCTTACTTGATGTGGCCATATTCTTTGCAATAGTAACACTGCACTCCCTTTCCGTCGACCTTGGATCTTGACCTGCCTTTTCCAGATCCCCTGTCAGACGACCTTCTTCTTTGATTCCACCATGAACAACCAACCCATGCTCTTCACTTATACCAAGAACATGTTTCTTTTGCATCTCATTCAATAAGAGCGATGTCGTGACTTCCTCTAACTTTATTGTATCCTTGCCATACAGTAAAGTTGTCACTAGGTTGTCATACGAATCAGGAAGCTAAGTAAGAAGCAAAAGGGCCTTGTCTTCTTCCTTCAACTTTTCGTCAACCTTGTGGAGTTGATCCACAAGTCTATTAAACACCGTAATGGGTTCCAGAAGATCCACAAGCCTGTTAAACACCAATTGTTAAACTTTAGATATTTTAGAACTATGCAAATAAAGCTATGCAAATAAACTGGAATACAAAAGAAGGAATGTGAAGCTTACCTCGATCTCCCATGGTGGTGGACCGAATGGGATGATCTTCTACTTCCTCTCTAGTTTGCCTGATCTCTCGTGGAGGAGATCTCCTTATGACAGGTTAGACGGCAGCAGAGACTAACCCCTTTACTTATAGATAAAGATCTCATAGGGTCACACCCACAATAGAACTCTAGTTGACTTAATCTATTTAATCAACGGATATAATTGTATCTAGGGCTGCACTAATCATCCATGTCTCGATAGGGATGAGATGCACTGATTACCCTTATACCCTTAATTGATCACTTTGGAAACAGGTAATTCCAATAATTTCACACTTAATCTCATTCTTCAATCTAGACCGTCGATCTTAGATCAATGATTGCCCAAATAAGATCTTACACCACCATCATGGCCAGCCGAGGTAACTTCTAAGCTTTCTACCAATGATAGTTCCTTCATTTCTTGCCATCGATTTCAAAATTACACCCAAGGCACCTAAGGCTGCCATACACAAACGCAGTCCCTATGTTTGCAAGAAAATAGTGAACAATGTGGTGAAAGTATCGAGGGAAGCGCACATGATAATCCCTCACGAGTTGAATGCCAAGGAGAAGTTGAGGAGGTCATTATTTTAGAGACGGATAGTAAAGGAATTGAGCTTGATGACATTGGTGATGAGACTCATGGGCTAGAAGTGGATTCTATGCATACAAAAGACGAAAGTATGGAGAATTACAGCATAGGATAAGAGGATGTTTTTTGCCCTGGTTTGCTTAACGATGGTGCTGAAATAACAACACATGAAATTCTAATCTTGCTGCCAACAGATTTTAGCACACCTCAAAAGCAATTCTATGAATTATACCCCATTGGAAAGCACCACAAGCCTTTTACCTCATATACACTATACATTGGTGCTGATTTTCTGCTGAACAGGTCTTTCTTAAATCATGTCTCTTATCAACAAGATGATGAAAGAAGTAGAAAAGTAAATGAGGATGATTGCAAAGGGAGGCGTCACAATATACGAGACCGGATCATCTTCATTGTTTATCCCGGCGGAGCATCCCTTCACAAGGATGATGGGAACTCGTGGTCGAGTTCTTTTGAAGAAAGGGGTACGATGCAGGCGCATCTCATCGGATCCTTCCGATTAACGGTTGGAAATTTTCGATCAATGATTGGACTGTCAAAATTTCTTAGATCGATGACCTGCCACCTAATCAATGATCGGACCGTCGAAATGACATTATCAAGACACCCATCATTTTTTAAGTTTCAAATATTTCCATCTCTAATTTCGGCCATTTCTATCTTGTTTTCTAAAGTAGAAATTACTTTCATCTTGTGCCTGTAATTGCCAATCATGTGCTCCAAGTTTCCATTGTGGAGAGAGCTTGCACGTGCAAACATTACCCTTATTAGTAAAGATGTGAGATCATCAATCTATAAAAACTAAGGGTAATTAATGACAATTTTCTTTTAGGGAGCCACCTGGAATTATGAAGATAATAAAGGAGACAATAAAACATTCAAGGGGTTGAATTGGAAGGTTGACTATTGAGGTCTCAAACTATGGCAACAAGATAATTTTATGGGATTTGATTTTGTCTTAGCTCTTATGGAGGGAGTAGAATTGTAACCGTGTGAAGCCAATGCTAATATCATGGGGTTGGATTTGAAAGTTGACTACTGAGGTCACCAGCTATGGTAACAAGATAATTACATGGAATTTGAATTTTGGCTTAGCTATGATGAAGGAAGGAAAATATTAATTGTGGGTTGCCAATATAGCTAGTTTCTTTCTTTTTCTAATTCTTGTAATAGACAAGCATTTAGGATGACCAATGTTGCCAAATTTATCTTTTTTATTGCTTTTAATGTGGTTGTAAGGGTAAAGTTCTATATAAGAACATGAAGAAATGAAATGAGGGCAGACTTGGACGATTGATTTTTCCTCTTGTGGCAGTGTGTATGTTTCTCTTTGTGAAGGTTACAACATTTTGAATTTTGAAGAAATTCTGTAGGTTTATCTTCTTCCCTTAATACCTTGTTCCATGCAAGGTTAGATAATTTGGTAGACTCACTGGTCATCACCTTGATCAGTTACAAAGAGATCTCAGCAAGTTCCCTAGGTTGCTTTTCATCCATTTTATTCACTTGTTTATCACATCCCAATAACCCTCTTTGTCTCACGAAGTGAAATTCCAAGGGTAGGCCCGAGTACTTATTCTAATTGCAACTTATGAGGAGGTAAAATTAGGTTCCTAACAAGTTTTAATCTTTTGAAAACTCTAACCCAATTTTGAAGATTTAAGAGATCAAAAAGGCAATTAAGCACGCAAGTTAAATCCTAAGTGCAATGCAAATATAAAGCAAGAGAGAAGAGAGAATGCACCCGAGATTTAAAGTGGTTCGGTCCTCAAAACGCGAGGCCTACTCCACTCCACCAACCAAACCCGTTGATGGCTTCACTATGTTGATTTCTTAACTTCGGCGAAGATCGGTGCCAATTACAATTCCAATTGCCTTTAACCTTGGTGGCAATCCTCACCACGGAGAGTGGGCTCCGCTTCTTCGAACACTCACTCGAATACAATCTTTTGAATAAGAAAGAAAGAACAAAAAATCCCTCACAAGGGTTTACAAGGTTTGTAGAAGATGTGCAAATTTGAAGCCATAATCCAAATCCTAATTTTAGAGGATGAGAGGCATAAACAAGCTTGATTCACTCTTAGGATATTCCAATAGGTTTTTAGAGTGTTAGGATTGATGGTTGGGAAGTTTAGAATACCCATATATATAGAAAACCCAAATATGACCGTTTGAGGGGCATAGTGGTAAATCTGGCAAAATCTCCAACGGCTATTTTTCTTCCCAAAATAGTGGTCTCGGAGTTCTGAGAATTTCTCTCGGAGTTCCGGGAATTGAAATAGAAGATGGAAAATGTTACTGGACCATATCTCGGAGCTCCGAGAATCTCTCGGAGTTTCGAGAGGCCTATTTCCAGCAGATTTTCAATTCTTGTTTTATTATTCATTTGGGCTTCCAACTCTACACCAAGTTGGGATTGTTATGAGGGTTCCAAAGTGTTGGAACACCACAATGACAATCTCTTAAACATTTTAGGGTGTATGAGATGACTTTATTTATGCCTCTAAACACCTAAACTAGGATTGGATCTTTACATTCTAAAACGACTTCGATCTTCAATTGTGATGCTTCAAGTCTTCATGCGTCTTGGATCTCCGATATCTTTGGCCTTCCTAATGCGGTCCAATGAGAGCTTTTTGGCCTTAATCCAAGCAATCTTGTCTTAATACAATCATGATCTACAACTTAGACATTCAAACATATTAGTGATATAAAATCACTTGTGTATTAGAATCATCAAAAGAAGATAGGAATGCCAAAGTGTGAACCATTGGGCTTACACGAAGTAATCTTATCAAAACCCCCATTATTAGTTGCAAGGACAATCAATCAATTCTCCAAAGCCCAAACACCCTTCTTGACCTAGACCCTATTTGTTGTCCAAAAAAAAATAACCCTCCGAACAGTAGCCGAGTCGCCCAATCCCTTCCAAACTTGCACTCAAACAATAGGGACTCATTTTGTTGTAGTTTTGGTTAGCCCTAAGCTAACGCAGGTGGTTCTTACAACCTATGTGTAACTAGGCTGTATTTCCTAAGGACAACAAATGGCAGACTAACGCATCCTATTCTAGTCATCAGTCGGTGATGTGGATCGCCAACTGACCGGACGGAGGTGTTCCTATAACTCTAAGACAAACTCCTAACTCTAAAACAAGCATACAACAAATAAAAAAAACATCAAGGACAAACCTCTAACTCTAGAAAAGAACTCTCTACCTAGGTCAAAGTCCTAACTCTAGAGGAAGGTTTTTTCGAAGGGTCCTCCTCGGATTTAGTGTGGGCAAAGAGGAAAAGGTTAAGAATGATTAGAGCCATTACTGGCACGAAACCCCTCTACACCTCGAGTCCATGTAAAATATAAATTCTGCTGTCGATCATGTAATTCACCATGCCAGCGGGTCCATGTGACAAAATTGGGATCCGCGTGGAGAGAACAAAACCACTGTCGTGGCCTCGAAAACAACAAAAAATTATAACAATGAATGAAGCTTCATTTCCTTTTCATTCACGGAGTTTCCTTTGCCCACGTCAGTGGAGCAGCACAAGAGGCCCACGTGGCATCAAACTCATGGACGAAATAAGCCATGACGTGGACACCAAAACAGCCACAATTCTGTCTATAAAACACCCGTCGACCCTCTTTGAAATTGCATTAAACATTTCTACTTGTTACGGGTTTTTTTGCACTCATTTCTTCACTCACTCGACTCCTTCGTTAACGAATCTCATTACAGATGGCCACGTCAGCACTCATGGCCGCCCATTTGCCACTTGTCTCGTCTGGCCGTTTGCCACTTCAGCAAAGAGCTGCTTATGTGTCACGTATTAATTGCAATGCACAAGTAAATGTTGATCTCGCATGTTCTTTAGTCTACTTATAAAATTTTAGTTCTATTATTATTAGAGGTATGCTAAACGCAAGGCTGCCTTGCAAAAATCAGCTCAGAGTGGCTAGGGCTGCAACTCGAGCCGGGTAAAACCCGACCCGCATCGACCCGACCCGAAAATAGCCTGGGTCGGGTTCAGGTTTCATGGGTTTCGGGTCGAGCCGGGTTCAGCATTCAAAAGCCCGCATGAATCTCGGGTCGAGCCGGGTTTGAAGGGGCCCGACCCGACCCGACCCGAGTTATATAAGTTATAGTGTGTACATTTTTTTCTATTGTTAGTTAAAAGTTAAAGGGATAATTACATTTACACCCCCTCTAGTTTCTGACACATCCACTTCCACCCCTATAGTTTAAAACGTGACAAATACACCCTTGTAGTTTCAATTTGTTTAAGGTAGGCCCCCTCAGCTGAAGGTTCGTCCATAGATTGAAGGGTTAGGATGATCCGATGGAGCTGATTTTTTTGGCACACCCTAACTATGTCAGGACCCATCAAATGAATGCTTTGGATCATCCAAACAATGTGGGCCCCCATTATTTGGATGATTTTTTGGTAGTGTTTGGATTCGGGTAGGGGCCCACATTATTTGGATGATCCAAAGCGTTCATTTGATGGGTCCTAACATAGATATGGTGTGCCCAAAAAATCAGCTCCATCGGATCATCCTAACCCTTCAATCTATGGACAAACCTTCAGCTGAGGGGGCAAACCTTAAACAAATTGAAACTACAGGGGTGTATTTGTCACGTTTTAAACTATAGGGGTGGAAGTGGATGTGTCGGAAACTAGAGGGGGTGTAAATGTAATTATCCCAAAGTGAAAAGTGAAAACCCACGCACCCACTGTTACTGTATGTGAGTGTAATTTCCTGCTTCTATGAGTTGAGTTGATTCAAGTGTTTGATTCAGCATTGTTTGATCGTAATTACAACATTGTTTGATTACAGCATTATTTCATTCAAGTGTGATGTGAGTGTAATTACATCATTGTTTGATTCAAGTGTAATGTGAGTGTAATTTCTGCTTCTATGAGTTGAGTTGCCTTGCCAAACAAGAATTTTCCTTAAAAATTTGCGTCAACATGAAAAAACCCGACCCGACCCGAACCGACCCGAGATTTATCATGGGTAGGGCCGGGTTTGGGAATTGTGGGTTTTCCGAAAAAAAACCCGACCCGACCCGACCCGAGATATTTCTCGGGTAGGGTTGGGTTCTCCAAAACCCGACCCGCCCGACCCGAGTTGCAGCCCTAAGAGTGGCTGCACGTCATCAAAGTGATTTTTTGTTGATTTAAATGCACTTTGGTGACGTGCGCCTAATGAGGGCACTTTTTTAGTTGATTTTTACGAGGTTGCCCCTGAGTTTAGCATTTATTAGAGATTTGAGAGGCAATTTCGCAAAAAGCCCTTTTTTGCAGCTCACGTTTGCTAGATTTTATATGGTGGAAGCCCTTATGCTCTGTTTGGTTGCCAGGTTTTTTTTGTTCCTGGGAGTTTTGTGGGAGAGTAAGTTAAATTTTGGTCCCATCCCATGTTTGGTTGCCTTTTAGCACTAGGTTTATTTTAATCCTACTCTTGTAATGATTACTTGTGGGGTGAATTTTTTAATCCCACTTTTGTAATGATTGCCTTTTCATCCCATCCCAAGATAACCCCAGGAACAAAAATAAACCTAGGAACCAAAAATAAGCTTGAGAAGAATTTTTTTCTACCCAACAGTTCAAGCAACCAAACAAAGGTTTTTTTTTTTCCCACCATATCTTCCAGGGTATTTTTTTCTCCCACATAACCAAACATGGGATTTTTATTTTACCAGGCTACTTTCAGGACTCTTTTTTTCCCACCTATCTCCCAGGGTATTTTTTTCTCCCACATAACTCCCGGGACCAAAAAAAACCTGGCAACCATACAGAGCATTATAGTTCCATATTTTTTAAAAAAGTGCTGTACGGACCACATCATAGGATAATCCAATTTACGTTGTGTTCTATCACATGGACGGTTTGGATCATCCTATGTACAGTATTTTTTGAAAAATATGAGCGTGGGAAATGATATACCCCCACCCCTAACATGATTCAGTTTTAAAGGCAAAGAAAAACGTTAAAGGGTGTGAATTTATCCTCAAGCAGTGAACCATTAAAGGGGGGATTCTATCCGTGTTGTGGTTTCATGGGCGGGAGGGGGTATCATTTCCTTAAGGGCTTACACTATATAAAAACTCCACTTTTTCATGAAAGTAAAGCCAACTCATGAACACTTTTAGCAGATTTTGTCTTATTAATCATCATCATTTAACAATTTTATTTTTGTTGCTGGATTTTGAACTTATAATGATATTTTCTTGATGTGGCAGGGTCAATCACCTCAGCCATCCCAGACACCATCTCCAACTCCAAAGGTGTTCAATTATTTCTTTATTTATCAGTAATATTTTGATTTGCAAAAGCTCCTTCTAAATTTGCATTTTATGACTCAAAATCCAAATATACAGACAAGTTATATTGGCACTCCCATATTTTGATAGTTTAAGTTTCAATTTTCACAAAGTCCTTATATTTGCAAATAAGTAGGTCTGATTATGAGATGCACCTCACTCTAACTTATGTTTTGACAGGTCAGCACGAAATTTTCTGACGTGTTGGCTTTTAGTGGGCCCGCACCAGAGAGAATTAACGGGAGATTGGCTATGATCGGGTTCGTGGCAGCCTTGGCAGCTGAGCTGGCAAGAGGTGATGATGTGGTGGCCCAGTTGGCAAATGGAGGATTGCCTTGGTTTGTGGTTTCCACCGTTGTGCTGTCTATAGCCTCTTTGGTACCTCTATTCAAGGGAGTGACTGTTCAATCCAAATCAGATGGGATTATGACATCAGATGCTGAGATGTGGAATGGAAGATTTGCTATGTTGGGTTTGGTGGCTCTCGTTTTCACTGAATATTTGAAGGGTGGGGCCCTTGTGTAGTGTGGGTCCCACACTACTAGCTAATTACTAAGGTGCAATATTATAAGCATTAGTAATTGACACTTACTTGATATTGAAATACGCAGCGGTATGTGTAAATGTTGTAAGGTGTGTAACTGTGTACACAGTAACACAGAGAGGGTGCGTTCTATGATCAAATATTAAAGCAACACAGAGGTGGTGCGATGATTATCCCAAGTTCTTCTTTTCCTCTCTTTCTATAGACAAATGTTAAGGCATGTTTGGTAACTGTAAAAATTTATTCCATGGAATATTGTGGGCCCAGTTACGAGAATAGAAAAGAAATTACTTGAAGACATGTGCATAGCACGGGAACGAAAAACAAAGAATCGAATAAAGTGAATGGAAAAAAAGACATGAAATAAAATTTCTAGAAACAAAGATTTTAATTACTAAAAATGGAGAAAAAAGAAAAAGAAAATTTTGTAATTAAAATATAATAGTTGTTTAACAAAGAAGAGGTACTGAAAAATGCCAACCAATTTCATCCCCTACAATGGCAAGTGATATCTTATATAATAAAACATCCTCATAATATTAAAACAGCATAGATTACTAAAATGAGAGCAAAGCTTCAATTTATACCTTTAACCATACAACATTTACCGACATTTGAGACCAAATTGAGGATAGAAATCATTTGATAAAACTTTAGGTCTGTTTGGTTGCTAGTAAAATTTAAAACTTAGGAAGTTTTTAGTAAAATTTTCGTCTCATCCCATGTTTGGTTGCCTTTTAGCATTGGAATTTTTTTACTCCCACTATTGTAATGATTGCTTATGAGTGTGACATAAACTCCTTGTCCTCTCTTTTTCTTTCCTAGGGAATGATGTCCTCTCTCTCTCTCTCTTCCCTCTCTCTCCTCACTTCCCATATTTGGTAATGACACCCTTAAATTTTGGCGGGAATTTTAGGAATTGTAGGAAAAAACAACCTAGCAAATCCCATTGACCTCACTGTTGGGATTAAAAAGCTCGTAGGATAAAAATTTTACCGGCAACCAAACGCAGTTGGCTGTTTGGATATGCGGATTTTAGAGTCCTGAATTTCTTCAAAATTGTAGATGGGAGACAAGAGAAGAAGGTGGACCAGCCAACGGTTTTTTATTTCTCGCCATTCTTTTCGTAAACAAGAGAGTGGCAGATCATAACATGTATCCAGGTTTTAGAAATCTGTTGATGGGGGAGATATTTTTAAAACCTCGATTTGCTACTTAAGGGGCGTGTTCAGCAACTATTTCTTTTACAACATTTCCCCCTTTTTTAGGGGTAGAGAATGAGTAAAGCCAAAAAATCTCAAAAATATCGTTCCGCTGTGTGACCCGCTAAGGTTTCTAAAAATTTGCCTACTTTTTCGACTACAAAATAAAATTATAATAAGCGATAAATAACCGTTTCTAAAGATTCTCATCACTCCGCCCGTTTAATCGGGCAAGAATGTGAAGTCTTGCTGAACTCGCCCTTAAAATCCAAGTTTCTAACGAGAAGCGAAACGGATGGGCTTCTTCTTCACTTGTCTCCCATCTACAATTTTGAAGAAATCCAGGATTCTAAAATCCACATAACCAAACGGCCCGTAAATATCTGATGAAAGATGGCTGCCCATTCATTTCCCATGATAAATTCATCCTCGGATAGGTTGACTGCAATTCCTCCTCTGATTTTGTTTGACTGCAATTCCTCCTCTGATTTTGGTTGATGTATATCTTTTATATTTGGTTTTGAATGCTTTTCATGATGCAAGGGGTTTCATCTTTTCTAGGCAAGAGATCCATGTCATATTTAATACTTATTCTCTGTATATGGTGCTGATCCAAGTTAATACTAACCCCGTTAATATCGAAACATCAAAGGTAACTACAAGAGGCATTTTAATTCCATGAATATTAATGTTTTTGTTATGGGGTTTCCTAGGGTTTTATTTCATTACATTTGAAGGTTTTAACGCATTTTAGTTCTTTGCAAAACTCATGATTTAGGTTTGAGCAATAATGTACGATGGATTTGGAATGATTCAAGTAACAACAGAGTCTTCTCTAAAGCTTTCCCTGCATTAGGTAAAACATGCAAAACCAAATATTAAAGATATACATCAAATAAAACCGGAGGAGAAATTGTAGTCAACTTATTCGATGAGGATGAAATCCTCATGGGAAATTAATGGGTAGTCCTCTCTCATCGCCCACAAAAAATGATATTTAGACTTTAGAGTCTTCTCTAAAGCTTTCTTCGCTCACCCAAATACAGAATTAAAAAAAGGGGCCAAAAAAGCTAAACAAATAAACAAACTAGTACCATGAGAAGAGAATTATCATGTAAGCTTAATAAGGGAGATGATATTGCCACTCTTAAAATCAGATAAGACACATCACATGTTTGGGAAATTCCTACTTCTACATCGATAAAACCTTGAAGTAGGAAAAAAATACAAAGCATCTACTTCCATTGCTGAAATAAATCAATGAAACTGAAACATTTTATAGGAAAAAAATATCATGCACCATTAGCATTAGATTTGGCTTCAAGCTCAGGGTCTTGAGAAGAGGAATTTCTGAAGAAATACTTATCCAGTAATGAAAAAGAAAAAAAATGAGGGGGTATGATGTGTTTGGGCTTCTGGGACTGATTGAGGGAAGGAGAAGAGGAAGATGTGATAAGGATTTTGAAAGGGTATATGCATTTTGAAAGAAACAGAAAGGTTGTAGCATTTGGAAACGAATAGAAGCCGAACTTAGGGGGTTTGGAAATGAATCTTGAATAATAGCCATTTATAGAGATCCATTTCTATCATAAATATTGACAGAGGATGCATATTCTTTTCTAGGTGACAAATTGAATCGGATCGGTAGGAATGAATTAGATGCCATGATTTCAGAGATTTTGATTGGAATTAAACGCAAATAGTGGGCAATCGAAGAGGAGTTATAAGAGAAGGGAATATAAGAAGGCATGTGAGTGCCATGTGGTGCACGTAATTAAACGGAAATAGTGGAAGTCGAAGAGGAGTTACAAGAGAAGGGAAGATGAGAAGGCATATGAGTGCCACCTGGCGCACTCACAGAGTGCAGTATTCTGTTTTTCTTATATACTAGTTGCAAACCAGTGCGTTGCACGGGAACGGGAAAAACAAACAAACAAATAAGCATTCATAAAGAAAATTAAGCCACTGAACTAACCCACGTGTGATTAAAGCTTCTATGACATGCATACCTAGAAAATAAAGCCATTGAACCAATCTTGTTTAGATTCCAAGAAAATCCATGAATAATTTGGAGAGTTTTTATACATCAAAGAATATTTGTTCGACCCCAAATGTCACGGATACCACCATAAACAGATATATCATATTTTTTATCAAGGCCGGTGAATTTTTCTTATAATTCAAAAGAAGTGTTTTTCATATAATTTAAATACGGGCTGTGTAAAAAACGTAAATTTTTATAGATTCATAAATCGTTCCAAAAAATAAAAAGTCGTAGGAACTTGCTTTGACCTTTCCAAACATTTCCAAAAAATTCCTGCAATCTAAAGAGAGCCCAAGTGAAAATCATCAAAATTTCATCAATTGGAATTAGGAAAATTTTAGAAATGACTTTCCTTTCCCTAATGCGGCTAAAAATGGCTATCAAAGAATCATATCAATGGCCTTCTATTTCAAATTGTATCTGATACTTTTTCCTAAAATAGCTATAAAAGAATAATAGATCTACCCAAAACAACTTGAATATAGCTAGAATTCCTTCAATTCAGAAGGAAGTGTAAACAAACATATGCTTATGCCTTAATCCAATATTGTGAAATTCAACTTGTAATGGTAAAAAATTACCCAGGGAAGCATCAAATCATTTAAAAAGCACACATGCATTTTAAATGAATATTGCATTAGATAAGCCAATATGAAGAAATAATACGTTTGAATTGCAGGAAAAAACATTTCTGACACAACTTTTTTCTCGAAATATTTTTGTTCTTCCCACAATTTAGAGTAAAATGATATGATTATGGCTAATTTAGAGTATCATCATAAATTGAAGGTCCCTCTAAAAACATTTCTGAAACATCATTTATATAAACCAATAAAAAAAAACCCTGATTTCTCTTTTTGATTATAACATGTTATTTTAGTGGAATGTATTGAAGAAAGCTGAATAGCCTAACATGTATAATGTATTGGAGACCCAAATTGAAGGTAAAGCACGCATAGGCGGGAAAAAAGCAACAAACATTTGGTATATAGATATAGAAAATATAAGATTTAAGAAAAGATAACTTCACAGAGCCATGTACCAGATTTGAAAATTTAAGAAAGTCATGTCCATACGAATAACCTTCAGGTGATAAGTCTTTATTAAAGGATTGCAGAATGCCCAAAAATTTCCCAATCACCATAAAGATGGAGCTAAAATTAACTTAAGTAAGATCCTAAATGTTTATTCTATCTCTCGATTAGAAAAATCTGATTACAGATACAGTAATAAAAAGAAAAGAAAGGATATATAATAATCAATTAAAAAACCTGAAAATAGATGCAAAGCCCCTAATTAAAAACATGAAAACAAAACAAAGAAAATGGTCGAGTAAAATAATCAATGGACTGTGGTATAAATCAGCAAAATTAAAATTTTCCTGCACAAAACAAACAAAATTTATAGGGAAAGCCCTTAATTAAAAACCCTTAAATTAAAATTAAGTTTCATGCTTAACCAAAACCCCAACCGCCATATAACCATTAAAGACAAATACAAATGTCAAAATTTCAATTACAGATGATAGACTATTATAACATACAGAGGAAAAACCCTTATATCTTGATCGTGTGAGTATAAGGTGGTCGTCGCCGGCGAAGCACAACCCAATTTCAGAGAGAAATCCAAACTAATCATGTGCCAAAAAAATGACTACAAATAATTATCCGGCAAAAATAAATTCCCAAAATATGGCCTTCACTAAAATTCTACAACCCATATAGAATATCATACTCTAGGCAAAAAATTGTCAACTTCAACCCACATCTCATACCAAAATAATAGTATTTACCAAGATTTAAGTTATTAAATACAGAACTGCCCAGCTTTTGACAACGAAGAGCGATCAGTAGACAGCCTCGTGGCACTGCAAAAGAAAACATAAAAAGATTAGGGAGGAAAAAAAAGATGGCTCAAAGAAAAGATCAGAAATGGGGAACGAACCCATTGATTTTATTTTTTGAAGGGAACGAACCCATGCTATATATATATATAAAGCGAAATCCTATATTAAAAAGTCCTCTTTATCACCTTTTGGCAAATCTTCTATTACTAAAAGCTATTAAATCACTTATTAAAAGCTATTAAATCTCAAAGAAATGGCTCAAAGAAAAGACATAAAATAAGATGGCTCATCGTTGCCCTCACCAGATCTGTAGAGATGATTGCAAGGAAAAAAGGTGGAGTCTCCTTTGCCACTCAAAATAATAAGTTACAGCAATGCATGCGAAAGTTCCCAATGTGAGTAGAGAGAAGAAAAAAGGTCCCATTGTCCCCTGATGTGACAACACATTTTCATTTTTATTTATTCACTTCATGACCTACCTTTCACCACTGCTATCTACAAAGCCCAAGATGCCGTACTGTTGCTTATCCTTCATAGATCTCAACGGTAGTCTATCTACTATAATAAGCTGGATGGAAAAGAAGAGAATTTTTTGATTTTTTTGAAAATTCTATGAGAATTACACATCACTTTTTTGACTTTTTTTAACAAATGCACCCATTCAACTCACATATTTTCAATCCTACCCTCTCCATAATGCTTTTAACAAAGGCACCCATTAAAGCCATATAATTTCAATCTTACCCCCCTCCTTTATGGTTTTTTAATAAAAAATCTATAGGGTGATCTTAACCATCCGATTTAAGAGGAATTATGGAAACATCTATAGATTGGAGGGCTAGGATCAGCCTACGAAAATGATTTTTGGGGCACAACCTATTTATGTTGTGTTCCATCACATGGACGGTTTGGATCAACCTATGACGTGGTCCGTATAGTTCTTTGTCGGCCCGTGCATCGCACGCACCCATTAAAGCCACATAATTTCAATCTTACCCCCTCCTTTATGGTTTTTTAATAAAAAAATCTATAGAGTGATCTTAACCATCCGATTTAAGGGGAATTATGGAAACTTCTATAGATTGGACGGCTAGGATCAGCCTATGGAAATGATTTTTGGGGCACAACCTATTTATGTTGTGTTCCATCACATGGACGGTTTGGATCAACCTATGACGTGGTTCGTATAGTTCTTTGCCGGTCCCTGCATCGCATGACGTTGGGGCACAACCTATTTATGTTATGTTCCATCACATGGATGGTTTGGATCAACCTATGACGGGGTCCGTACAGTTCTTTGTCGGCTCGTGCATCGCACGGGTTTTTTGACTAGTATCTACTATAATAAGCCGGGATGAAAAGAGAGAGTTTTTTCGATTTTTTTGAAAAATCCGTGAGAATTACACCTTACATTTTTTGACTTTTTTGAACAAATGCCCCCATTCAACTCATATAATTGCAATCCTACCCCCCTCCTTTATGCTTTTAACAAAGGCACCCATTAGATCATATGATTTCAATCCTACCCCTCCTTTATGCTTTTAACAAAGGCACCCATTAGAGCCGTATAATTTCGATCTTACCCCCATCCTTTATGGTTTTTTAATTAAAAAACTATAGGGTGATCTTGACTATCCGATTTAAGATAAGAGGAATTATAGAAACATCTATAGCTTGGAGGGCTAGGATCGGCCTATGGAAATGATTTTTGGGGCACAACCTATTTATGTTGTGTTCCATCACATGGACGGTTTGGATCAACCTATCACGTGGTCCGTACTGTTCTTTGTCGGTTTACTAGTACTATATAGTAGAAGAGAAAATAAGAGAATTTTTTGAAAATTCTATGAGAATTATACATCACTTTTTTGACTTTTTTTTAACAAATGCACCCATTCAACTCATATATTTTCAATCCTACCCCCTCCTTTATGCTTTTTAACAAAGGCACCCATTAAAGCCACATAATTTCAATCTTACCCCCCTCCTTTATGGTTTTTTAATAAAATATCTATAGGGTGATCTTAACCATCCGATTTAAGAGGAATTATGGAAACCTCTATAGATTGGAGGGCTAGGATCAACCTATGGAAATGATTTTTGGGGCACAACCTATTTATGTTATGTTCCATCACATGGACGGTTTGGATCAACCTATGATGTGGTCCGTACAGTTCTTTGTCGGCTTGTGCATCGCACCGGTTCTTTTACTAGTATATAATAAAGAGGAAGGGAGGTTTACTGTTCACCGCTGAGGTGGCAGCCCTCCCCTTCCTCCGTCGAATCTACATGGAAAAAATAGTCCTGACGTGACATTCATAAATCAGAATTGAAAACGCCCGTCACATTTATTCCTTTCTGTAACAAACGCTTCCTATTTCTAAACGGTGCAACTTCTCATTTTCCCAAACGACGTCGTTTCATACTCCTCTACCTATAAACTAGCCCTCTGTCTCCTACCCTCTCCATCCAGACTCTTGGCAGTTTCCCTCTCCCTTCTTTGTCGAGGAGAACCTAGAGCGGCCTTCTGCCTTTTTACCCCTTCAGTCTTCCATCTCTTCTCCCTAAACCTATGCCAACAAAGCCCTTCTCCGGTGATAAGGCCTTCCTCCGGTGACGTGGTTCTGAAAGTTTATTTTGGAGGAGAGGGTTTCATCATGCGGTAAAGCCCTTCCTCCGGCGAGAGCGTAGCAGTTTCTTTCGGATCTTAAGGTAAGAAACACAACTATTGTTGTTTACTTTTATCTTGAATTCACAGATCATACTATTCCCATATTTCCTGCTCTATTTAATTCGATTCTAGATCTTTTTTCTTTCTTTTCTTATTGCCATTCCAGTCTTTGCTTTTCCTTTGCTCTTGGTTTTCAGCAGTTGCTGCTTTGCCTATGTTGAATGTTGTTCACACATCTTACCGAAATAAAAACACAGAGTTACATGTGTTTTAAACTATTCCTACCATTCTAAAATTATTCTAAAATTTATCCATCTGCAGGGGTTCTTTGAAATTGGCTACTCAATTCGGGGCATGCTTTGATTCTTGCAACGGATGACACCTAATGTGGGGCTCATTAATAAGGCAAGAAGAAGCATTGATTTTGGATTGGGTCGGCCTCACTGAGTCTGTACGAGTCACAGAAAGAATCTTAGTGATTGCAATTCTATGCAATATCCGAAGAACCACAAATCACCTTTCATCTATTGTATAGTAGTTTCCTCTATTGTAGTTGTAATGGCGCTGATTTTTCTGCCATCTATCATAGAGCAGATTTTTAAGTGGGTTACCATTTTCACTAACTGCTGAGTGAAATTAAATTTCTCAATCACAATTTGGTTTCTCTTTCTTCTCTATTTATAGGAGTATCTATTTATTGGGGATGTTCAAAGCAAAATTTATTCCTAATTTTGAATTTTTTGAAAATCAAGATTTAAGCAAATATAATTGAATCCTATCAATAGCTATTTATGGAGAGTTTTAAGCTAGGTGGGTTATTTAGGAATGTTATGGGAAGATCCAGATTTCATTGAGATTAGATTGAGTTGGGAATTTTACCCAATAAGATCTAGGTTTTAGAGATTAAAGAAAATAGAGATATAGTTGGAGAAAATTTGGGATATGGATAGGTAATTATTAGAGATTTTGTTGGAGGTTTGATTCAATATTAAAACTCCCGATTCTTTTAGGGAAATGTTATCAGCACTACTATATTTTAATGAGGGACTCCTCACCTTATTAAAAGTACGGTACGCACCATAGGATGATCCAAACCGTCCATTAGATAGGCCACAGCCTAAATAAGTTGTGCCCCAAAAATTATTTCCATAGGTTGATCCTAACCCTCCGATCTGAAAGTTAGAGGGTTGGGATTTTTGGGGCACAACCTATTTAGGCTGTGGTCCATCTAATGGACGGTTTGGATCATCTTATGGTGCGGGCCATACCGTACTTTTAATAAAGTGAGGAGTGCCCTCATCAAAATACAGTAGTGCTGAACATTTCCCTTCTTTTATTGCTAATAATTTCTATTTAAGAGAGATTCTAAGAGATTATTTAATTAGGGTTGTTATTTATTTTGAGAGAAGTTTTAGAGATTTTATTTGATTAGTATATAAAAGTCTTTATTTTATGTTTTGGAAACGTGTGAGGGAGAAAACTTTTAGGTGTTACGGTAGAGTAAGGTTTATTGTCTTTAGATTTCATTTCCTAATTTTTGGATGGCTGAGGACGGGTTAAGATTAGGATCAAATTTTAAGATTTGTTAGTAATAAAATATTCTAACCATTTCACTTTAGGTTAAGAGGATGAAAAAAGAGAGAATATTAAAAAGTCGTTTGTGAGTGGAAGTAGGGACAACGTCCAATTGGTCTTATCATTTCCCACCAAGCCCCATGTTCATATATAAATAGGGGTGTAAACGGGCTGAGCCGAGCTTGGCCAGGCTCGGCTCGGCTCGTTAAGCTCAAAGGCTCGGCTCAGGCTTGGCTCGGGCTCGGCTCGGCTCGGTCAAGCTCGGCCAGGCTCGCGAGCTTTATCGAGCCGGGGTTATAAAGTTTCGCACAGTTCACTAGCAAAAGCAAAAAAAAAAAAAAGTCGAGCCGGGGTTATAAAGTGGTTATAAAGTTTCGCACACTAGCAAAAGCAAATAAAAAAAAAGAAGTAATGATTACAAACAAAAAGTAAAATATCTGAATTATAAAGTTTAAAATGAAAAATTACCAAGAAAAGGCACTAAGTTATGACAATTAAGAAAAAAAATACCAAAAAAGGCTAAAATGTATGACAATTACGGGAAAAAAATTAATTTCCGATTTTTCACAACCGTTCGTTTTTGCAGATGATGTTAACATGACATACTTACGTTTTTTATTTTCAGATGATGTTGACATGACACGAGCCTTAACGAGCCGAGCCGAGCCAAGCCGAGCCTGGCCTAACTCGGGCTCGGCTCGTTAAGGATTCGAGCCGAGCTCGAGCGAGCTTCCGAGCCCGAGCCAAAATTGACACCCTTATATTTAAATACCCAATCCTATTAATCTAAAATAACTTTTACCCTGGCCCCGTGCAATTATAACTTTCACCCTTGCCCCGTGCATCGCACGGTTGGTCCCACTAGTATTCATTAAAGACATTTTCACCCCACATCTTACGTCAACACATCCTCCCCAACTTTGTTAATGGCACCCCTGTATTTTAATTTCTCATATTTTCTCATGTTACATTTTTGACTTCCCTCATTTTTTCTATCAACTTCTCTTGCCTTCTCTTACATTTTATCCTCCCCTCATTTTTTTCTCCCCATCTCTTCTTCTCTCTATAAATTATCATCTTATAGTTCAAAGTTTTACTTTTTATTTCCTTTATTTCAGTTGAGGTAGCTGAAATAGTTACTCTATTTATTTAAGGTGTCTCGATTCATTGAGATGCGTGCTTAAGAGAGTCATCTCAAATTTCATTAGATTGGTACCACAAGTGTACCCATTATGTCTAATTCCATGAGGACCCACTATAAAAAAGTAGTTGTCTAATTCCATGAGGACCCACTATAAAAAAGTAGTTATTTATGATCCTTAAATGACCGCCTGCATATATAGGTTTTTACTTGAGGTCCAGAAAAAACCGCTGGTTGTTTCTACCAGCCGTTTTGGGAGCCATCGGTAAAATGCCACCTTTACTTGCGGTCAATAAAAAATTGTCAGTATGTTTTTATGCCTGAAACATTTCCTTTTTACCAGCTATTTTGGAAACCACCACTAAACAGATGATAAAAAACAGCCTTGATTGACCGTCGGTAAAAATTATTTTCGAAAAAATCCTTGTGCGCCCGAATTTCATTCCTATCCCTTCCTTTTCTCTCCTCAAATAAAGATCTTCATCCTATCCTTTTCGAAAGAAATCAAACCCTACTGTCATCTTTTCTCCCCTTCCTCTTTCAAAACACTCATTACATGTTAGGGTTTGTGGTCTCGGTTGAAAGGAATGCCAGGAACACGGTTTGCAGGGAGGAATTTCTACTGTCGACAATGGATCAATCATCCAATCATCTATTTCTAAGCGTGAGCTTTTAAACACCAGACTTGACCAAAGGAACCTACCTACGATGAGTAATGTGAACGAAAAAGATCCTGAACGTGCGGCGTGAAACTAAGTTTCTTATTCTCAAACTTATATTTTCATCATTTTATCTGTAGTCTAATTTTCAAGGTTCAAATCTTCTTCGCTTGGCTTGATTTTGGTATCATTAGAAAGGTTGTTTTTATTACCTATCTACCGAGCCCAAGATCACGTGATTTTGACGTTATTTGATGTAGTTATAGCCTATTTACCGGCGTGGTATTTGTCTATTGAGGTATTTTTATTATAGGGTTATTTTAGTCATGTTTTTTGGTTTTCTCCAAGTTACTTTAGTTGTATAGGTAAGATTAGTTGCTTAGGTCTTAAGTCATCTTTTAGGGTTTCTTTTTTTTATAAATAAAAACTATCAAAACATTGCAATGGACTTATTTGACTGATTGAATTAAAGTTTGCCTTTAGGCTTTTGAGTTATTTGAGAACTTTTGAGTATTTTCTAGAAACTCAACTTCGATGGGATCGAAGTAAATCTCATCTCCTTCGATGGTGATTAAAGTATTTTATTCCCTACGAGGACACTATAAGGTGGAAGTAATGAAGTTACTAAATGCTAGATTCATTAGAACAACCAGGTAGGTCGATTGATTATCAAATATATGTTCATACATAATATGAAGTATCTCCTCTTTAATATCATGTGTATGCACCCTATGTATGTGCACCTCCTCACTATATCTCGTACAATGGATCCGATCCATTCCATGCGTACGATCAAATCTGAAATCCGGATTGTCCAACAATCCATAAGAGTATAGCAAGTTGTGAGTGGGATCGTCGTGGGATCCAATGGTTGTTTCTGCAGGGTCCACCATGGGCCCCATTGCGATATCACGCAATGTAGTTAAACTACGATCGCATTAGGCAAGTGGTTCCTACCAGAACATTGCCCTGGAGAAGACCATTAGATCAAATACCCGAGCACATCCAATGTGCATGTCCTTCCTGCAATCCTACATTTACCAAGTTGGGTCCTATGAGGGTTGGACTTCAATTACCCCTAGGCCCACTCAATGGTATACCTTAATATCTATCAAGTTTGGGCACGCAAATGCATTTGCAAATTCGTTTTGAAAACAACCGATGCCTTTGGAAAGCTTTGATAGACAATTTATCAAACTGACTGGCCAGTCATTATTTAAAGGGCCTAGCTGAGATCGAAATTGTAAATGAATTTTCTTTAGGGTTTCTTCTAGTGAGAATAAATATGAGGGAGGAATCTATTTCAGGGTAAACCATTTTGGTGTAATTTACTTACCATGTATTGGTTTGCCGTTTATTTAATTTTCATTGTTCTAGTGTACAGAGTAAATAAGGGGGTATTTTATTTCTAGTGTTCCAAGATTACATATTGTAGAGGGTAAATGTCATAAAGTTATTTTGATCATGTTCCATGTGGCGTAGCCGGAAGCGCGAAGAATGAGTCAAGGATTGATCTCCGTCAACCACCGATCAAATAATCCTTCGAATCCACGAAGAATAAGATAACTTCTAAGAAGAAAGCCAGAATACTTTATTTCAAAAAAATAATTGTCAATTGTGCAAACAACCCTTTCACTTGAGTATTTATAAAAGCATTATTTCATACCCTAAATAAAACACCTCTCTAAGCCCTTGATCTAATCTAACGGTTGTAATTAAAACCCTAAAATTCTACTTTCTCAACCTTCCTAAATTCCTACATAATAAATAAGACACGTGTTGCAACTTTCCCAAACTCCTATATAGTAACTACCCTAGGACTCCTATTAAAATAAGAAATATATGCTTGTAAAGAAATATGGCATTTTAAAATAAGAAAGGTGTTGGGTGCGATCATACCAGCACAAATGCACTGGATCCCATCAGAACTCCGAAGTTAAGCGTGCTTGGGCGAGAGTAGTACTAGGATGGGTGACCTCCTGGGAAGTCCTCGTGTTGCACCCCTGTCACTTTTTTTTTCTTCAAAAAAAAAAAATAAGAAAGGTGTTCTTTCAAAGAAATATGGTTGACTCGATGGACTTGGAAACTTTCCAAGTTGTGATGCCTTCCAGCCCACGCCATTCACCTCCACTTGAAGAGAACTCGATCTCGAGTTCATTGGTGATTTCACCATAGAATCTCCAACTTCAAAGACCTTACTAAATTGACGCCTGGCCCTTTCAGCATTGTACTTAGATTTGTACTCGTCGAGCTTCTTTTTCTTCTTTTTGACACCTTTGTAGATTCGTTTCTTCTTCTCCTTTTTTGATTTGACAAGGGATTCTTTTAGTGCCAAACATAATTGTCGCTCCACTTGAAAGGGTTTGAGGTCCTCCTCTACTTTTGATGGACATAAAACTTGATCCATCACTAACTATTGTCAGGAAGGACAAATGGTAGGAATGAGGTCTTCTTCCGTATTTTGCTCCTCTATATCACATTGCTTCTGATCAACATCTTCAAGCTCGTCACTAATTGCTAGATGTGTAGTACACCGACCACCATGGGGACACTGATCGGATTTGTGACCCAATTGGTTGCACTTGCAGCACATGATCCGTTGCTCGAACTGTGACTCGAACGAATTATGACATGGGAGTTTGGTCGTTGCCGAAGTAGAAAGAACATCTCCGCATCCTCTTCCTTGTGTTGGAAATGCCTCGGTCGGCTTGCTTGTTTTGGCTAAATAAAACTATTTTACAATCTCTCTTAGAGACTTGTAATATTTTTCATTTTTTGTGGATTCAAAGGACAACCCTTCGTGGATTTTGGGTCATTGTTGAAGTAGTAGGAACATCACCGCGCCCTCTTCCTCGTGTCGGGAACGGTTGGGCAAACTTGCTTACCCAACTAGGAGGATCCAAAACAACCTTCTCTTTTGTTGTCATAATCATCGTTCGAGGCGTCTCTACCACGGTTTGACTCTCATAAAAATCCTTATGGCTCGACCGATTGATCATGGTCTCAACTTGTTCCGCCAACTTTACCGCTTCAGACAACGTCCAAATCTGGTAGAGGGTAATTTGATCATAAATTGCCTGATGAAGACCTCCTTTGTAGTGTGCCACTTGCTGTGCCTCGATCTCTGAAATATCATTTCTAGACGATAGCCTGTAGAACTCTTTCGTATAATCTCGCATCGATTTACTACCTTGGTTACAATTTGGTACTGTTGAAAGAGTACCTGATCATAATCAGTGGGAAGAAAAGTCTCGCGAAGGATTTGACGCATCCGTGCCCACGTCCGGATTGGTCGCTTTCCCATCCTTGTACGAGAATGTTGTAGTTGTTCCAACCATGCCGAAGCACCTACCTTAAACTTGATGGCTACAAGTTTTTTTCTTTTTCTCCTCGGAAACTTCCATGTAGACGAAAAATCTCTCGACCACCGCAACCCAATCAAGAAAATCTTCGATCTGAAGTTGGCCATTAAATTCGGGAAAATCCACCTTAATACGATATTCGCGATCACGAGCTACGGTTTGCGGAACGCGGCCACGAGCACACCTCGGACGGATTATTTCTTCGAATTCCTCCTCGCTAGAGTAATCATCGTCAGGAAAATACGTATCTCTTGTGCGGGGACGTTGAACTCGATTTAGAGCTTGAGTGTCCCGTTGCTGATCACCGCCATCAATTTGGGGTTGCTCGCGTTCAATAGGATTCAACCGTGCCAATTGCTCCTTTATTTGATTAACGGTAGCTTGTAGAGCGTTGAACATCTCTACCATCACGGTGGATTGTTTTTCTCATTCTCCGTGGGAAGCCATGGAAAATAACAAGGCTTTGATACCACCTGGCGTAGCCGGAAGTGCAAAGAACAAGTCGAGGATTGATCTCCGTCAACCACCGATCAAATAAACCTTCGAATCCACGAAGGGTGCTCGTCGAATCCACGAAGAGCTATTCTTCGAATGCACAAAGAACAAGATTTCTTCTAAGAAGGAAGCCAAAATACTTTATTTCAGAAAAATAATTGTCAATTGTGCAAACAACCCTTGCACTTGAGTATGTATAAAAGCATTATTTCATACTCTAAATAAAACTCCTCTCTAAGCCCTTGATCTAATCTAACGGTTGTAATTAAAACCCTAAAATTCTACTTTCCCAACCTTCCTAAATTCCTACATAATAAATAAGAAACATGTTGCAGCTTTCCCAAACTCCTATATAGCAACTACACTAGGATTCCTATTAAAATAAGAAATATATGCTTTTAAAGAAATGTGGCCTTTTAAAATAAGAAAGGTCTTCTTTCAAAGAAATATGGCTGACTCAATGGACTCGGAAACTTTCCAAGTTGTGATGCCTTCCAGCCCACGCCATTCACGTCCACTTGAAGAGAACTCGACCTCAAGTTTGTTGATGATTTCATCATAGAATCTCCAACTTCGAAGACCTTACTAAATTGACGCTTGGCCCTTTCAGCATTGTACCTAGATTTGTACTCGTCGAGCTTCTTTTTCTTCTTTTTGACACCTTTGTAGATTCGTTTCTTCTTCTTCTCCTTCTTTGATTTGACAAGGGATTCTTTTAGTACCAAACATAATTGTCGCTCCACTTGAAAGGGTTTGAGGTCCTCCTCTACTTTTGATGGACATAAAACTTGATCCATCACTAAGTATTGCTCGGAAGGACAAATGGTAGGAATAAGGTCATCTTCCGTATTTTGTTCCTCTATATCACACTGCTTCTGATCAACATCTTCAAGCTCGTCACCAATGGTGAGATGTGTAGTACAGCGACCACCTTGGGGACACTGATCGGATTTGTGACCCAATTGGTTGCACTTGCAGCACATGATCTGTTGCTCGAACTGTGACTCAAACGAATTATGACATGGGAGTTTGGTCGTTGCCGAAGTAGAAAGAACATCTGCGCATCCTCTTCCTTGTGTTGGAAATGTCTCGATCGGCTTGCTTGTTTTAGCTAAATAAAACTATTTTACAATCTCTCTTAAAGACTTGTAATTTTTTTCGTTCTTTGTGGATTCAAAGGACGACCCTTCGTGGATTTTGGGTCATTGCTGAAGTAGTAGGAACATCACCGCGCCCTCTTCCTCGTGTCGGGAACGGTTGGGCAAACTTGCTTACCCAACCAGGAGGATCCAAAATAGCCTTCTCTTTTGTTGTCATAATCATCGTTTGAGGCGCCTCTACCACGGTTTGACTCTCATAAAAATCTTTATGGGTCGACTTATTGATCATGGTCTCAACTTGTTCCGCCAACTTTACCACTTCAGACAACGTCCAAATCTGGTGGGGGGTAATTTGATCATAAATTGCCTGATGAAGACCTCCTTTGTAGTGTGCCACTCGTTGCGCCTCGGTCTCCGAAATATCATTTGTAGACGATAGCCTGTAGAACTCTTTCGTATAATCTCGCACCGATTTACTACCTTGGTTGCAATTTTGGTACTGTTGAAAGAGTACCTGATCATAATCAGTGGGAAGGAAAGTCTCGCGAAGGATTTGACGCATCCGTGCCCACGTCCAGATTGGTCGCTTTCCCATCCTTGTACGAGAATGTTGTAGTTGTTCCCACCATGCCGAAGCACCTCCCTTAAGCTTGATGGCTACAAGTTTTTTTTTCTCCTCGGGAACTTCCATGTAGACGAAAAATCTCTTGACCGTTGCAAGCCAATCAAGAAAATCTTCGATGTGGAGTTGGCTATTAAATTCGGGAAAATCCACCTTAATACGATATTCGCGATCACGAGCTACGGTTTGTGGAACGCGGCCACGAGCATACCTCGGACGAATTATTTCTACAAATTCCTCCTCGTTAGAGTAATCATTGTCAGGAAAATACGTATCTCTAGTGCGGGGATGTTGAACTCGATTTAGAGCTTGAGCGTCCCGTTGCTGATCATCGTCATCGATTTGGGGTTGCCGGCGCTCAATAGGATTCAACCATGCCAATTGCTCCGCTATTTGATTAATGGTAGCTTGTAAAGAGTTGAACATCTCTACCATCACGGTCGATTGTTTTTTTCGTTCTCCGTGGGAAGCCATGGAAAATAGCAAGGCTTTGATACCACCTGACGTAGCCGGAAGTGCAAAGAACAAGTCGAGGATTGATCTCCGTCAACCACCGATCAAATAAACCTTCGAATCCACGAAGGGTGCTCGTCAAATCCACGAAGAGCTATTCTTCGAATGCACAAAGAACAAGATTTCTTCTAAGAAGAAAGCCAAAATACTTTATTTCAGAAAAATAATTGTCAATTGTGCAAACAACCCTTGCACTTCAGTATTTATAAAAGCATTATTTCATACTCTAAATAAAACTCCTCTCTAAGCCCTTGATCTAATCTAACGGTTGTAATTAAAACCCTAAAATTCTACTTTCTCAACCTTCCTAAATTCCTACATAATAAATAAGAAACATGTTGCAACTTTCCCAAACTCCTATATAGCAATTACACTAGGATTCCTATTAAAATAAGAAATATATGCTTTTAAAGAAATATGGCCTTTTAAAATAAGAAAGGTGTTCTTTCAAAGAAATATGGCTGAATAATTGGACTTGGAAACTTTCCAAGTTGTGATGCCTTCCAGCCCACGCCACCATGACTTAAGGGTATTTGGTCATTTTCACCCGATATAGGGAATTTGGTCATTTTCCATGGCACCAGAGTATTCTGGTAACTTTTACCTGATAAAACGTATTTTGATCATTTTTTTGTCACAGGGGTATTTTAGTCATCTTCCATGACTCAGTGGCATTTTAGTTTTTTTACCATATATGGGGGTATTTTAATCATTTTTATGTCTTCAGGGTATTTTAGTCATTTTCCTTAACTAAAGGGTATTTTGTTCATTTTCACTCGAAATAGGGGTATTCCAGTCATTTTCATGACGCAAGGGTATTATGGCCATTTTACTCGATACAACGTATTTTGATCATCTTTTATGTCATGGGGGTATTTTAGTCATTTTCCATGACTTGGGGTTATTCCATAACTTAGGGTCATTTTGGTCATTTTTCAGCAGATATAGGGGTATTTCAGTCATTTTCCAAGACACAGAGTATTTTGGTCATTTTTACCCGATACAGTGAATTTTGATCATTTTCCATGACTAAGAGGTATTTTGGTAACTTCTCCGACTTCCACTCAACGTGACTTCGAATTACTTTGTTTCTAATTATTACCTCCTTGAGTGTATGCCCTTTTGCCTCTTTCAGGGTAAATAGATGGCAACACAAAAACAACTTACGAGGATAGTTGCCTATATTTTAATTCTTGGAACACCCTTAAGTTTTGCACAGAGGGTAAATGAATGTTTTAACATGCTCACTAGAACATAACCATAAAAGAGAGGTGGAGGATTCCTTGTTACGCATCACTATTGATTAGGGGTGCAACTCGGGTTGGGTTAAGGCCAACCCGAACCCGACCCAAGGAACCATTTACTCAACCCAAACCCGACCCGACCCGAGTTTCAACCCGACCCGACCCGACTCGACCCGACCTGAGGAACCCTTTTTCCAAGCCGAACCAAGTTCAACCCGACCAAACCCGACTCTTTAAGCATACTAAAAATAAAAACTGATAAAAATGTCAGGTTTCACTCGGGTCGGGTTGCTAAAGCGCTCAAACCGAACCTTATGTGAACTCAACCCGGGTTGGGAAAACTCAAACCGAACCCGAACTAGAGCTAAACTCAACCCGACCCGACCTTTTTTCTGGTTGAACCCGACCCGAGTTGCACCCCTACTATTGATCCCATGGGTTTATCCGAAGACCAACGCTGGCAATCATATTTGAATTGCAGATAGATAGACAAAAGTCGTAAGGCACGCCCATAGACCGAAATGACTCCTCAGGTCTAAGGACATATCCAGGGGTACTATCTGACAGAATAACCTTATCCAAATCCTTATCCACAAGTTATTCTATAAAGTGATCCTTTCAATGAGTGATACAATCAGCGTACCCATTCCTCCTGCCTAGGATCAACTACTCAGTGATCGATATAGGCCACCCAATACGTGTATGGAGGCAAGATCAATGCTAGTTGTGTACAGGTACGAAATGTCCAATCTCAACCCCAACAAGGGACATTCTAGGTCTCCAAAGAACTTGATGGTGATATCTCCCTGCCACATAGTCTCTATGTGCATGAACCATCCTATGATGCTACTTAAGGACAAACATGTGTCAAGAATCACATCACACACTCATGGAAGTACGTAATAGATGTCATGAATCAATGAATTATCATTAATTAATAGTTTTAATATGACTAGCTTTTAGGGCATACACTCTAACAGTTGAGGACTATTGAAAACAACCTAATTGACTGATCAATTTAAAGGAAATTAAAATGGCCAAGGTGCTCAACCAATTACAAGAGTTTACATACACTATCTAGTACAAGAGAAAGTGAGCGGCACTATGACCGAATTACAACTTCTGGCTAAATAGAAATTCTAGGGGTAATTCCATGCATATGATGCCACCTTCTTCATAAAATGGGCATATCCTTTTTTGAAATTCCAACGCCCATTTCTAGGAAAGAGGTCCGGCAATGGACAGAAGGGTTTCATGCCTTCACCCTAGCTACGTCACGGGAATCTAAAGACAGTTGCTGACCTCGTACCGTGGGATACCAGACCTTTGCTAAAGTAAAGGGAATCGGCCACGATAATGCCTTTACCCAGCAAATCTTGGAAGCAAAGCCAATAATGTTAAGCAGGGGATCTTCGATAGCATACCAAGGTGAGTGGATATTCGCCCCCTCCAAGATCTAACGACCCTGATCGGGCAAAAAATCGGCAGATACTAGAAATGGTTTGTTGTCATTCCCATTACAGGTGGCTTTACGGTCCAGTTTCCACCGGATTAATTTGATCCTTCAGGTTTCTCCCATCGTCTTGAATTTTGTCTAGAGGAGAGAGGAGTAAAACCATCAATGTCCTGAGGCAAATCAACACCCATTCCTTTGTCAGAACGACAGTACACAGTGGGGTAGGTCAAATAGGCAGAAAGAAGAGAGAAGATAGACATGGCCTTCTGTGAGGATCACCAGAGTTATTTGGAACTTCAGATATAGAGGTAAACTCTCTACGATAATGAATTCGTATATATACACAGAGTTGGATTGAATAAGGATGAAAGGTGTTACATTTTTCCAATATCTATTGATTAGAAGACAATAATTCGGTAAAAAATGACGCGATGGAAGAAGAATGGGTCAAAGAGAACCATGATTCCAGCCATTTTCTAAGTGCATTCTCCGAGTTTAAAGGGACATTTGTAGTCTCGAGGCAACATATGACCTCACTCAACTGCCAAAATTCATGATGAGAGGGAGGGATTTTAGAACTTATTATATCGGTCCAAGATGACATAATGACATGACCGCATGACCGATATTTGGGCAAAAGCAACGAAGTACCTATTCCGATTTAGTATCATTATAAGAAGGGTGCGATGAACTAGGTAATGACACGCATAAAGAGGTGTGCTGATTGAGATGTTCCCGCTTCCTAAGAATTTGAAATCATACTAGAATGATACAGAAGGCATTTTCCCTCAGACAAGAATATGAAACGACAGTGTAAATTAGCCAGGAATACCACATTAATGGATGTTACCAATTAACTTGTTATTCAAGTGAGATTACATCGGTCTCCATTCGTCGACAAAAGGAATGTGGGGCGCAATGTTTACACCCATTTTAGGGAGTCAGTTGGTCAGAAGAGACCAAACCGCTATGTGGCGGTTCATTTGGACTAAATCAAGGAGTTATATGCCATGCTGACATCTGATGGATGTGTGGAACAACATGCATACATTGGAGCCTAGAAGGATGGGTACTTATTGGAGATTTTCCATCAAAGCACATTTCTCATTAAAGGCAAATTGGTTACGTGAAACCAACTTATCAAGATATCATCAGATTAGACTAATTCAAAGATGTGGGACAACATTTGCCAATCGTGGGAAGGTGGTTGATAACCACCAAGACAATACAGGACGTGAGAATAAGCAACCCAGTATAGGTAGTTACCAAAAAGTTCCCCCCAGAAGAATGTGGAGTAATGAGGAACGGTTATGCGAATAAAGCTATATAAGGAGACGTATGTCTCTAAGGAAGAGGTCCCATAACCAAATCCAAACATGCATTAGCATTTTATCTTTACTTTTTCAGCACTTCTCTTTAATTCAAATATCACTGTTGAAAAAAATAAATAAAGGATCTGATCTATGGTTTATTCGAACCCAAAAGTCTGCAACTTGAAGCGAAAAATCTGTTTGAAAACCAGAAATAAAATAGAACTTATCTGTTTGGTAGAGAATCCTTTGGAAATCAGATTGAAAAGAATAAGGCTGAGTCGTGCCAGTGGTCACTCTCCTTAAGAATCGTATCCGCTCCCTACCGGTACAACTGGGATCCGCGAACCGACGCTCCAAGATAAAACAGCCAAAATTGGCTCCAGTCCACGTGCACTCGCTGACTGTTCCACCCAGAATCACTAACGAAACTGTGCTCAAATGGGAACAGAACGGAGGAAGAAGAAACAGAAGCAGAGTTTTTGCACGAAGCATAAAATAGAACGAATTTGTGTGTTTCAAAACAGTGCTCTCTTATCCCCTTTTATAGACACCATGTGTCCGTTGAGAAGAGCCATCAAAGGAGAGAAAACGTACAGAGAAGTGTCTGTTGGAAGAGACACCATTAAAGACAAAACTTTTTTCTCTCCAACAGTCATATTTGTGACCGTTGTGATTTGAAACTGATTTGTAATTAATGGGGTGTCCTTAACAAAACATGGAGTAAAAATATAACTGTTTTGTTTAATAAAAAAGACAATTTTATTTAAACCCAAACCCAAACCCGGACCTCGGGCCACGGGCCATTGCCATAACTCGGCCCGGTGAGGCGAGGCGCGCGTGTGTGTGTTATTTACACATTGGCTTGTGCTCTTTTAAAAGCCCAAGACCCAACAAATTCTAAAGCCCCTTGAAGGCCCAAGCCTTTCTCCAACTCTCCATCTTATATGGATGAGAAGAATTCTCACAAGTTCCTATGTGGGACTATTTATTTTGCCTTGGTTTAGAGAGCACAACAATCACACACACTTCAAGGTCTTGGGTTTAGGTCCCCTTTTAAACAAAAGATTCTTGTTTTTCAAAAACAAAGAGGGAAACTTTAATTTGAATCTTCCCTCCAATTTTAAATTCTAGCAAAAGCAATTGTTTACATTTGACTTTGTCTTTAATAAGACTTGTCTTTTAGCAAAACTTTGTCTTATTTAAAAGACTTTAAAAATTCAACAATCTCCCACAAGATTCAAAATATAGTTACAGTTTTGAAAACCGAAAGTATCTGAGCACATTAGAAGAATAGAGTGGATTCATACCGGTATCTTTTGGACTTCAACCAATATTTAGGATAAACAGATTACGTTACTGAGTACGGGTAGAGTTAGACTCCTTCAACCTTTCCTCGTAGGTGTAACCGACTAACCTGTCACCCACACCCTACCTTTGATTCCTTGGTGATTCATTCACAGTTTTGGAACATTTTGGCCTTGTTCCCCTCTTGGTTCTCATGAATGTTTTAGAGAATTACTCGTTAAATTCTCATTGGAAGCGGCCTCACCTCCACATTCACTTAGGTCAGTCATCAAGTATGCACTGCAAGTAACATACCACCCATTATAGGTTATGAACTGATTAAGAGTCTGTAACTCATCCTACCTCATTTGCAGTGAACACTATCTTCTTTCATTTTGCATCAAGGAGTAGGGGTGATAGTGTTAAACAACCATCCGGTGACTTGTTAGTACCCATTGAACCTAATTTCAGGGATCTCCTTTCACATAGGTTGGGTGTCCATCACTAATGATTCATGCCACGATCTTTAACCTCATTTCTTGCGATGCCTCATAAACCACTTTGTTTATTTGTGGCTTTGTCAGAGGATCTGTCAGATTCCTCTCCGACTTTACAAAGTTGAGTGCTATTGTTCCCTCACTCAAGTATTGCTTTACCAAATTATGCCTCAGGCAAATATGCCTTCTTTTGCCATTATAGGTCTTATTTTTTGCCTTGGCTAAAGCAGCTTGGCAATCACAGTGTAAAGACACTGAGGGAACCGTCCTTGGCCATAAAGGCACATCTGCCATAAAATTGCTGAGCCATTCGGCTTCAGCTCCTGCTAGGGCTAAGGCTATAAATTCTGCTTTCATAGTGGAACTTGTACTACATGTTTGTTTAACTGATTTCTAAGAAATCGCACCACCACCAAGGGTGAATATATATCCACTGGTAGACACTGAATCTCTTGAATCAGGGATCCAATTCGCATCACTATAGCCTTCCAAGACAGTAGGATACTCCTTAAAATGCAGTCCAAAGTTCATTGTACATTTTAAGTATCTCAACAACCTAGTCAAAGCCTGCAAGTGTTCAGGTCCTGGTCTATGTGTGTGTTGACTAAGTTTTCTAACTGCTAGTGCTATGTTAGGTCTAGTACAGTTCATCAAATATGACATTGAACCTATAATCCTTGAGTTTTCTTTTGGGATACCATCTCACCTTTGTTTTTCTTTAGGTGAACCTGACAATCTAAAGGTGTCTTTGCAGATGAACTATCATATTGTCCAAACTTCCTAAGAATGTTCTCTACATAGTGAGACTGTGACAATATTATTTTCTTTTCTTTTCTAATGATCTTAATTCCTAGAATTACACCAGCTTCACCTATATCTTTGGTTTCAAAGTTTGACATTAAAAATCTCTTAGTAGATTTAACTATGTCCAAACTAGTACCCATAATCAGTATATCATCTACATATACACACAGAATTATACCTTTATCACCATTAAACTTACTATAAACACATTTATCAGATTCATTTATCTTATAGCCATTTGTAATTAAGACACTATCAAATTTGTCATTTCACTATTTAGGTGCTTGTTTCAAGCCATACAGTGACTTAATTAATTTACAAACTTTCTTTTCATGTCCAGTTACAATGAATCCTTCAGGTTGTTTAATATAAATTTCTTCTTCTAAATCTTCATTTAAGAAAGCTGTTTTTACATCCATTTGATGTATTACTAATCTATGAATAGAAGCTATAGCTAATACTATCCTAATGGTGGACAACCTAGCAACAGGAGAATAAGTATCAAAGTAGTCTATCTCCTTTTTCTGTCTAAAGCCTTTAGCTACTAGCCTTGCTTTAAACTTATCAATTGTTCCATCATGTCTTAACTTCTTTTTAAAAATCCATTTGATATCTAGTGCTTTAGTTCCAGGTGGAGGTCCACCAATTCCCATGTACGATTTTCTATTATGGAATCTAATTCACTTTTAATAGCTTCTTTCCAGAATACAGCATCTGGAGATGTTACAGCTTCAAAGTAAGTTACAGGATCTTTATCTATTATATAGGTGTACATTCAATCTCCTAGATTTGTTTCTTTCCTTTGTCTTTTACTTTTTCTGAGTTCTTGAAACTTAGGGTCCAATTCATTTTCAGTTTCAGTTTGATTTCTTGAATCATTACTAGGTACTTTAGGAATTTCTTTCTTCATAGGGAAGTGATGTTCAAAGAACTCAACAGCCCTAGATTCAATTATAGTGTTATATTCTAGGATATTTTCAACTGATTTCAAAACTAGAAATCTATAAGCAGTATTATTTTAAGCATATCCTATGAATACACAGTCACAAGTTTTAGGTCATAGTTTCCTTTTCTTAGGTTCAAGTATTCCAACCTTAGCCAAGCAACCCCTAACTCTCAAGTGAGATAAACTAGGCATCTTGTTATGCCACAATTCATATAGTATATGACCCTTTTTCTTTAGGGGTATCTTGTTATATATATAACAAGTCGATAAAAGTGCTTCTCCCCACAAGTTCAAGAGTAAACCAGAACTCATCAACATAGCATTGAACATATCCTTTAAGGTTCTGTTCATTCGTTCTGCTATACCAATTGATTCGGGTTGGTATCGGGCTGTGGTTTCATAGATAATACCATTATCATCACAGAACTTATTTATAGAGTATTTTGTACCTCTATCTATTCTAAGTCTTTTTATCATTTTGTCTAATTGATTTTCCACTTTATTTTTGTACTTTACAAAGGCTTGTCCAGCCTCATCTTTGGATCAAAGAAGGTATACTTTAGTGTATCTAGAGTAGTCATCTATAAAGGTTACATAGTACGTTTTACCTCCTCTAGATTCAAGATTTCTGAAGTCAGCTAGATCACTATGAATTAATTCTAATAATTCAGTTTTTCTTTCAATACTAAAGTGTGGTTTCTTAGTGAATTTTGCTTCAACACATATTTCACATTGATGAGTACAGTTATGTGTGAATTGTAGGTAGTAAAAGCATGCATATTCCATTGTTTAGTACTACTAAGGTATTTTGTTTGTTGTTGGTGTTTCAGGGTCATTACTGTATTCCAGGGAAAATGCAGCTAAGAAAATGAAAGTGCAACCCATTTATCACAACGCCCATCATTTAGAAGGATTGGATCTTTTTAAGACTAAGAAATGCAAGGCTTATTGATTTGATGATTCGGTCCTATATGAGGTTTCCAAATCAAATACGATCTACACAAGTGGATCCACGACCAAGTCACATCGAGATATATAATTTTGATGGTTCGGATCATATTATTGAAATAGTTTAGGGGTGCAATCGAATTTCATGGTAGGCTATAAAGTGGAGGGTTTGGATTGTTGCATGGAATAAATTGAAGGGTTACAAGTGTCAAAATTTCTAGCTATATCTCAAGGATTGAGTGGGGCCTACCATGTTCTCTAAAGAAATAGAATTTTCTTTAAAGTCACAAGTATTCCTATTTCTTATTTCAGAGAAAAGTGAATTTCAGGCAATCAAGTTGCTAGAATTGCTGAACTGGAATGGAATCAAGTTGCTGGAATTAGCAAAGCTGCTGGAATCAGAAGCTGGAATCGAATTGGAATTGTGCTGGAATGGGAACTTGCTGTTATTTAATTGTTAGAATTAGCAAAGTTGCTGGAATCAGAAGCTGGAATCAAATTGGAATTGCTGCTGGAATTGGAATTCAAACCTGTTGGAATGGGGATTATTGCTGGAATCAGTTGCTGGAATTAAAAAGAAGCTGGAAACGAATTGAAAAGTTGCTAGAATCGGTTATTGCTGGAAACAAAAGAGGAATGATGCCATGTATTGCAAGTTAAAGTGGGACCCAGTTGGAAATGGCTTTTATATTGGAACACAAGTTAAAGTGGAACACACGTCTAAGAACACAAGATGCTTTTATATTGGAAATGGCTTCTGTGAGATTTGTAAGCCATGCAAGCCATGCAAGCTCATGTGTGGGATTCTTGCTTTCACATATATAGACTTCCAATTTGGAGACCTTTCTTTCTCCCATTTTAATTAGTCGGTCATCTATTTTTAGACTCCCATCTGATAATGGCAACCCATTTACGTTGTGGCTATCTCTTGGACGGTTGGGATCATCCAAAGCAACCAATTAGGAAAATTAGAAAGAGATTCAACCGACACTCTATCTCTCTCTTATTTCAAGGAAAAGTGGGATTCGGCAATATGAGTGGGATCATCGCTTATCAAGATCTTAATTTTATGGGCAGTTAGCTAACTTGGACTGGGGCCCACTAATGTGAAAAATTAAATTTTGGGGAAGAATGAATGATCGGTTGACAAGTGGGGCCCAAGATGAGGATCAAACAACTTAATTGGGTGGTTGAGATAACCGAATTATATATATATATATATATATATATATATATATATATATATATATATATATATATATATATATGAGAAAACGGTTCCTACACATATGTGTAGAGAGTTCTCTACACACTAGCTTAAAATACAGTGGGGGCCCACATTGTTTGGATGATCCAAGCCATCCATTTTAAAGGCCCTCACATAGATAGGGTGTCTACAAAAAAATCAGATCCATAGGATCATTCCAACCCTACGATTTGTGGAGGTAAAATGGATGTCTTAAAACCTTCACAAATTAGTCCATTTTTTGCCTCCACAGTTCGAATGGTTAGGATGATCCTATGGATCTGATTTTTTGTGGACACCCTATCTATGTGAGGGCCTTAAAAATGAATGGTTTGGATCTCCCAAATAATGTGGCCCCCACTGTATTTTAAGGTAGTGTGTAGATAACTTATCTACACATATGTGTAGGAACCGTTTTCTCATATATATATATATATATATATATATATATATATATATATATATATATATTTACCCATCTTGATATAGTTTAAATCTCCATAATAATGATTTAAGTTACGATCCACCACCCAATAAGTGAACGGTTGAGATCAGCCCATGAAAAGGAGGTAAGGGGTGCATCCAATTTACTTTGTAATCCATTAAATTGGATGGTCTGGATCATCTTAAGGAAATCAAATTGAATTAATGGGCTGATTGGCTGAGAAAGATGGTTCGGCTGGTTTTATTGGAATATGGTGACGGGGCATATTTCTTAAATTTGGGGAATTTGTCCACGTTCCATTATAAGAAGCAGGTATCGTTTTTTTTTTTGGAAACATGGCTTTTATGAGATGCAAGTGTAAAGTAGAAGATATTACAAAATTTTGAAATCTAGGATGCCCATGTTTTAAAAGAGCAGCAACATACTATTATCAGTGCTATTACCATTTTGTGCTTTCTATAAAATGGATGGGCATAAAAGAAATTGAAAACGAATAGCAATATTTAGATGTGAGAAAGGAAAGCTGCTTAGTCATCCAATATCCATCACAACCCACCATCTATGTGGTTGAAATGAATGGCAAGGATTAAATGTTAGAAAAGGAAGGTATCAAAATAAGCAATGATGGTGGCAAACTGACCCAAAATAGCTTCATGGAAGAAAAGAGCCATTGCTCTATATACATATTTTTTCTAATAAATCAAGGGGGCCGATCCTTCTAAGCATTCACTCTCTCCATTCTCTCTACTTCTCTACCACTCTCAAGCTCTCTCACTCTTTCATATGTTTTTTGGTTCTCTAGTTTGTAATACTTGAAATTTTCATCAACAAAGATCTCTCCTACTTGGAAATTTGGTTCAACACTATTCTTCTTCAAGTTTATGTTCCGGCATCGTCATATCTCTCGGCCAAGGATTCAATCATTGCGAAAAGACTAAGTGTTCTTTTATTTTTGTTTTTTTTTCCAAGAATTAGTTCAATGTATTTTTGTTTCAAATTCAATTAAAGTAGAGCTTTCTTTGTTTATTTAATGGCAATTCCAATTCTCCTCTCTATTTTCTGTGTTTCTTTCCTCTTCTTCATGAGTAGCTAAACCTACTATACTTAGGGTTTAGATGAAGCCATGGGGAAGGAGAAAGAGAAGTAATTAAAACAAGTAGATTATATAACAAATTATGTAGGGTTTTGTTTTTGTACAAATCCCAATCATCCATGCCATTGGCTTTCCCCTTTCGTATGGATGATTGTTGATTGATAAAGATTAAATTCTATATAAGTAATATAAATTAGAGGGTTAATTCGATTAAATACTCATAAATAATGACATATTTTAGATCTTATTATTTATTGACTGTTTAGTTGGATTTTCAACCTATTTCAAATGATTGTTTTAATTAATCAATTTTATCCAAACCTATGGTGGATTCTAACCTTAATTATTCTCTTATATTAAATTAAAGTTTTTACACTATTCCAAATTACTTTTGCAATTTTTCAATTTACTTAAGCCCTTAGAATTTGGTTTTCTAATTAGATTAGATAAGTAGTTAATAAAGATCATTAGAATTTTGGTACACTTTGCCTAAATTAGGATTTTAAATAAAAAAGATCTTAGTTGAATTCGATTCTTAGATGGAATAGAATGCACGCTTATATATAGTGTTGACTCCGAGGTCAAGTCCACGGAAATCCTGAGATTTTGCTAGGCAACATTATATCATAGCTAGTATTCTAATCGGTACAAGAATAGGATTGACAACTAGATTTCTCTTCCCTGAGTTCGACCCGTATTTACACGATCCGTGCAGTTGCGGTTATTTAATTTATCAAACACACATTTTCCTTTAGTAGGTTCAATTTTCTCATTTATTAAACGTAAGTTACATAGTCTTTTAATATAAGGTGCACTTCTATGACCTAATCTACCATGCCATATATCAAAAGACTCAACTATGTAAGCAGAAGAAGAAGATTTTTCATTCATTATTTCAAGTACATTCAGTACAAACAGACCATTGGCGTTATAGCCCTTTCCTACAAACACATTATTTTTACTAAGGATAGCCTTGTCTGCTTCAAAAGGAGCGCGCCAGACACCAAGTTCCACAGTATATCCGGCACATGCAGCACTTCCTGCAATGCAAGTATCTTTCCTGAAGTTAACTTCAGTAGGACCTTGCCTTTGCCCATGACTTTCGAGGTCTATGAGTTGCCCATATAGATCTGATCTCCTCCATCAACTGTAGTGAAGTTGTAGAAAGGAACTTCGGTCTCTACATATGTGCTTGGTAGCACCTGTATCCAGCACCCACTCTTTTGGATTTTTCACCAAGTTCACCTTCGTCACAACTGCTGTAATCATATCTGCCTAGGTACTAACCTTAACACTGAACGGACCAGTCTTTCGGTGTCGACAATCCTTCTTGTAGTGTCCAGGTTTTCCACATTCAAAACAGACTCATTTCTTCTTAGGTCCAAATTTTTTGAAGTTCTTATCCTTCTTAGGTTTCAGATTCTTAGACCCATCATTCTTGGTTTCAACAATGTTTGCCTTAGAGGTATACTCTTTGGCCTTTAGTTTCTTATCCTTAAGTCTATTTTTCTCTTCAATTTTAACCTGAACAACCACTTGGTCTAAGGTCTATTCCTTTGTCTTGTGTTTCATTCCGATTTTAAAATCTTTCCAAGACAATGTCAGTTTCTCAATGAGAGAACCAGCCATGAATGTATCAGGTAACTTCATACCTTCCTTAGGCAATTCACCAATAAGGAACTGATACTCATCAATTTGGGCAAAAATAGGTTTCATATCTTCCATAGCAAAGTCCAGAAAATTACCTATCACATATTTTCTATTTCTAGGATCCTCTAATTCATACTTAGTTATTATGGCATTCCAGAGATCAGCAGCATGTTCATAGGAATAGTAGACATTATAAAGTTCATTGGACAAACCATTCAACAAATGGTTTTTGCAAATATAATCTACATTATCTCAATCAGCAGTATATTCATTTAGTTTTGGTTGGGTAAGGACAAAGCAACACCAATTTGTTACAAAGCAAACAAGATCTGTTGTTTCCACCTTTTGTAATTCAAACCAGTTAGTCGTTCGATTTTGGAAAAATTAGGAACAGTATTGAGAATTTTGTTCCCAACAGGTGTTCGAACGACAGAATTTGGATTGGAATTCTCATCAAAGATGGGAAGAACAAAACTTGGGTTTGGATTATCAGAAGCCATAGGATCATATTTGAAATACGATTCTTAAGACTGCTGGAAAAAATAAATAAAGGATTTGATCTATGGTCTATTCGATCCCAAAAGTCCGCAACTTGAAGCGAAAAATCTGTTTGAAAACCAGAAATAAAATAGAACTTATCTGTTTGGTAGAGAATCCTTTGAAAATCAGATTGAAAAGAATAAGGCTGAGTCGTGTCACTGATCACTCTCCTTAAGAATCGTATCCGTCCCCTACCAGTGCAACCGAGATCTGCGAATCGACGCTCCATGATAAAACAGCAAAAATTGGCTCAAGTCCACGTGCACTCGCTGACTGGTCCACTTAGAATCACCAACGGAACTGTGCTTAAATGGGAATGGAACAGAGGAAGAACAAACAGAAGCAGAGTTTTTGCAAGAAGTAGAAAACATAAGGAATTTGTGTGTTTCAATGTGTCCGTTGAGAAGAGCCATCAAAGGAGAGAAAACGTACAGAGAAGTGTCTGTTGGAAGAGACACCATTAAAGACAAAATGTTTTTCTCTCCGAAAGTTATATTTGTGACCGTTGTAATTTGAAACGGATTTGTAATTAATGGGGTGTCCTTAACAAAACATGGGGTAAAAATATAACTGTTTTGTTTAATAGAAAAGATAATTTTTATTTAAACCCGAAGCCGGACCTCAGGCCACGGCCTGGCAAGGCACGCGTGCATGTGTTATTTACACATTGGCTTGTGCTCTTCTAAAAGCCCAAGACCCAATAAATTCTAAGGCCCCTTGAAGGCCCAAGCCTTTCTCTCCAACTCTCCATCTTATATGGATGAGAAGATTTCTCACAAGTTCCTATGTGGGACTATTTATTTTGCCTTGGTTTATAGAGCACAACAATCACACACACTACAAGGTCTTGGGTTTAAGTCCCCTTTTAAACAAAAGATTCTTATTTTTCAAAAACAAAGAGGGAAACTTTAATTTGAATCTTCCCTCCAATTTTAAAGTCTAGCAAAAGCAATTGTTTACATTTGACTTCGTCTTTAATAAGACTTGTCTTTTAACAAAACTTTGTCTTATTTAAAATACTTTAAAAATCCAACAATCCCTCGCACTGATGTTTTGTTTTTGTCGTTCTATCATTTAGTCTGAGTCGAATAGCCTATCAACCCTGAGAGTCGTTTGCATTCTGCGCGGATTCACTAGTCGCGAGTTGCTCGTGTTCTGTGCGTGTCAACACCCCTACATTTAGTGTCGCTTTGTACCAAAAAGGTCCTTTTCATCTATGCAAAATGCAGAGGAGTCCAAGGAAGAAATATCGTTCCCCTCTTCTTCTCGATCGCTTGAAATCCAATCCATGGGACAGAAATGTTGCGATCGTTGAACCCCTCGAATCTGAGTTTCCGGTTTCTTGCCTCGAGAGAGGTTGGCATGCCCGCATGCTCCACTCACACACACCACACAATTGCCCTGACCGACGAGCGCACTTTGGACCAAACTGGTGCATGTGAATAGATTGGAATCCACATGACTACAAAACCAAAGGAGAGAACGAACCACGACGTGGCCTCGGGAAAAAAGCCAAAAATTATAATCACAAAACTTGATTTTCCTTTTCACTCACGGAGTTCCCTTTGCCCACGTTAGTGGAACAGCCGGTGCATGCCCACGTGACTTCAAACTCATGGAGGAAATAAGACATGACGTGGACACGGAAACAGCCATAATTCCCGCTATAAAAAACCCTGAACTCTCTCTGAAAATGGAAAGAAGCTCTCTACTTCCATAGTGTTTGATATTTTGCTTCCTTCTCACTCTCATTTCTTCACTCGAATCTTTGAACGAATCCCATTACAGATGGCCATGTCAGCAACTCTGCAATCCCTCATGGCCGCCTCTTTGCCACTTGTCTCGTCCGGTCCTCAGCAAAGAGCTGCTTATGTGTCACATATTCGTTGCAACGCACAAGTAAATATTTATCTCATGTTCTTTAGCAACAATGAAAATTTTGGTATTATTGTTAGGGAAATGAATTCAGCGCTCCATTGTTTTGATAAACATGCGTTCCACTTTTTGTCTTGTAGTATTTAAAGGTCTTAAAGAGCTTTTTGAAAACCGTAATATTCCTCTGATAGTCCTTTAAATAATACACGATAAAAATTGGAGCACCTGTTTATAAAAAACATTGGAGTGCAGAAATCATTTCCCTTATTGTTATTATTAACGATTTGTTGGTTAATTCTACATAAAGCCATTTTAAAGGCCACCTTTGCAGAAAAGGAGACCCACACATACTCACTTTTTAACAGATTTTGTCTTGTTCATTTAATTCATCCGAGGTAGCAAAAGTGAGGCGTGAAATTGCCTACCAAATCGCTTATTATTATTAGGAAAACACTTCTAAAGCAGGACCCATTTAGAAAATAAAGAAGATGGTGAAATTAACCGATTATTTGGTTAATTTCAAATTAATTTTTCACTTTTGTGAGGATTTATGCCCATTCTGTCTTATTGCGTCTTGTTGGACACATGTCACGAGAGAGGCTCTCATTTTTTTTTTCAAATGGAATTCTCATTTTGCTACCAACACTCTTATTATTATTATTATTATTATTCAACAATTTTATTTTGTTGTTGGATTTTTAACTGAATATTACTTTCTTGACGTGGCAGGGTCGATCGCCTCGCTCATCATCACAGACACCTTCACCAACTCCAACTCCAAAGGTGTTTTATTTATTTCATTATTTATCCGTATTATTTTGATTTGCAAAAGCACCTTCGAAACTTGCTTTTTATGATTTTTGTCACTAAAAATCCAATTTTCAGCAAAAATATCAATTATATTTAATAAGTCACATATTAAAACAGGAAGACACCTTCGTCACCATTCCCGGAAAAAAAAAACTAGTTTTTCATGATGACTTTAAGAATCTTATGATAATTTCTCAAGTCCATGAAAAGGAAGGGAAATGGGACTTAAAACCCACAACCATTACAAACAAATGAATCCATATATTGGCACAAGTTGGACTACATTTACACCGGGAAATTATATTGGCACCCATATATTTTGACAGCGGCACTCTCATTTTTCGAAAAGTTTGTTTTGTTAGGGGGGTTGATATCTTTTTGGGAATTATATAAATATTAACAGTCATAAAAGGGAAGTGATATATTCGCCGTTTATTTTATTTGGGACAGCCCTTTTAATGGATCTATGACTACTCTTTTTTGCACTAGAGGGGCCTGAGATGCACAAGCTGACTGACTTATGTTTTGACAGGTCAGCACCAAATTTTCTGACCTGTTGGCTTTCAGTGGGCCCGCGCCAGAGAGAATCAATGGGAGACTGGCTATGATCGGGTTTGTTGCAGCATTGGGAGCTGAGCTGGCTAGAGGTGATGACGTGGTGTCCCAGTTGGCGAATGGAGGCTTGACGTGGTTTGTGGGGTCCACCGTCTTGCTGTCTATAGCCTCTTTGATACCTCTATTTAAGGGAGTGACTGTGCAGTCCAAATCGGAAGGTGTGATGACATCAGATGCTGAGATGTGGAATGGAAGATTTGCAATGTTGGGGTTGGTCGCACTCGTCTTCACTGAATATTTGAAGGGTGGGGCCCTAGTGTAGTGTGGGTCCCACACTACTAGCTAATGGGGCCATAGTGTAGTGTGGGTCCCACACTACCAGCTAATTACTGATGTGTAATATTATAAGCATTAGTAATTGAGTCCTCGGTCTAGGTATTGAAATACGCATAAATATGTGTAAATGTTGTGAGGTGTATACACAGTAACACGGTGGTGTTGCATTCGATGACCAAATATTAAAACATAGCAAATTATCCCAAGTTCTTCTTTTCCTCTCTATGGACAAATGTTAAGTGCATGTTTGGTAATGGTGAAAAGATATTACCCCATTACGAAAAAGGAGGGTGGGGAGAGAGTGAGAGACTTGACAATATGACCAGTAGAAAAAAAACCATGAGAAATCCTAAGAAACAGTGAAAAAAAATATGGGAAGGCCATATTTGACAACCATAAATTTTGTCCCATGCAATATTACTTTATCACGTGGTGAGAGAAGGAGAGGGTGTTAGTGTGATATCTCAACCATTTGATCATAAGTATTTGATGACTTAGATGAGAGGCCCTTGCAGTAGATTAGGCAATTGGTTCTTATCCTTATATTTATCGTTTACCATCATTATCCAGAGTTTTATATGGTGCCCGACCGCCAAGTACCGTCAAAACGGCACGCCCTTGATATGTGATCCAACAGCAGCCCACTTTTAAGATGCTGCTGTTGGATCAAATATCAAGGGTGGTACTTTTGAAGTACCACCTTCACGTGACTTGACGGTCGGGCATCATATAATTTCTCCTTTATCCATAAGCATTTTATATAAGTACTAATTATTGTCTAACTAACATTAATCAAATCCATTACTTTTCATGGCATCAGAGGTTTCCAACTATCATGACCACAAGACCCCCATCGATCACACCGCTACAACTCCAAACTCCTCTTCATGTTATTCTCTCGCATCCTTTCTCATTAAAAACCGACAATCCCTAAAACCAAGTAGTCAGTCGCCGGGCACTATCATTCACCACCAACTATGCAAACCCTGTTGGGGGCTTCCACGTGAAAGCGCAAAATAGTCCCACATCGGAAAAGTGTAACAATGTGGATGGGCTTATAAGGGAATGGGTTCCCTCCCCTAAACAGCTAGCTTTTGAGGGCGAGTTCTACCGGGGTCCCAACAAGTGGTATCAGAGCCGGGCACGTGGTAACCCCGGTTTTGTCTCCGAGGATGGAAATATCCCTCAGGGAAGATCTCCGTAACCCAGGTATGCCTCCGAGGATGGAAAAAACCCTCGGGGAAGATCTCGTAGTTCCCACGTTCCTGTCGCGTGGAGGGGCGAGATTGTCCACGGTGCTTCCACGTGGAGGGGGAGATTGTTGGGGGGTTCCACGTGAAAGCGCAAAATAGTCCCACATCGGAAAAGTGTAACGATGTGGATGGGCTTACAAGGGAATGGGTTCCCTTCCCTTAACAGCTAGCTTTTGAGGGCAAGTTCTACCCGGGTCCCAACAAACCCCAATCATGGCCAAAACACTACCTCAGGTCATTATTTAGTCCCGGTTCTGCGGTAGAGATGGGGTTGAGAAACAACCATCAACTATAACCCCAAAAGAATCAGATTCCATAAACAACATAGAGGAAGAATGAAGGGAATATATTATCGAGGCAATCATATTTGTTTCGGTAGATACGCTCCTCAGGCACTTGAACCCGCTTGGATCACATCTAGATAGATATCAAATGGGATACATCAAACTGGCATGTCCAGTGACTCATGTGTGGTATTTTAAACGTCTTCCTAGTGATATCGCGAATCTTTTAGAAAAACCCCTTAAGATAGAAATTATGAGTTTACAGATTCGGAATGGGCAGTTGTTTTCCTTGAAGATATTTTTAATCGTCAAGAATGTTGGGACAAATTGGTATGATGGACGGACAAACTATTAGAACAAAAAAACAGAATAGGAAAGAGAAGTAGGCAAGGCAAGCCGAAGCTTTCTTTGGGTCTTTTTTTGCATAACTTCAGTGGGAAAAGAAAAGGAAAATGCCCCTTTTTTCATAAAAGACAATTTTTGGGCATTCCGTTGAACAAAAGTAATATCGAAGGGATTTTATGTGGATTCCATCTTGGCTGACGTGTTAACTTAAAATTAACAGCCATCTTTCCGTCCAATAAGAGCGGAAAAGACATATTTTCTCTTGAAAATCGAAAATCTGAACTCTCTCTCTCTCTCTCTCTCTGCCATTTCGTCTTGGTGTAAGGAATGTGGGAAAATGGATTTGTTTGGTTTGCTATGCCATTTCGTCTTTGTAAGTAGGTCTGTAGGAATGACCTCACCATCTCATCTGCCTAAAAACAGAACCCTTTTTAGCATTTGCTATGTCTGTCAATAGCAAAGGATCTGTTCTACCTTCCATAGGTCTGTAAACCTTGAAAATCTGATACCCATCGGAATATCGGGAGGTTGAAGATGATGGGCCCTGTTTTCTACCGGAAGAGCTGGAGCTTGAAGATGGGGGCCCCTATTTTGCCCAATACCCTTTTGCAACAAGATGCTCACCAGAATAGTTGGAGCTTGAAGCAAATACAAGACCCACTGAAATAGCTAGAGGTTGAAAATTATGGCCTCTGTTTTTTTGTCCAAAACCCTTCTTCTCAACAAGAGAACGACACTTTTCTAATTTCGTTTTCAATTTCTTTTTCTTTTCTTTTCATTTTTTGCCACATCACCTCCGACAGATTCCAATCCAAGGAAAGCAACAGAACAGACCCAAAGAAAGACTTTAATTTCCTCACTTATGCAGATGGCTACTATGGAAATAAGTCTCGAGGATAAAATGTCTAAACTAAGAGCAAGGGCTACACCCCAAGTTCAAAGCAACCATTGTGCCCTTCATAAAACAAGAAATATAGAAGAGGAAAAGAGGAGAAAGACATTAAAATGAGACATCAACCATTCTTTTTATAGAAGACGAAAGGATATGAAGGCACCCATTCAAATTAAGGTACCCTTTCATTTTTAAAAATAACATCTTCTGGCAACACAAGTGTTTTTTTATTGGAGATACCACAAAAAGAAGTGTCAGTTTGAAAAAAACACATTTTTCTATTTTAAAAAATAAAATATTTTAAAAATATCCAACAAGGAACCCATGTTACCAATCATTCTGTAATGCCCACTCCTTCTCCGTTGCTCCCACTAGCACCCCCGATCTTGATCGGAGGAAGCCACCATTGCGGTTAATCTCCAAACGTAGTGGCCCACACGTTCGACATTGCTCCCACTGGCACCCTCGATCTTAATTGCCTCAAATCGAAGCAACCATTGGGGTTAATCTCCAATCGCAGCAGGAGCTTGCCACCCTCATCTAGACCGCTCTTATCACCCATCATTGCCCTCACCAGATCCTTGGACATGTCTGCAAGGAAATGAAGGGGTGGAGTCTCCTTCGCCACTTAAAATAATAATTAAGAAAATGCGTGCGAAAGTTCCCAATGTGAATTAGAGAGAAAAAAAGAAGGTCCCACCAAAACGACTGATGATCTCCTTCTTCTTTCTTCTTCCATTCGGAATTTTGAGGATATCCAAGATTCTAAAATCCGCGTATCCAAACGGCCCCTAAAAGTGTAGGTAATCTTGTATTGTTCCCATTCAGTCATGAAGCTTCATCTTGAGGGCTGTCCAACTGACTCCCATCCATAGTCTTCAACATGCTCATTCGGATATTTCCCATTCAAATCATGTGTCCCTAGCAAAGGAGGCCTCTCCCGAGCCGTTGATGCAGTTGTCTCCTGTGACATCCAAATCTTCATCCAATCCAGACTCAATTCTGAGATCCTCCTCAACCATTAGAGGCCCCAATCTCCTACCTCGGGAAGTCATTATGGATTTTTCTCTGCTCTTGGGTGTTTGTAGGTTGGGGGAATGAAGCTCACAGTGGGCTGATTGACTCTTTTTCACAAGAGGAAGTTCTGTCAGATCCAAACACTATGGAAAATTAAGAAGATAGTGACAAAGAATTCTAAGAAAACCAAGACTTTAGTGCCAGTCGAAAGTCGTGCAGAAAAGGAAATACAGAGTGGGAAGAGGTCAATGAGAATTTTTCATTAGGATTCAGAAGTTAGTGGAAATTAAGTTCAACAATTAGAGTTGGTTGCAGTTAATGAGGAAGACAACTACTCTTTTAATTGGGTAGACTTGGAAGAGGGGTTGAAGGAACTGTTGAAAAACCATGTGTATCAAATTATCAGAACAATGGGGTTATCTTTTTCATGACATTAAGTAGAATTAAAGAAAAGCTTCCTCGGTACAGAAATTTGAGAGAAGGAAATGAGAGATCCTCTGGAGGAAAATCATCTAGATACATCAAGAAGATAACACTGGGAAATGGTTTACTTACAATCCTCGGTAAATCTTTATGGTCCTACAGCTAGTAGATCCAACAGCAAAGGTGGAGGAAGAGAAGATTTGAGAACTTCTAAGGGTAATCCTAGGCCAAATGGTGATCCGTGAAGATCCTAAGTTGGAACATTCGGGGGTTGGACGCCCAAGAAAAAACAAGTCCAGGTGAAAAATTATCTCTCTTCCCTAAAACCCCAAATTGTCCGTTTTCAGAATACCAAATATGGGGTGTAGAATCAGTTGGGATTGTGTTGCTCTTAATGATGTGGGAATGGTGGGAGGAATTCTAATGATTTGGGATAGCTCAATTTTCGATCTAGTTCATGAGCTTCAGGGCTTATTTTCAGTGATTATGGTTTTAAGGAAGTTAGAAGATGGATGGGTATAGTCCTTCACAGGAGTGTACGGGCCTAATCTAGCGGCGGATTGTCCTCGGATGTGAGAATAATTGAATGGTACTAGGCACAGGTATCCTTACCCATGGTTCATTGGAGGGGATTTCAATGTCACCAAATTCGTTGAAGAAAAGTTTGGAAGTAGGACTACTCCTGACATGGAGGCTTTCTCAAATTCCATAGGCATGCATGAACTAATTTATCTTCCTCTCAGTGAAGCGTAATTCACTTGGTCTACAAACAAGAGTACAAGTAGAATCGATTGATTCCTGATATGTCCAGGTTGGTTAAGCAGGATCCCTATGTATACAAGTTTGCACTTCTTAGAACTATCTCAGACCAGTCTCCTATAGTTCTTGACCCCGGCTACAATCTTGGGGCCCCCTCCTTTTCACTTTGACCATTCCTCGCTTGAGTTCCACAAAATGCTTGAGAGATGGGAGGAGTGGTAGAATGGGACTACACTTTCAGGGGCGGCTGATGTTATCCATAATAAGCTTCGTTACATCAAATATAAGCTGAAAAAATGGGTGAAGGGGAATAGTAAAAAGGCGACTCTCATGAAAGCTACTCTCTTGTATCATATGCAGAAATTCATCCACAGGGAAGTGGTGGGACCGATTGAATAGGAGGAAAGTTAGAGAATGGTGGCGATAAAAGATGATTACAATGGCTTGTTAATTCAAGAGGAGATTCAATGAAGGCAGAGATCAAGGGCCAAATGGTTAGAAAAGGAAGACAAGAATACAACTTATTTTCATGGGATCGTTAGTGCCAAGAGAAGAGCGAATCATATTAGCGCAAGAGGGAATCATATTAGCGCTATTCGGGTAGATGGATCTAGATTTGGGAATAACGAAGACATCATCAAGGAATTGTAAAATGTTACCTGCACTTTTATGAGTTACAAGGTGGTGAACGACCAAGGCTGGAAGTGATGAATTGTTTTATTTAAGTAGAGATCGTGCTTCGGCCCATATGGATTTTGCTTAGTGTTCTTCCAATGTTGCTGGACTCAGTATAGGTTGACATTTGATCATTCTTCAAGGAGTTCTTTGAGCGCATGGTGTTAAGATACAATATAGGGAAAATGACCTAAAAAAAGCTTTTTCTTGTACTATTCACGATAAAGCAGTGGAGAGTTGAAAACGACCAAAGTGAAGTGCTTTCACTGTTCACAACTTTTTTGAGGACCAAATTACCCCTCCCGCCCATTCCCTCTAACAGACATCTTTTCACCTAATAAAAAACATTTTTTATCCCTGAAGTCTGTAAACGTTTAAGTGTAACTGTGGGACCCGATCCCGCGAGAGGGGTGGGGCGCGTGCCGCCACGCTCTCTCTTGGTCTCTCGTACCCACGCGATTGGCGTGTGCATTTTTATTATTGATTTTAATTCATCTTTTATGTGAACTTGGGATCACTAAGGCAATCCGAATTCCACACAAAAGAGACTGACAGAGTCGCCACCTAGATGTGGGATCTAGGACCCATGATTAACCAGAAATCTAGACTCGCTACCTGGTTACGAGAATGGAAGGTATGGTGAGTTATCCACCACATGCACCATTCCTGCCCGATAATCGGTCTTCGATTCCAAAAGCTAACTCTTTTAAATTTATTTTAAATGGCTCATTCAACTCTATGTTAATGTGCTAACTACGGGACATGTATCCTATGATCTAATTTCAATGTGAATCCTAAATGTGTATCTTGATTTCTTTATTTGTCTGGATTCAATCTAAGTGACAGTTCTCCTAAAATTCTAATTTCATGGAAAATCCTAAGTGATTTGATTAAGCATTTACAAGAAAATTAATATACAAAACACCACAATTTGTTGTGGTGCCGACTCGCGGTTGGTATGCCATCAGACATCCAAGCTGCCTACGTACCCAAGCCTCACTGGGATCAGAGTCGACGTAGTTCGGTACACCTAAGCTAAGCTACTTATGCCTAACTCGACTAAGACACCGATCTAGACTGGAGTGACTATTTCAACAGTTTTAGGAGAAGTTATTTAATTCAAGTTGAGAATTTTATTATCTTAAGATTTCATCTAAGATGCTATATGATTCTCATCTAAATGCAAGTTGTCCCTTAGACTAATGCAGGTTAACCTACATCCTAGGTAACTAGGCTTGTCCTAGGGAAAGATTGGGTGACTAGTGTAACTGGACCTATGACACGGTTGCTATCCATAGCAAGCGTCCGTGATGAGGCTGGACTCCTAACTCTAGGACTTCCTAAAACCTAAGACTCCCTAAAACTTAGGACAAGACACGACACCAGTGTTCCTAAATTGGGCTCTAAGGGTTCTTATGACAGAAACCGTGATCCAACGGTTCCCAAAGATACGAGACAAATCAATTTAAGCTCTTGAAGTTAGTTAATTTCAGATTTCAAGGATTTTCGGTTTCTGGACATTCAAGGATTACCAATGGTTCTAGGGTTCACCAATTTCGGCGCAGGATAGCATCCAAGGAAGGGAATCGTGCGCTCTTTTCTTGTGCAATTTAATACTTAGGTTATAGCACTTTATTGCCTGGCATATCTCAGGATTTCCGTGGACAGTAACCTCGGAGCCAACAACGTGCTATAGCTTAAATATTCAAATTGTCAAAAATCGGTTGCAATTGGGATACGATTATAGATGCACTGGCCATTTTTCCAGGGAAATCTAAAGATCCTAAGATTTCTGTTTCAATGGATTAAGGAGTTAATATGTGACAGAGATTTAAGGTTCTTTAGAGATTTTCAGATGATTTTCGATTGATTTCGGATTTTCAATGAATTTTATCAATTTTAAACATATGAGTGATTTTACAAGTGAAACTGTTGAAAACGAATTCAAAATGAGTTGAAACTTCTACAGCAGCAAGATATGATGAAATGTAGCTTACTAAAAGATTTTTACAGATTTTTACATGAAGCTCATATTTAATTTTGATTTAACAATTAATTGATCAGATTGCCAAAATAACACAGAAACTACTAGAAATAGAAATCTAAATTCAATGAAGTTTCTACAGAAATAAGATATGAGTAAATATAGCATGCGGTGAGATTTTCATGAATTGTAGAAACTATATACTATCAATTTCGGATTTTTCAATTTTCAGCCTAGATTATGAATTAACACTACATCCCATAGGAAACAAGATCCAAACCAATTGAAAATTTTACAGAAACAATAAATATGGAATTTAAGACTACTGTAAAAATTTTAAGAATTTTATCTGTGGTCTGATGTCAGTAAAAATTCCCCCAAAATCTGATAATTTTCAAAGAAAGCATAAAATAATATACCAAACAAATTCTAAAAATTCTCAAAAATTCATGGTAGAATGTATCAGTATCATATTATTTCCCACGAAATCTCATTAATTTTGGAATTCGTTTAGTATATATTTTATTTTTCTTCGTCGAAAAGATATTTTTAAAGAGTTTTCTATTTTTAAACACGATTTTCGAGAAAATTACGACTCGAGAAAATGTCCTCCAACCTTGTTCTGATGTGATGAACACAAGAAAAATTTAAAATTCCAAAAAATAGATCATCCTGAGATGGCTATTTTTTCGAATTTCGTAATTATTCAGCCATTATTTTAAATAAAATACCACTCTTCACTCAAATTTTTGAAAACCTTTGATCCAATGTCCGATCCGATCCGACAGTTATTTTAGTCTATTTAAGTGGAACATTGTATTAAATTTCGGGACGAAACGGATTTGAAACACTCATGCAGATCATGATTTTTAGCACACACATATAATATTCATTTAAATTCAATTAAATACTTGAAAATCATGCAAAATACATAAAAAATACCAAACAATCTTGGAAAAATCTGAGAACAGTGTACCAACCTGTGATGGAGTTCCTGCCGAATCTGAGAACCGAAAAATCTGAAAATCTTGCCGACGCAGCGATCTGACCCGCTTTCTTCTTCCTTTTTTCTCTCTTTTTTTTTGCTGCCAAGAGATTGAGATAGATAGAGAAAGAGGGTGGGGCCGAGAGAGTGAGACCAAGAGAGAGTGAGAGAGAGATTTAGATAGAGAGTTAGAGAAGGATACAGATAGAGAGAGAGAGAGATACAGAGAGAAAGAGTGAGGGAGGTAGAGTATGATAGAGGGTGAGTGAAGGAGGTAGAGTATGATAGAGAGAGTGTGGGAAACAGAGGGAGTTGAGAGACAAGAGACAGAGAGGTTGAGAGGCAAAGAGAGAGAGAGAGTGAGAGTGCGGGATTGATAGAGTGAAAGATACAGAAAGATAGAAAGTGAGATGAACAGGGAGATGGGCGAGAATGAGAAGGTGAAACACAGAGAGGAATAGAGGAATGGAGATCAACACAGAGAGTGCTCTGTTTGTTGAGAGATATAGATTATAGAGAGGAACAGGAAGCGAGTATGGGAGATAGAGAGTGAATATGAAAGAAGAAGAAAAAAACAAACAGGGAGTAAAAGGAAAAAATGTGAATACGATGCTCTGTATCTGTTACTTTTCTTTTTTCTCTTTTTTTTTTGTGTTGTGGGTTGGTGAGGGTTAGGTGTAAATGATGAGAGGTGGGGATTCGCAGATGATGGGGAGAGGAGAGTGAGAAAACATAAGGTGATGGGTGAAGGTGAGAAAACAGAGGAGGAGATGGGGAAAAGAAAAAAACGTGAAAATAATGGGGAGAGGGGAAAAAACAGAGGCTGAAATGGTGTAGAGATGAGAGCGATCCGAAAGCCCAGAGAGCTGCTGCTCCTACCTCCTTAAGACCGATCCTCCCTCCTTTCTCTTGTTCGTAGAATTGCTATGTTCTTTTTTTCCAACTCAAAACAGAGCCTCGGCTCTTCTTTTTTTTTTGTTCGCCCAGAGCTTCTATCGAGAGAAAGTGGGGAAGATAAGAAATGACAGAGGGAGAAGTGAAGATGGCTGAGAGAGGTGAATATGGCTGCTGTCGAAGAGAAGAATCATACCAATCGGGAAGAGAGCTGCTGCCCCTCCATCTCTTCCAAAAAAACAGAGTTTCTCGCTTATGTGCTGTTTTCTTTTTTTGATAGCTTCCCTAAATTACTAAATTAAAGAGATTTTTATTGCCTAGCCGAGAGATTGATTCCAGATCTTTGGCCATGCCATAATGGAGGCTTCCTACCAAACGTATATAACATGAATAGAGTAACAACGACATTCCTTGGCAACATTCTTTTTTTTTTTTTTAGAAACAAGCCAAAAACGTGTAGGTGGGTTGGCAATTTTACATGGACGGCCGGGACTCTTTCCCATTCATTAGATGGCTAGGATCATGCCTTGGTGTGGCAGTACACTCCTTTAATATATATATATATATATATATATATATATATATATATATTTTAAAAGGTACCTGCTTGCCCATTTCATTGGGTGACCAAGACCATCCCATGGGCTGATCCGACCCATGCGAATGTCCAAATAGATGTGGATTGGTAGCGCCTCCTAACTCATTTCCTTATAATAATCGAGAACTTCCCATTAATGGACCACAAAGCAAATTGGACGCGCCCTCTTAAACCTTTTCCATCAGATAATCCAAACCGGGCTGCAATGTCCATTGGCCGAAATGCGATATGCCCGTTATGAAAACAACGCAGTTCACACTTGCTTGATCCAAATCTAATCGAAATGCTCAATGAGCGGCCACCCAGTGGGTCCAAATTCTCCTTTTGTTTAGGTTTTTGTAAATAACCCTCCTCAACACTTGGGGGAAAAATGCGAAACATGGCGGAAATGATTGAAAAGATCGAGAAAGCATAAGGTACGAACACGGGAATAGAAAGCACTGAAAAAGACTGATAACAAAACATTAATTTCTTTGTTGATTAGAGCGGAGTAAAATGAGGGTGTCTACAGATGCCCCTCTTTGGTAGAGATGACGTAGTCATCGAATACCAAAGCAAAAGTGACAGTGCCATTTTGCGTGGCTTTAATCGACAAAGGACTCTCTAGACACAATGCAACTTAATATAATGCAAGACCTTAGATGAAACCCTAGAACTTGAACATATATCAAAAATCTTTTTATTCTAAACCACTGGAGGACTCGATTATCGGAGGATTAGAGGCTTAAGGACTTGAGAACTGGAGAACTGAATAATCAAACAATGGGTGGACCGGAGAATTGGAAGACTAGATGACTTGGAACTGAAGAATTGAAGATTGGATGAACTGAAGAATTGGAAAACTGGAGAAGTAGAAAATTTAGGGACTGGATATTTACGGAGCTAAAAATTTGGAGAACTGGATGATTAAGAGACTCAATAGTCAGATAACCGGAGAATCAAAGAACTGAGGAGTTAAGGAGCCAGTTCACTGGGAATTGTAGAACTTGATTACTGGAAAACTGGAGAGTCAAAACTTGATAATTGGTGAACTGGGGATTAGATTAGATTGACATTTTGATTGATTCCATTGGGATTGGAATTTGATCACTGGATGTTAGGACTGAAAACTGGAGACTGGAGTCTTAATCTAAACATCGGGAACCGGAACTCTAGAATGAAGACATACCGGATACTAGAATTAGAGTACTGAAACACTAGATTTTCGGACACTGAAACTGGATGTTAGAATTGGAGTGTCGAAATACTGGGAACAGGAATACAAGTACTGGAAAATGGAACATTGGAATATTGGTGATAGAGATACTGGACACTAGAACTATGATACTGGAATATTGGATACTGGAACTGGAGACTAGAACTGGCATAGTGACACACTGGAATACTGGAATTGAAACTGGATACAGGATGCTGGAACTGGAATACTGGAATTGAAACTGAATACTGGACGTTGGAACTGGAATACTGGAATTGAAACTGAATAATGGACACTGGAACTGGAATACTAGAATACTGGATACTAGAACTGGAATATTGGAATACTGGAATACTGGATACTGGAATATTGGGATACTGGATACTGGATACTGGAACTGGAGTACTGGATAATGGAACTGGAACTGGAATACTGGATACTGGAACTGGAAAATCAGGAATTGGTAATTGATGAACTAGTAAACTGGTTTTTTACACAAGTTTATTCGCATTTTGAATTGTTTACTGGGGATGAACAAGAAAGTCTCACAGGGCTTGAAATTTCTTAGATTAAGATCTTCTTTACTGGGGATATAAACTGGGACCTCGGAATATTTGGACACTGATACAGAGGATTCTTCTTTTGACAAGCATTCAAACAAATATTCAACTGACTGGAAGGAGATTCTGATTTTTAATGGTTCATCTTTATGAGAAACTGGCTCAACCACCATTGCATCTAAGGCTCTTCCAAGCTTAAGGTGCTTTTCTAGGGTATGATCTTCTTATGGGAACTGGTTTTTCGGATTTTTCTACTTCTGGATTCTTCTGGAACTGACTTTGCTTAGACTGGATTTTTTTCTTAACTCCTGAAATCCTTGCCTGCGGATTAACTTAGCTTTGGAACAATTGCAGGGGGTTAGCTACACCAGGCATCTTTTACCGAGACAGTTGCAACATTTGACTAACTGGACAATGATCGACTGTACTAAAAAGGGGAAGATGGTAAAAGACACTATTGGATGAACGGGAAGTTTCTGAAAGAATGAGCTAAAAAGAACAGGAATGGACTGACTGGACTGATACACAGTGATGCTCCTGACTTAGTTATCGTTTTGTTTGGTAAGTCTAGCCTTTCAAAGAGTAGTTTCTCAATTGATAAGCACTGAAATTTTTTTTTAAACAATAATGCTCTTAGAATTTGATTTCCACTCCTAGGATTGCTTGGTTTCAATGCCCCCAAGTTTCTTGGATGACATTTAAGCTTGCTCGAACTTCTTTCTCTTCTTCAATCTTGATACCGGCTGTAACTTTCTTATGATGACTCTCTTACCGTGACCAAGTCACCTCTTCAGGGTTTTTAACTTGGCGGACCGTGTTAGCCTTAACTTTTTGCCTGAACCACCTTTCTAGGTTTTCGATCCAGCAGGCTATCCCCTTAGCTTTTGCCTAAGCCGCCCTTTCGGGTTTTCAACTTAGCAGGGGAATGATCTTAAATTTTGCCTAGCCTGCCCTTTCAGGTTTTCAGTCTAGCAGATCTTCATAACTCCGCTCCGTTTTTTTTTTCACTTTTTGTGTTTCGGGACCTATATCGTTAATTCTGAACACCGGAAGGACTTTATAGGTAGGATAGGGTTTTTCAAAGAATGGCTTAAGGTTCAACAAAGATTTTGACCGAACCTGTGAACAGGTTGCCTACGTATCCTAGGGTAAGAATCAGGTCGTGCGTAGTTCAGGGCGAATGCCCCTGTTTGAAGGTTAATTGATTTTTCTTTTTTCTTTTCTTTCTGGAATGATTGACTTCTCTTCTTTTGGAACTTGTCCCTCTTTCTTCTGAAAGGATTAAATTTCCTTTTTTTTTTTTTGAATCGACCGAACTCGGTTTAACCGAGCTGCCTACGTACCCCAATGTAGGGATCATGTCTCGCGTAGTTCGGGGCGAATGCCCCTAGTCTGATGGGTTTTCAAGAAAATTTCATTCAGGCTCGAAGGGTTTGCAAACCGGTATTCTTTTGACGTTGTGTTCTGATTTTGGGATTTATTCGGCCAAAGGAGGCCTTCCGATGTTCAGATTGGGAATCGATATAGGTTACTAGAGTCCCTCTGGTACTGATTTTTTTTTCTTTTTCTTTTTTTTTCACGGAGTTTGACGGCATTTCCCGGTAAGAGATAATGATTCTTCTTCCTTCTGGATATTGATAAGTAATTTGACCTTGAGGGTGCATACCGGTTTTTGGACATCATTTCATCCTTGAATCGGTGGCCCTTGATATTTTGATGATCGCTCTGAGATGATTGCTCTTGCACTTTTCATATTGAATTTGATGGCTTTACATTGTCATCGGTGAAACCTGTGACCAGGGCCATTGACTGGAGATATGAAAGTTGTTTCGAATCCATGTCCCTTGTATAGCATGTGACATTTACTTCGTTCTTTCTTGAACCTTCTACCTGGGTCTTTCTCCGCATTAATGATAGCGCTTACTGGACCGTCTCTTTATTCTCGAAATAGGTTTATCAATTCCTCACATTCTTCAGAGGGTAATGTATTTTCAATCGGCATTCACCGAAACAAAGTTTCAATGCCAGTGCTCACCATTTCAATTTTCTCTTTGAGAGGCTGAGCTCGGCGCTCCTCCTCTTGTTTGAGCATAGGCTGCAACTCAAGAGGAGTTTTGTCGGCATCTTCTTCCTCATTTGAGGAGAGAGTATTATTCTCATTGGTTATTAAAGTTAGAAGCACACGTTGGAATGTATAGAGAAAGCGAGTTTCATTGAATTGAAAAAAGACCACATCTGATAAGACTTATCCTGAACAGACTCAGAATTCACACTCTTGACTCAAAAATAAAAGTAAGAAATGACTCAACTGGAGTAGAAATTTATTCAAACTTTTAGAAGACTGCACTTAATAACTGGACTTGACATCATGACTGGACTTAATTAAAATAACCAAAGGACTAAGACTGCTGCAATTGTCTGGCTTTAGAGGCTCGGCGAAAACTGAATCATCATCATAACAAGTGCCTTTTAACTTCTGGTTCTTCTCTATCACCGCAACTGAACCTGAGCTTCTCAAACCCCAAGTGCCTAAACATCATCCAGCGGCGGTACAACCTGGTTTTGTATAGGACTATCAGCAATATTTGGCGCTTGCTGAAATGGTAGCTTGCGCTCATCGATCAACTTCTGGATCACATGCCTCAGAGTTATGCACTGATCAGTACTATGCCCCGATCCTCGATGAAAATCGCAGTGCTCTTCCGCTCTCCATGTCATGGGGAGCGGATTAGGAGGTTCCTTAATGCGAGGCAAGTAGATATCGCCGGATTCCAATCCTTGCTGCAATATGACAGATGATGGAAACAGGAGAGGGGTGAATTCCCTATTAGGCTTTTGCTGAGCTGCAATCCCTGATTGAATATATTTGAATACCATAGAGTTCCGTGACGGGTTAACCATTGATACAGTATCAACCTCAGAGATCTTAGCTAGAGTCTGTGTCTTAACTTCTTTTGAATTGGGGTTACCTCTATTGTAAACTCCTTGTGCCATTGCTTCCTTAATTTGCATACCAGCATTGACGAAATGTTTAAAATCTGGATAGTACTGAAGAGACATGTGATATTGGAGCTGAGAGGATATATTCTTCACAATCTTCTGGACTTGCTCCTCTTCTGAGGGACGCTGCATCATTTGAGCCGCTAACCTTCTCCATCTCTTGACGAAAGTTAAGAATGACTCTTTTGAGTCCTGCTTGGTTCTCTCAAGATCCTTCCTAGTGACTTCGGTCCCATCATCATATTTGAACTGCCTGATAAATTGCTCACCGATATCCTTCCATGTCCTATAACGAGTCTTGTCTAGGACCATGAACTATCTCCTAGCAACCTTGGTTAGGGAAACTGGGAACAATTGAGCCATTTGCTCAGGAGATAAGCCTTGAGGCTGACACATGATGGTGAACATTTGCAAATGTGTGATCGGACAACCCACACCATCATATTTGTCGAAATCTGGCATTTGAAAATTAGCAGGAAGGCGGATTTCGGGAAACAGTGTAAGGTCACTTGGATTAAAATCACCCTGGTCTTGAAACTGAATGTCTTGAACTTTCCTGGTAAGAGTCTCTAATTTCTCCATAACAGATTTATCAACCATGAACTGAGAAGACCTACTGCGATCCTCGCTATACTGCTCTTTTTCCAAATCTTCTTTGGCTTTATCAGGGATAGGGATGAACACTGGCTGGGCGGGTGCTGCTGAAGTAGTTGTATGGTGCATAGGTCTTTTATCTTTGGAAGACGATGGCCCGAGTTTCTCAGCAAGCTGGGCTTTGAGGGCCTGATTTTCATCTTTGATCTCTTGTAATTGCTGGAGAACTAAGGCAAGAGTTTCAGCAACAGTAGTGAGCGGAGGATTCTCCTGGTTTTCTTCCATGGGTGAGGAGAAAGAAAGGGACGCCGGAGTTCTCCCAGAGGGTGGTGGAGAGACAGATTTCCTCTCTAACTGCGAAGAAATTCGAACCCAAGGAGTAGTACGCTTGGCTATGGTGCCAACTTCCTGTCATGGAAATGATGAACACGAGGTATATGAGCTTGACATTCATGGAGTGTTCATTCTCAATGACTGAAAAAAAAGATTACACATTTAAGCAAGTAATTGGGACAATAGAATGAATCCTAAGGACCAAGACATGATAATGATGACAGATTCGCATAGGGGAATGCCCCTAGTTCAAAGATCATGAGAGTGAACTCTGAAGGACTTAGCAAAATATTCTTGAAACAGGTTGCCCTTAGAGTAAGAGGTGACTAAGGGTACAAGTACGATTAGATCACCAAGGGTACAAGAATTGAAACACATGATAGAAGATTGAAAGACGTATGATCAAGAGATGAGACGAGATAGCATAAGATTGCTTTCAACGGATAGATCATGAATGACTAATCCTATGAGATCTTTGGAAATGATGGGATTTATATCCTAACCCCAAAGGGAAAGTTTTTAATCTTCGCACATTTTAACAGTGTTACCTGAAGGCATCAAACCCTAATCCTAATCTAGCGGAGTGGAGAGAGAATCTCGACTCATGACTTTGTTCGTGTATCTAAGGACCGATCGTAGCCATTGGAAGATGGACTACGGCCTAATCTAGACACAAATGGGTAGGATATCCTAAACTAGGCTCACACACGTGATGCACATGTGTTCGTATTCTAAATGCATGTGTGGGTTAATCTAGGGGTAAGGCCAAGAGTTCCCTTAGCGTGAATCCATGTTCGATATACTGTACCAGTGTCTGGCGTATCAGTACATGAACAAGAGATCCGTTTACGCACCATAAGATGCTAGGCTAAGGGTGGAATGCTTTTCTAGCACAGAGGCACCAGGTGATGAAATCCCAGTCAACCATGCTAGATAACACTCCGGGTTCCTAAAATAGGACGTGTGTGCATGTGAGATGCAAGGGTTTAGATGCAAGTGATGTAAGTGTGTGCAATAAGTTCGCGCAATCTATGATGCCTTCAGGTTTTGTTAGATTAAGTTCGAGTAAAATGTGATGAGAAAATAAAGCATACAAACTAATCTAACAAGTATAGAGTTTTTATGAGCCAGTTAAATTAAATTCAAATGAATTAGCCTTTGGAATTGTAATGAAGTTAGGTGGTCCCTAGCAGAGTCGCCAAACTGTGGGACCCGATCCCGCGAGAGGGGTGGGGCGCGTGCCGCCACGCTCTCTCTTGGTCTCTCGTACCCACGCGATTGGCGTGTGCATTTTTATTATTGATTTTAATTCATCTTTTATGTGAACTTGGGATCACTAAGGCAATCCGAATTCCACACAAAAGAGACTGACAGAGTCGCCACTTAGATGTGGGATCTAGGACCCATGATTAACCAGAAATCTAGACTCGCTACCTGGTTACGAGAATGGAAGGTATGGTGAGTTATCCACCACATGCACCATTCCTGCCCGATAATCGGTCTTCGATTCCAAAAGCTAACTCTTTTAAATTTATTTTAAATGGCTCATTCAACTCTATGTTAATGTGCTAACTACGGGACATGCATCCTATGATCTAATTTCAATGTGAATCCTAAATGTGTATCTTGATTTCTTTATTTGTCTGGATTCAATCAAAGTGACAGTTCTCCTAAAATTCTAATTTCATGAAAAATCCTAAGTGATTTGATTAAGCATTTACAAGATTGGGTGACTAGTGTAACTGGACCTATGGCACGGTTGCTATCCATAGCAAGCGTCCGTGATGAGGCTGGACTCCTAACTCTAAGACTTCCTAAAACCTAAGACTCCCTAAAACTTAGGACAAGACACGACACCAGTGTTCCTAAATTTGGCTCTAAGGGTTCTTATGACAGAAACCGTGATCCAACGGTTCCCAAAGATACGAGACAAATCAATTTAAGCTCTTGAAGTTAGTTAATTTCAGATTTCAAGGATTTTCGGTTTCTGGACATTCAAGGATTACCAATGGTTTTAGGGTTCACCAATTTCGGCCCAGGATAGCATCCAAGGAAGGGAATCGTGCGCTCTTTTCTTGTGCAATTTAATACTTAGGTTATAGCACCTTATTGCCTGGCATATCTCAGGATTTCCGTGGACAGTAACCTCGGAGCCAACAACGTGCTATAGCTTAAATATTCAAATTGTCAAAAATCGGTTGCAATTGGGATACGATTATGGATGCACTGACCATTTTTCTGGAAAATCTAAAGATCCTAAGATTTCTATTTCAATGGATTAAGGAGTTAATATGTGACAGAGATTTAAGGTTCTTTAGAGATTTTCAGATGATTTTCGATTGATTTCGAATTTTCAATGAATTTTATCAATTTTAAACATATGAGTGATTTTACAAGTGAAACTGTTGAAAACGAATTCAAAATGAGTTGAAACTTCCACAGCAGTAAGATATGATGAAATGTAGCTTACTGAAAGATTTTTACAGATTTTTACATGAAGCTCATATTTAATTTTGATTTAATAATTAATTGATCAGATTGCCAAAATAACACAGAAACTACTAGAAATAGAAATCTAAATTCAATGAAATTTCTACAGAAATAATATATGAGTAAATATAGCATGCTGTGAGATTTTCATGAATTTTAGAAACTATATAATATCAATTTCGGATTTTTCAATTTTCAGCCTAGATTATGAATTAACACTACATCCCATAGGAAACAAGATCCAAACCAATTGAAAATTTTACAGAAACAATAAATATGAAATTTAAGACTATTGTAAAAATTGTAATAATTTTATCTGTGGTCTGATGTCAGTAAAAATTCCCCCAAAATCTGATAATTTTCAAAGAAAGCATAAAATAATATTACCAAAAAAATTCTAAAAATTCTCAAAAATTCATGGTAGAATGTATAGGTATCATATTATTTTCCCACGAAATCTCATTAATTTTGGAATTCGGTTAGTATATATTTTATTTTTCTTCGTCGAAAAGATATTTTTAAAGAGTTTTCTATTTTTAAAACACGATTTCGAGAAAATGACGACTCGGGAAAACATCCTCCAAACTTGTTTTGATGTGATGAACACAAGAAAAATTTAAAATTCCTAAAAATAGATCATCCTGAGATGGCTATTTTTTCGAATTTCGTAATTATTCAGCCATTATTTTAAATAAAATACCACTCTTCACTCAAATTTTCGAAAACCTTTGATCCAATGTCCGATCCGATCCGACAGTTATTTTAGTCTATTTAAGTGGAACATTGTATTAAATTTCGGGACGAAACGGATTTGAAACACTCATGCAGATCATGATTTTTAGCACACACATATAATATTCATTTAAATTCAATTAAATACTTGAAAATCATGCAAAATACATAAAAAATACCAAACAATCTTGGGAAAATCTGAGAACAGTGTACCAACCTGTGATAGAGTTCCTGCCGAATCTGAGAACCGAAAAATCTGAAAATCTTGCCGACGCAGCGATCTGACCCGCTTTCTTCTTCCTTTTTTCTCTCTTTTTTTTTCTTCTTCCTTTTTTCTCTCTTTTTTTTTCTTTTTGTTTCTTTTTTCTTGCTGCCAAGAGATTGAGATAGATAGAGAAAGAGGGAGGGGCCGAGAGAGTGAGACCAAGAGAGAGTGATAGAGAGATTTAGATAGAGAGTTAGAGAAGGATACAGATAGAGAGTGAGAGAGAGATACAGAGAGAAAGAGTGAGGGAGGTAGAGTATGACAGAGGGTGAGTGAAGGAGGTAGAGTATGATAGAGAGAGTGTGGGAAACAGAGGGAGTTGAGAGACAAGAGATAGAGAGGTTGAGAGGCAAAGAGAGAGAGAGAGTGAGAGTGCGGGATTGATAGAGTGAAAGATACAGAAAGATAGAAAGTGAGATAAACAGAGAGATGGGCGAGAATGAGAAGGTGAAACACAGAGAGGAATAGAGGAATGGGGATCAACACAGAGAGTGCTCTGTTTGTAGAGAGATATAGATTGTAGAGAGGAACAGGAAGCGAGTATGGGAGATAGAGAGTGAATATGAAAGAAGAAGAAAAAAACAAACAGGGAGTGAAAGGAAAAAATGTGAATACGATGCTCTGTATCTGTTACTTTTCTTTTTTCTCTTTTTTTTTTGTGTTGTGGGTTGGTGAGGGTTAGGAGTAAATGATGAGAGGTGGGGATTCGCAGATTATGGGGAGAGGAGAGTGAGAAAACATAAGGTGATGGGTGAAGGTGAGAAAACAGAGGAGGAGATGGGGAAAAGAAAAAAAACGTGAAAATAATGGGGAGAGGGGAAAAAACAGAGGCTGAAATGGTGTAGAGATGAGAGCGATCCGAAAGCCCAGAGAGCTGCTGCTCCTACCTCCTTAAGACCGATCCTCCCTCCTTTCTCTTGTTCGCAGAATTGCTATGTTCTTTTTTTCCAACTCAAAACAGAGCCTCGGCTCTTCTCTTCCTTCTTTTTTTTTTTTGTTCGCCCAGAGCTTCTGCCGAGAGAAAGTGGGGAAGATAAGAAATGACAGAGGGAGAAGTGAAGATGGCTGAGAGAGGTGAATATGGCTGCTGTCGAAGAGAAGAATCATACCAATCGGGAAGAGAGCTGCTGCCCCTCCATCTCTTCCAAAAAAACAGAGTCTGTCGCTTATGTGCTATTTTCTTTTTTTGATAGCTTCCCTAAATTACTAAATTAAAGAGATTTTTATTGCCTAGCCGAGAGATTGATTCCATATCTTTGGCCATGCCATAATGGAGGCTTCCTACCAAACGTATATAACATGAATAGAGTAACAACGACATTCCTTGGCAACATTCTTTTTTTTTTTCTTTTCTCTTTTTTTTTTTTTAGAAACAAGCCAAAAACGTGTAGGTGGGTTGGCAATTTTACATGGACGGCCGGGACTCTTTCCCATTCATTAGATGGCTAGGATCATGCCTTGGTGTGGCAGTACACTCCTTTAATATATATATATATATATATATATATATATATATATATATATATATATATATATATATATATATATATATATAAAAGGTACCTGCATGCCCATTTCGTTGGGTGACCAAGACCATCCCATGGGCTGATCCGAGCCATGCGATTGTCGAAATAGATGTGGATTGGTAGCGCCTCCTAACTCATTTCCTTATAATAATCGAGAACTTCCCATTAATGGACCACAAAGCAAATTGGCCGCGCTCTCTTAAACCTTTTCCATCAGATAATCCAAACCGGGCTGCAATGTCCATTGGCCGAAATGCGCTATGCCCGTTATGAAAACAACGCAGTTCACACTTGCTTGATCTAAATCTAATCGAAATGCTCAATGAGCGGCCACCCAGTGGGTCCAAATTCTCCTTTTGTTTAGGTTTTTGTAAATAACCCTCCTCAACACTTGGCGGAAAAATGCGAAACATGGCGGAAATAATTGAAAAGATCGAGAAAGCATAAGGGACGAACACGGGAATAGAAAGCACTGAAAAAGACTGATAACAAAATATTAATTTCTTTGTTGATTAGAGCAGAGTAAAATGGGGGTGTCTACAGTAACGTATATAACAGGTTTCCCAACTTTTTACCTCTCTCTCTCTCCCAACATCAGTCGTTGGTGGGCCCATCATTTGAACCCTACCCATACTTTTTAAAAAGAACACAACACCATAGGATGATCCAAACTGTCCATTTGATGGGCCACAAATGTTGCATCCCAAAATATCATTTTCTTAGGCTGATCCTAGCCCTTCAATCTAAATAGAAACTACATATTATGCAACCTCTATAGAATGGAGGGTTGCGACGGGTTGCACCCCAAAATATCATTTCCACTGGTGGGGCCTACAATTGGGCCTTAATGTTACTGTATGACCCTCACCATAGGATGATCCAAACCATCCATTTAATGGGCCACAATGTAAATAGGTTGCGCCCTAAAATATCATTTCCATAGGATGATCACAACTCTCCAATCTATAGAGGTTGGATCATCCTATGGTGTGGACCGTACACTTTATTTTGAAAAATATGGGTGGAGCCTACGATTGGGCCGTAATGTTACTGTACGACCAACTCTATAGGATGATCCAAACCATCCATTTGATGGGCCGCAATGTAAATAGGTTGTACGCCAGGAATCATTTCCATAGGATGATCGCAACCCACCAATCTATAGAGGTTGCATAATATGTAGTTTCTATTTAGATCGGATCAGAGGGCTAGGATCAGCCTATGGCAATTATATCCCATTCGACGACAGAAGAAACCCCATTTCGCTACGCCGGTGAATCCCCTTCGACAGAGAAGAAAACCCCATTTATGCAGGCCGGTGAATTCCCCGTTATTTGCACGCCGGTGAATCCTTCACTCCGCAAAAGCTTTATTCACACCGTTGAACCGCTTTTGCAAGCCGGTGAATCCCGTTGGAGATCGGCCGCCGTAGTTGAAGGAACTTGAAGTAGGTTTTCTTCTCATATTTTCTCATATTCCATTGCTTTTGGAAATCTTTTTTCATGGGGTTTGGTTAGGGTTTTGCTAAACTAATTTCAACCACTATTTAGGGTTTTGTTAGGGTTTTGCTAAACTCATTTCAACCACTATTCTGTTAGGATTTTGCTAACCTAATTTCCACTACTATTTTAGGGTTTTGTTAGGGTTATGCAAAATCAATTTCAAGTACTTAGGATTTTTGAAAACTAATTTCGAGTACTATTCATTTATGGTTTTGTTAGAGTTTTGCAAAAGCTTGGTTAAAGTTTTTCTTTATGGATATTGAGTTCAATTAGTGGTTTGTAGTGAAGAATTAATGTTTGAAATCTGTTGTAGTGGTTGAAATGTATTGAAATAGTGGTTGAATTATGTTTTACTGGTTGAAATTGGTTGAAATAGTGGTTGAAATCTGTTTTAGTGGTTGAAATTGGTTGAAATAGTAGTTAAAATCTGTACTCTGTACTTATTGTTTCAAATGGGCTTGAAATTTTGGTGGAATTTGGTTGAAATCTGTTTTAGTTGTTATTTGTGTCTTTTTTGTAGTGAGGAATTAGTATTTGAAATGTGTTGTAGCGGTTGAGATGTGTTGACATAATGGACAACCCTAAACCAGTGTAGGAAGAGTTTGAACAAGTCCTTATGCACACTAACCACTACTCACAGACTTGCAACCACTGTTGATATCATTTCAACTAGTAATTACGCAACTTCAACTACTATTCCAACAATCCTCAACCACAAGTGGAGTAGATGGAATCTAATCCGATGAACAAAATTTGGACAACCATGGACCAGTGTGGGAAGAGTTTGGACAACTCCTTACGCACACTAACCACAACTGACAGTGTTGCAACCACTATTGACACCAATTCAACCAGTAATTACACAGCTTCAACCACTATTTCGACAATCTTCAACCACTAGTACCGTAGGTGAAATCCAATCCAATCACTCAATATTAAGTAGATGGAATCCAATCAAATGAACAAAATTTGGACAACCCTGGACCAGCGTGGGAAGAGTTTGCACAAGTCCTTATGGACACTAACCACTATTCACAGTGTTGCAACAACTATTGATACCATTGCAAACAGTAATTACCCTGCTTCAACTACTATTCCAACAATCCTCAACCACAAGTGGAATAGATGAAATCCAATCCAATGAACAAAATTAGGACAACCCTAAACCAGTATGGGAAGAGTTTGGACAACTCTTTGTGCACACTAACCACAACTGACACTGTTGCAACCATTATTGACACCAATTGAACCAGTAGTTACACAACTTAACCACTATTTCGACAATCCTCAACCACTAGTACAATAGATGAAATCCAATCCAATTACTCAATATGAAGTAGATGGAATCCAATCTAAAGAAGAAAATTTGAACAACCCTGGACAAATGTGGGAAGAGTTTGAAAAAGTCCTTATGCACACTAACCACCACTCACAGTGTTGCAACCACTATTGATACCATTTCAACCAGTAATTACACAGCTTTAGCCACTATTCCAATAATCCTCAACCACTAGTGGAGTAGATGGAATCAAATCCAATCACTCAATATGAAGTAGATGCAATCCAATCTAGTGAACAAAATTTGGACAATCTTGAACCAGTGTGGGAAGAGTTTGAACAAGTCCTTATGCACACTAACCACTACTCACAGAGTTGCAACCACTATTGATACCGTTTCAACCAGTAATTACACAGCTTCAACCACTATTCCAACAATCCTCAACCACTAGTGGAGTAGATGGAATCCAATCCGATGAACAAAATTTGGACAACCCTGAACCAGTGTGGGAAGAGTTTGACCAAGTCCTTATGCACACTAACCATTACTCATAGAGTTGTAACCACTATTGATACCATTTCAACCACTATTCCAACAATCCTCAACCACTATTCCAACAATCCTCAACCACTATTCCAACAATCCTCAACCACTAGTGGAGTAGAAGGAATCCAATCCAATCACTCAAAAGGAAGTAAATGGAATCTAATCCAATGAACAAAATTTGGACAACCCTGAACCAGTGTAGGAAGAATTTGAACAAATACTTATGCACACTAACCACTACTTAAAGTGTTGAAACCTCTATTGATACCATTTCAACCTGTAATTACACAGCTTTAACCCTCTTCCAATAATCCTCAACCACTAGTGGAGTAGATGAAATCCAATCCAATCACTTAATATGAAGTAGATGCAATCCAATCTAATGAACAAAATTTAGAGAACCCTGAACCAGTGTGGGAAGAGTTCAAGTCCTTATGCACACTAACCACTACTCACAGAGTTGCAACCATTATTGATACCATTTCAACTAGTAATTACACAGCTTCAACCACTATTTCAACAATCCTCAACCACTAGTGGAGTAGATGGAATCCAATCCAATCAATCAACATGAAGTAGATGGAATCCAATACAATCCACAAATTTTGGACAACCCTGGACAAGTGTGGGAAGAGTTTGCTCAACTCCTTGATGACATTGAGCACTATTCAGAGTGTTGCAACCACTATTGATACCATTTCTGAAGAATTTTAGAGAATTTCTATTATTCTTGAATGTACTACAATAATCTCAAGGTGTGCTTATAAAGAGCACTTACATGATAAATATGTAAATAAATTAAGATAACCATGGAAGGAGATATGTGTAGAATATTCTAACATAATTAGTAATAAAATCTTATTTCCTAAACTATCAAGGTTACCTTTCCTAGCCAACTTGCCTAGTATAATAAGATGATCCAACGGTGAGATCTCCACACAATCCACTAATAAGAACTTATGAGATCTCACATATTCTAACAATTTCAACTAGTAATTACACAGCTTCAATCACTATTCCAACAATCCTCAACCACTAGTGGAATAGATAGAATCTAATCCAATCACTCAATATGAAGTAGATGGAATCCATTCCAATGAACAAAATTTGGACAATCCTGGACCAGTGTGGGAAGAGTTTGGACAACTCCTTATGCACACTAACCCCACTACTCACTGTGTTGCAAACACTATTGCAACCATTTCAACCAGTAATTACACAGCTTCAACCACTATTCCAACAATCATCAACCACTAGTGGAGTAGATGGAATCTAAAACAATCACTCAGTATGGAGTAGATGAAATCCACTACAATCAATGAACAAAACTTGGACAATCCTGGACCGGTGTGGAAAGAGTTTGGACAACTCCTTATGCACAATAACCCCACTACTCACAGTGTTGCAAACACTATTGATACCATTCAACTAGTCATTATACAGCTTCAATCACTATTCCATGAATCCTCAACCACTAGTAGAGTAGATGAAATCCAATCCTATCACTCTATATGAACTAGATGGAGTCCAAAGAGTTTGAACAAAATTTGGGCAACCCTGAACCAATGTTACTGTAAGTTTGAAACATTAACCACTACGGACAGTGTTGCAACCTCTATAAATACCCTAGACACAGAGTTTTATCACCACTATTCCAATAATTCTCAGCCACTATTAAAGTAGCACAAATCCAATCCAATGACACAATCCAATCCAATCCAACAATAATTACACAGTCACTACAACAAAACTGGGCTTTCCCTACCAACTTTAGTTGCTTCCATAGCTAAAAGTTCCCTTTTTCCCTACGGATTTAGATTTTGGTAGGAAATAAATTAATATCCCTACCGGTATTAATTTGTCCGTAGGTATTTAATTTTTACCTACGGGGTTTGTATTAATTCGTAGGGAAAGCTTAGTATATGTCCCTACCGAATAGTTTTCCATATGGAAATTACTAATTTGCCGTAGAGAAACACTAATTTGTCCCTACTGGTACGTTAGAATTGGCGTAGGGAAATCATTCTTTTTTTTCCCTACACATTTAGCTTAAAAATTGATCGGGCGCGCGGGTTTTTTTTTAGTGAAATTAACAAAAAAACCACGAGGGCGTATATAAAGTCATCGTGCTAGCTAGGGTTTTTATACATCGTCGATAGTTTTGGAGATAGAGCAGAGTCTTTTGGAGAGCAGAGCAGAGGAGAACGATTCCATTAGGGTTTCTCCATTTAGGGTAAAATACAGAGAGAGAGAGAGAGAGAGAGAGAGAGAGAGAGAGAGAGAGACATTGCCACCGGCAAGTTCATCTTCTCCGGTGGTCCTCGCCCGAATCCGGCCACTCCTCTTCTTCTTCTCCGTCACAGCCGAACCGTCTCCATTTTTTCCGGCAGCCTTGCACGAATCCGGCAATGGCTTCCTTTCTTTTCCAATCAACACCTCTTCAATCATCATTACTTTATCCTTGATTTTGAAAAACCCATCCATAGACCCATTCTCCGGACAAAATCAATAGTTTCTGCAATTTCTGCAAATCCAGCGGGCTCATCTCCGGCAACCCCTTTCCTATACCAGATCCATACCAATATTGGTTGGAATCCGAAAAGATACCAATATTGGTCGGAATCTGAAAAGATATTCAGTGGACTTGAACCAAGACCATGAGGACCCTATTTTTAATGAGACAGAGGAAAATACAACTCAACATATGAGCACTGCCATAGATTAATGCTTCACCTCAATGGGACACAATGTGAACAATGTGAAGAAAAGAATTGTAGAAAAGGAAAAGGAGTGTTGAGGAAGCTTATAACCCTACTTTGTGCCTCAACTCAATTCTTCGGGGTCCGTATTGAAATCTAACGGAAAAGGTTTGTGGGCCACCAATTAAATAATATGGAGTGATTTAAGAGGTGGAGTAGGTGGAATAACCGATCCACATTGCAGCCTATCAGATGGACGGTCAAGATCAACTTTACGGCATACGAATCCGGTCCCTAATTTCTGCAATAATTCTGTGAAGTTCCCATGGTCCCGGAGATACATTCTTTGCCCATGCAACCACATTCGTAGAATCACCCTCAATTATTAATGGACCCAAATTGTTTCCTGAATACCATCGAAGGCCCTTCCCTTTCACATCTTGGAGCTCTTCCTCATCAAACTCCAAAACATATGTGTTATCTGTCATGATAGCACATATAAGGGTAAAGGGATCAAGGACAGGCTCATCCAAAAAGATGGCATTTGTTGTAGGAGGAGGAGCAGCACGATGATTCGGGAGAGGATTCTGAGTAACCCCTTTCCTATACCAGATCTAACCCATTGTCATTGAAATCTGGACTAAACCCTTATCCCTACCCCCGTCTCCATTCAATCGGAGGTATGTATTTTTATGCATATATATATAGTTTTTCATTATAAAATGCAATGGAAACACTTAGCTGTGTGGTAGAATATTTGGTTTTAAGTTTTCTAGTCGTGGGTTCTCTTCCATTTTAAGTACTATGCTTCTGTTGGTAAAGTAACCAACAGCTCCCTAGCTGATTTTTCCATATAGTCATTGAATTTATTGAACTGCCCATCTACTTTAAGGTATATTTTTTAGAAATTGTTCCATCTTTTTTCCATTTATCTCTATGTGATCAATAGAGCAATGTGAACACACCAATTTGTATCATTAGTACTAAGATTACTAAGGCAGTGAGTCTGTTCCTTACCAATGCACGGACACATTGTTCTCAACATGATTATTCACCCTCACAACAACTCTATCACCTTCCCTGGTGACAATCCTCGGCCCTGGAAACTGCCCGTTCACCGTCAAAATGCTCTTAGTATGACACAGTCGTGTCACATTCTGCATCTGAATCTGAATGGGGGGATGGAGAAGATAATGGAGCTGCTTTTTTATTTGAGTTATTGTTACTCTTTGATAGGGAAATTGGATGTCTGTTGGTAGGAAAAGATACTTTATGAATTAAAAATCTCCTCTTATTTTGTCTATGTTAACTGCTGTTTTTCTTTTCTTTCTTTTCCTTTCTTCAATGGAGGTGGGATTAAAGAATGCTTGAAATTTGAAATATATGTGGGGGCTTTATTTTATAGAAAATTTTATATGGGTGCTTTGAGTTTATTTCAGGATGAGTTGAGAGAATAAAATAGAAACATACTAAAGCCAAAAAAGTACTATGCCTCTTTTTCTTCCTAAAAGTTCTACTGTCATTATGTAAAGCCTAATGTATTGACAGTAGCACAGTGCATATTTTGTTCTGTTTATTAGAAATTAGAAATCTCATTTCTGGAGCTTCTCCTTGGATCTCATCTTAGCTATGCATTGCATTGAGTCTCACGTATGTGTTTGGAATCTTGCTCACGCTCCTTTTGGAATTTGTGTATTTTATTTTAGATGTTACTTGACCATTTACAGAGAAATTGTCTTGGAATAAAGTTAGACCAGTGCCATACAATTGAATTAAATTGTAGAAGATAATGTTTTGGGATGATGCAATTTAGGATGGACAAGCTACAGTGTGTTAGGAAATTTGGCTTGTTTCCTGCGGTTTTGTGGGATTCGTTGGAAGCTAAATTAGAAAGAAAAACCAAGTTATTAAGCTCTTTAGCACACAATTTTTGTATGTCTGAATGAACATAATTAAAAATTATTATGGGTTGTGACCCGACTAAGTTATAAAATCTGATGTGAGTGTCCAAGATCCGAATTGAGGATTCCAATGTACAATAATGGCTTTCATATTGTAGCTCATTTATGTTTACTCATGAGGGGTATTTGACGTAGGTTAAATTGCAGAAGCAAATGCACTAACTTGCAGGGGCTGATTTAATTACCATAGGGATGATGACTATTAGTATCAAGTAGAAAACATAGATTCACAAAATATAATTGAACACTTATCAATTGCGTGATCTTCTCTAAAGTTTCTAAGCAAGGAATTCCGCCAACCCAAAAAAAAAAAAAAGTATAAATGAATATATAACAAAATTCTAATGCTCAAATATAACTTGGGTCCGCTATGGTTTTGGTTTTGGTCCTGCTTGACTGTAGAGTGTGGCCAAAGTAAAATAATTTTTACTTGACCAACTAAAAATTGATATCTGCCCCCTCTTCTTTTTATAATGACACTCGTTTTCTTATTTTGCACATCTCTAATTAAATAGGCTGTAACATTCCCATTAGGGGACTAGCTTAGTCCATATAGCGTTTCATTTTTCATAGGGAAAGCATAGTATATATCCCTACCGAATAATTTTTCATACGGAAATTTCTATTTTCTTGCAGGGAAACACTAACATTTCCCTACTGTTAAGTTAACATTGCCGTAAGGATATCATTCCATTTTTCCCCTACGATTTAGCGTTAAAAATTAAAAATTCTATTTATGATCGTAGTTTTTTATTTCTCTCTTTTTATACTTCTTCAACAGATTTATTGACCATTAGAAGATATATGAAATGGACAAGAGTTGGATGAACAAGAAAAGGTATAACGCGAATCATACGCTTGGTTAAATTTTCAAGTCCTGTTTATAGAATTTGTAAATTTTTTTATAGATAACGCCAGTTTTATTGGATTATGTAGGAATACAGTTGAATATGTGAATGGGATAAAGGAATTTTTAATATACGCTTTCAATAACTGTGTTGATGGGAAGATCTTGTGCCCATGTACCAGATGTGTTTGCTCCTACCGGGTGAATGCTAAAACGGCAAAGGAGCATTTATTTTGGAGGGGAATGATGAAGAATTATACAACTTGGGTTTTCCATGGAGAAAAATCATCACATTATACCTCTACTAGCCGGAATAGTGTGGTTGAAGAAGAGGATGCGAATGACGACATGCATGAGATGTTGGATGACATGCAAGAAGCTATGGAAGGTAGAAATCCAACAAATGAAGATAGAGGGGAGGGGGGTGTTGATGAAGCAGGTCTTTCATTTTACAATTTGTTAAGGGACGCCGAACAAGAGTTGTACCCTGGTTCAAAGATGTTTACGAAGTTGTCTTTTATAGTTGAGTTGTTTCACATTAAGTGCCTATGTGGATGGAGTAATAAATCATTCAACATGTTACTAGATTTGTCAAAGCGTGCTTTTCCTGAGGGCGTATTATTGCCGAAGAACATGTATGAAACGAAGAAAATCATTCGGGAATTGGGACTCCATTACGACATGATTGATGCATGCCCGAACGATTGTATGTTATATTGGAGAGAGACCGCCAATCTTACCTCGTGTTACAAATGTGGTATGTCGAGATGGAAAACGGTTGAGAACAACTCAGATAATGACGGAATAGATTCGTGCAAGAAAGGAAAGAAAATTCCTGCAAAGGTTCTTCGCCATTTCCCTTTGAAACAAAGGCTTCAGATGATATTCATGTCATAAAAAACAGTGGCCTACATGAGATGGCATGATGAGGGCAGGAAGGAAGACGGTGTATTAAGACATCCTGCTGATTCCCCAGCATGGCAAGATTTTGACGTACAACATGAAGGGTTTAGTTTGGAGACTCGCAATGTTCGTCTTGGGTTAGCAAGCGACGGGTTCAATCCATTCAGGACCATGAGCATTACACACAGCACATGGCCCGTCATTCTTATTCCTTATAATTTGCCACCATGGATGTGTATGAAGCAACCCTATATGATGATGTCTTTACTTATCCCTGGCCCACATTCACCTGGTAATGCAATTGATGTGTACTTGCAACCTTTGATTGAAGAGCTTAAGGAACTTTGGGTGCATGGGGTGGATACTTATGACCACTCACGAAAGGAATCTTTTAGAATGCGTGCAGCACTTCTATGGACTATTAGTGATTTTCCCGCTTATGCTATGTTGTCAGGATGGAGCACTAAAGGGGAAAAGGCTTGTCCTTGTTGCAATGTTGACACATGTTCTCAGTGGTTGACCCATGGAAGGAAGTTTTGTTACATGGGCCACCGGCGATTTCTACCAGAAGATCATAAATTTCGGGCAAATAGAAACCAGTTCAACGGTGAACAAGAATGGAGATCTCCACCTAGAAGGCTGTATGGTTCTGATGTGTTGAAGCAACTACAGGGCTTAAAATTCACATTAGGGAAGGGTCAAAAGAAGAAGAGACAAGAGAAATCGCCGAGGAAGAAAAAATTTCCGAAGAAGAAAAGTTCAACAGGGAATAAAAATTCACCGAAGAAGAAAAAATTACCGAAGATTACACTTTTACTGGGGCCGAAAAAATGGGTGAAGAAGAAAAACCTACCGTGGAAGAAAAAAAGTATCTTCTTTGAGTTGCCATATTGGGAAACTCTTCTTTTGCCTCATAATCTTGATGTGATGCATATTGAGAGGAATGTGGGCGACAAAGTGCTCGGTACGTTGTTGAATATTACAGGGAAAACAAAGGACACTGAAGAAGCTCGTCTCGACCTAGAAGAAATGTCTCTAAGGTCAAGGGATAGCTTCACGATGAGTAGGAAACAAAAGAAATTTTTTACGAAGTTTTAAAACGAGTTAAGGTCCCAGATGGGTATGCTGCTAATATTTCAAGATGTGTCAATCTTGAATCACTGAAGATTTCAGGACTAAAGAGCCACGATTTTCATGTTCTGATGCAACAATTACTCCCATTAGCTGTACGACCAACGTTGCCAAAGAAAGTCAGTTCAGTCCTCATTGATTTATGTAATTTCTTCAAGGAGTTGTGTTCTAAAGTTTCGATGGGAGAACAGTTCGAAAGACTATCATCTCAGATTGCCGTGACTCTTTGTTGTCTCGAGACTATATTTCCCCCTGGTTTTTTTGATATTATGGTGCACTTACCCATTCATTTAGCATATGAGGCTAAACTAGCTGGACCTGTACACTACCGCTGTATGTACCCCGTCGAGAGGTAAATATTATTAAGTCTATTAGTTGTCATTTTAATGGTAGTGTTTCAACTTCTAAAATAAAGATAAATCTATATCGTATCTTCAAAGGTATCCTCACGCTAAAGTCATATGTGCGCAATAGAAGTCGTCCTGAGGGATCAATTGCAGAAGGGTACCTAGCGGACGAATGCCTCACCTTTTGCTCGAGGTACTTGCAGAGTGTTGAGACACGTTTCAACCGACCATTGAGGAATGACGACAATAGGGCGCATGTAGCCGAAGAACATGTATGGGGTGTGTTTTCCCACACAGGTCGTTTGTTTGGTGGTCCCAACATTGATGATCTTGATGAAGCCACATTGACACTAGCACATAGATATGTGTTAGACAACTGCAATGAGATCAGTGAATTCCATCTGTGAGTTAATTTCTCAACTTAGCAAATCTAGCTAATGTTGTCGAATCGATTATATCACCTCTAAAACTTAGACATCCTTACAATTTATATGTAGTGCACATATCGATGCCATTCGGGAGCAACATCCCCGTGGCCAACAATGGGACATAGAACGCATTCATAATGCAGAATTTCCGGATGGTTTAAAGGCCAAGTAAGTAAATAATATAATAGTTTCATTGTAATCAAATGTTAATATGCACCTAACTAATTTTCATAGTATTGAAATGTTATGCTTCATTAATAGGTTCAGAAGTTGCGGGATGAGGGGAATGAGCTAGTGTCGGAAAATCTTCGGTGGTTGGCGCGTGGTCCATCACCAAGGGTAAAGAAGTACAATGGTTGTCTCATAAACGGTTTTCGTTTTCATACCAAAATGCTCGAGAGGAAAAGGAAGACGCAGAATAGTGGCGTCATTTTGGTTGCGAGAACCCCAAACTATTCAAGTAGAAAAGACAAAAACCCCATTCATGCGGACAAAAGTTACTATGGTGTTTTGACAAATATTTTTGAATTAGACTATTGTGGAAGCAGAAAAGCACTGCTATTCAAATGTGAATGGGCTGACTATCAAGCTGATAGGGGTGTTAAGAAGGACCCCCTTGGATTCACCCTTGTCAATTTAAAGCATTGTCGCAAGGATGATCCTTTTGTGTTGGCAGCTCAAGTACATCAAGTCTTCTACGTACAAGATCCCACAAATATAGATTGGTATGTGGTTAAGAAGACGACACCTAGGGACTTCTTTGATACAGAAGAGGAAGACTGTAGGGATGATTTTGAGACTGTCGATGCAAGCGAGGCACCACTTACTGATGATCTTATAGATATTTGGGAAACGTCGGAGTGAAGATGGGGCATATATTGTTGTGATGTTTATATCCTTTTGTAATGAACACACTTGTTTGATACTTAAGACATGTTTATGACAGTTGGTTCTAATACGATGTTTTTTGTGATTTTTCATTATTTGCTCCATGCAATGTTTTTTAATAATGAACCCCATTCATGCTATGATTTTTGCCTTGTTTTGATTGTTGGAATTGATTGGAATACTTAAGTACACTTTTTATTATGGCAATATGTCGATTGTTTGCATTTTCTTTTCCCTTTGAGCCAATTTTGCTGAACTATTGAGATTTTTTAGTACAGATTTCGACCATTGAATCTTGGCCAATTACATTGACAAAAATAATCAACGAGGAAGCAGGCATTTCGTATCCCCATCCACATTTTATGTAAGTGATTTAAAAACATATTATCATATTTTTCTTTATTCTTATGGTTATCTTGGTTCATTATTATGATAAATGAGCATGCATACTGTTATGATGAATTTTGTCCATTACAGCTTCACAGTATGAAAAGAGGCAGGGAGTTAAATATGTCACAGGTTCAAGAAGAGGGGGTCATTGAAGCCCAGGACTCCCATCAACAGGTGGCATCAGAACCCCAAGAGGAGACCTCATCGAAAACTAAGAAAAAGAGAGGACCCACAAAATTGGACTATTTATACAAGATGGAAGGACGCTTTACTGTCACACTAAATGCATACAAACAAGTGGTTGGAAAAAATGCTGGCAAATGTGGAAAGTTCTTGGGTATTATTGCTAAGACTGGGACTTTACTACCCATTGACGTGTTTTCTTGGAAAAATATGCCGGAATCTAATAAAGAGGATGCATGGAGTGCATTATTGGTATGTATTAGGAGATAAAGTTGATTATCCTTCTATAGTAAATATATTATTTTATCTTATGCTGTAACTATATCTTAACCATGCCACTTTTAATTTTGATATATGTAGGAAAAGTTTGATGTTCCAAAAGATGGAAAAGATTGGGCGATGATCCAATTAAATGAAAAATGGAAGGACCACAAGTACCAATTAAGAAGAAAATACTTCAATGAAACAAGTGATGAAGTGATTTTTCCACCTCAGCCTAATAAGATTGTCGAGTCACAATACATTAAGTTGTGGGAACATTGGAAGAGTGATGAGTTCAAGGTATTTATATAGTTCTTAATTAACTATTGGAAGGGTGACCTTCCCAACTAATTAGACTATGAACTCGATATTGCAGGCTCAAAGAACAAAAAATACTTTAAATCGCAATCAGTCTTGGACACCACATACGGGGGGATCTAAGGCATTCGCTGTTATTACCGAGGAAATGGTAACTTTTAATTTGAATATTTGTTCTTTCTTGAATTTGCAATTGATCTTAATTAATAAACCTTAATTTTTCTTCTGTGTTGATGATAGGAGGAAAAGACGAAGAAATCATATGGGCGGGATGAATTATGGATCATGACCCGTACTCACAGTGATGGGACCTTTGTTGAAAATTCAAGAGATGCTATTGTATGTTAATAATGTGCATACCAAACAGTTCACTTTCATTTCTCACTTATTGATAAGGCAGTCTTTAACAATTTATTTGCATTCTTATTGTAGGCAAAAATACGCGAGCTTCAGGAAACACAACCAATGGAGAGCTCACAGTGTAACCTGGGTTCCAAAGACGACATCCTCAGCAAAGCTTTGGGTCCGGATAAACATGGTCGTGTTCGTTGTTTAGGGCCGGGCTCAACCCCATCTTCTCTATGGGGAAAAAAACCCCGTCGTGAGACAAGCAGTAAGTCTAGATGTGAGGTATTAGAGAAGGAATTAGCCGCGATGAAAGAGGAGATGAGGCAGATGAAAGACATATTCATGCAAAATGTAAGTATTCATAGTTATATTATGGTTTATATTTGTTGGGAAGTGATATATCCTCTCCTTTTATGTATATGGCATACAAATGTATGATTTTTTTATTAATTAATGTTAGGGTATTATTGGAGGGGAACAGAATTCACCGAATCAACTGCACTCCTCTGTTGCAAGTCGCATTGATTAGCCTAATGCTATGGGCAGTCCTCCTATTACTCCTCATATTGTTCTTCCTACTCACGTTGCTCCCCTTTCCGCTCCTATTGATTCTAGTATTCACTCTGTTCTTCAAAGGCCTCTTGTTGTTGCTACTACTACTAATTCTCCAATTGCTCTTCCTACCAATCTTCATGTTCCTATTGCTCAGCATACCACTCTTGTTGGTGCTAACACTCCTCGTGCTTCACCTCGGACTAAGGCTCGTAATAACCAGGTATTTATATTTTTGGTTGTGCAAGTTTAAGTACATGATAGTTCTTATTAGTGAATGAATGAAGTTCTTATGTGCACCATATTTTCAGATTCAGCATACCGCTCCTGTTGCTGCTAAGACTCCTCGTTCTTCACCTCAGACTAAGGCTCGTAATAACCAGGTATTTATATTTTTTTTGTTATGCAAGTTTAAGTACATGATAGTTCTTATTAGTGAATGAATGAAGTTCTTATGTGCACCATATTTTCAGATTCAGCATACCACTCATGTTGCTGCTAAGACTCCGCGTTCTTCACCTCAGACTAAGGCTCGTAATAACCAGGTATTTATATTTTTTTTGTTATGCAAGTTTAAGTACATGATAGTTCTTATTACTGATTGAATGAAGTTCTTATGTGCACCATATTTATGATTTAATTATTTTCAGATTGAGCATACCGCTCATGTTGCTGCTAAGACTCCTCGTGCTTCACCTCAGACTAAGAATCGGTATAACCAGGTATTTATTTATTTTTTGTCCAAGTTTAAATATATGGTAGTTCTTATTAGTGAATGAATGAAGTTCTTATGGGCACCATATTTATGACTTAATTGTTTTCAGATTCATGTATGTATTCCCTGTAAGTTGATGAATTTTGAAGGCGATGCTGTGGCAAAAGGGTTCCTCAAAAGTGAAGATCCCAACCAAATTGTAGGGGGAAAAAAATTGGGTGAGGGATGGTGTGAAGTAACGATCAATGGAGGTATATCCCGAAAAGCAAAGTTGCCAAGATCGAATGGAAAACTTCAAGTCATCGGCGATGTCTTAGGAAGTAATGTTGCTTGGCCTCGTGCATTTGTAAGTGTATAATTTGTTTTGAAAGGCAATTTAAATTCTTAAAATGGGTTTACTTTATATGCATCTGTTCATTTAACATTAATTTATACATGGTATGTGTTTGTAGGTTAAATTGTTAACTCGCAAATGATAATGGGAATTGAGGAGATGATGAAGAGGAGATGAAGAAGATGATGAAGAGACGAGAAGATAAAGAATGTTGACCAATATAATATTTTGTTTTGATATGGTTGGGAACAATGTAGCTACTATTTTGTTTTGATGTGGATGGGAATAATATAGTATTTTGTTTTGATATGTGGTTCGGAACATTATAATATTTTGTTGATGGAACAATTATAAGATGTTAGCTATGGACGAATCGTGAATTCATAAATATTCTAAATTTAGGTAACTTTTTTTTATTTTTATATGTTGTGGGAAATGGGTGTTATAATAGAAATTTTGATAATATGTTTAGATTGTCTGTGGAAAGTACAGGTATCATATAGGTCACAGAAAATGGTTATTTATAATGGATTAAAAAAAAAATTTGAAAAGTCTATCCCTACAGATTTTATTTTGCATTTATGCACGGAAAAAACCTTTTAGCTACGGCTGAATTTAACTTGTCTGTAGGGAAAAGTGCTCTTTTCCTACTTTTTCCCTGAAAATATGTAGGGAAAAACTCCTTTTGCCTACTTGTTTTTTACCAATCCGTAGGGAAATCCCTCTTTACCCTACGGTTTTTTAAATTTTAGTAAGGAAAACTAATTGGAAAAAACCTTTTACCTACAGTTTTTAGATATTCCGTATGGAGAAACACCATTTTCACTACGGATTTTATGAAACACCGTAGGGAAAATCACATTATCCCTACGGATGTTTTGGATATTTAGTAGGAATAAACACACATTTACCTACGGAGTTATGAATTTCCGTAGGGAATGTTCAACACTTCCCCTACGGATTATTCCGTAGGTAAAAGTAGTATATCCCTACGGAGCACAAAATCCGTAGGGAAAAGGCTTTCCATACCCCCACCTAGCCTACGGAAGGTGGGAACGGCAAAATCCGTAGGGAAAGGTCTATCCCTACGGATTTTGATACTTTTCCCTACGGTTTTTTCCGTAGGGAAAGGCCGGTTTTGTTGTAGTGAGTTATCAACTACTATTCCAACAATCCTCAAAGACTATTAAATGATGTAATCCAATCCAATGAGACAATATCTACTACAAAACTACAATCCAATCCAATCGTTAATAGCGTTTAACGATTGACTTTAACACATTTTTGAGGATTGATTATTATAACACAAATCAAAACTACATACACTCTACAAAAAATACTCAACAAAACTACATACTCTACAAAACTACATACACTCTACAAAACTACATACACAATATACAAAGCACAAAATAAACACGTTTAAATCAACCACAACCACAGACATATTTAGCTACACAGATTTACCTAGCTTGCAAACTTCAAACATAGCTCTAATGGAGGTAGAAAGAAAAAGTGTAGATGTTGAAGAAGAAGAAGAAATCTTTGGTGGTAGTGAAAGTCACGTCTAAAGAAGGGAAAAAGGGATAAAATAATACTTTTTTCTCTCTGAAATGATGTGTGACAGGTGAATGGGCAGGAAGGGCAGTTTTGTCCCCAAAAAAGCTGTGAACAGTGAAAGCACTTTACTTTGGTCGTTTTCAACTCTCCACTGCTTTTTGAATAATAGTAAAAAAAAGAGCATTTTTTAGGTTATTTTCCCTACAATATATGCTACCTTTAAATATCTCACCCGCTTCAAAAAAGGTGCTTAGAAAATTATGAATTCTAGGCCGATCAACTTGTTTGTCTGTCAAAGTGTTAGCACTAGTGTTCGTGGAAAGGACTAAGATAGCTCTCCATAAGGTGTTATTCATTAATAGGTCGCTTTTGTCCTAGGGCACCGAATCCTAGACGGTGATCTTATAAGAAAACAAAATTTTGGACCTCTATGCCAAATCAAGTAAAAAAAGGGGTGATATGTAAGGTAGATAGAAAAAGGCATATTACAGAGTGTAATAGGATGTTTTGGAGTACTTGCTAGGTAGAATGGGGTTCGGCCTGAGATGGAGATCCTCGATAGTGTTTCCTTCGGATGATTTTCTATTTCGTTAATTGGCTCCCCCAAAGGAGTTTTTAAGTCCTCCCATGGCTTGAGACAAGGTGATCGTCTCTCCCCATTCTTATTCCTAATTGTTGTAGAAACTCTTAACAGATTGTTAGATAAAGGTAGAAGCTGTCGGTTGATGGAAGGCTTTATCGTAAGGGACCAAGAGTTGAAAGTTTCTCATCTTCCATTCGCTGACGAGACATTAATCTTTAATAAGCCAGATTATTGAGAAAGTTGTCTTATTTCCCACCACTGGTTTCCTATTTCTAATAGGATCATGGGTTTCTTGGGAGGGAAGGCAAAAGGCAAAGTAGAAATTGTATCTTTAGGGTTTTGGAAAACCTAAGTATTTAAACCGATTACACGACTCTAGGTTTTCTATCTTATGTGTGTTGGCTACACAAGGAGGTGGGTTACGGCTAGGGCTTTGGGGAGTGAGAGAAAGAGAAAGACAGAATAAGAAGAAAAGTTTTTTCTTTCTTGGGTTTTCTCTTTGAGGGTTTTTCTCTTGGGTTTTCTCTTTGGGTTCTTCCCCGGGTTTCTCTTATATGGTCTTGATTGAGAGAGCAAGGAAAGGGTTGTGGGTTTTGTGGGTTTCAGTTAATCCATTGTAATCCTTGCATATTGTTTTTTCCTTAGTGGAAGATTGTGTTTCTCACCCGTGGATGTAGGCATCTTTCTAAACCACGTAAATCTCAGGGTTCATCTTGTGGCTTGTGTTTGTTTTACTTTTTCGTTACTTTATGCATGATCGGATCGGATTTGTCTGGTGGATTTTCTCAACACGGATGACGAAAAAATCTGAGCTCAAAGCTATTTTGCGTTGTTGTGAACTAGTGACTAGTCAAAGATCCAACTTTAGCAAATCTAGATTGAAAGGTCTCTTGGGCTGCTCGGTAGAAGAGTTCCCTATAACTAGTTGGGTCTCCCTCTTGGAGGCGGCCATCCCAAAAGGAGAACATAAAACCTGCTAGTTGAAAGGGTGAATAGAAGACTCTCTACATGGAAATAGAACCTTGTTTAGCTTGGGGGATGAGTGATTCACATTAATTAAATCAGTGTAGGCTAACATCCCCATTTATCATTTATCCCTCTTCAGATGCCCAATAAGTGTCATCAAGAGAATCAAGCAGATAAAAAAGGAATTTTTTATGTGAGGAGGCGACGATGATAAAAAACAAGATGCATCTTGTCAGGTGGTAGGAAGTTTGGAAAGATAAATAGTTTTGGATCTTGAACACATCTGGTGTTTTCTTAGTTAATTGTTCTACGGATACATTGCTTCTTCCTCCCCTCCTTCATGGATTTCAAAAGTTTAGAACATTTCAGCCTTACCCAGAGTACATGTGTTTGGGTGGACAACTTTTCAGAATAAGATCCATTCTATAGATCATCTGCGACAGGTTTGGGCCAAAATTATGGATCTGTTCGGGATATTGTGGGTCTGCTCACATCTTTGATCTTCTATGTATTTAGTTTTTTTGCATCGTGACCTAGCAAGGGCATGATTCTATGGGAGCTTGCCTTGTTGGCCTCTATCTGAATACTTTGGTAAGAGAGGAATGCTCGCACTTTAAGAATGTTGTAAAAAGTGCTTCGTCTTCTTTTTTTAGGATAATATATCTGTTCATTTCCTAGGCCAAAGTCCTTCCTACTAGACCTGGCAAACGAGGAACCCGCGCAGGTACAGGTACGACCCGTGCGGGTACGGACCCAGCGGGTACGGGTAAAAAATACCCGTGATTTTGCGGGTGGCCATTTCATGTACCCAGACCCCACCCGAGCGGGTATGGGTAAACCTGCGGGTAACCCGGCGGGTAACCCGGCAAATTTATCGGAGTTGTAGAAAAGCTACCATTGCAGCCAGTAGAGAAGATGATGACTTGAAATACTTTTCCACCACTTCAACCCATTTGATCTCCTCGTCTTCTCCAACTGAATCGATAGAACTGGATTGTGTTAAAGAGAGATGGGGATATGAGACAAGGGTTATAACCAGAAAAATGGAGATTGGATGGGTTTAGTGGTAGTGATTAGTAGCTGGATTTAAAAGAACTGGGAAAGATTTGATAGAAATTAGAAATTAAAGAAAATGGAGGTAGAAGATGATGGTGGGTTTGATAGAAATGGAAATGGAATTAAAGGGTTGAGGATGAAGAGGAAAATCGGATCTATTGGGTAAAAGATGAGTGGAAATGATGTTGGGCTGCTAATGGTGGGGAGGGTGGCTGTTAACTAATGTGGTTGTGAAGAGAGATGAAGTGGGTTTGGGTATATGGGTTGAAGATGGGCTTTAGGTTGAAGAACACAAGGTCTGGTGGTGATGGGGAAATGAGGTGATAGAGATGGGTAGAGGAGAAGATGCGATTGGCATCGGATCCAAGCGGTGGTGATGGCCGGCGTGACAAATGGTCAGGGAACATGAAGATGGGGTCAGGCCTTTAGGTTTAGAGTTCTGTTCTCAAACCCATGGCACGTGAGTTTTGTCTTTGCTTGAAAAACCCCTTTACGGGAAAATCCCTTCAGCTCAAAATTTAAAAGTCTGATTTTTTATTTTTTTGCTTTTTAGATTTTACGGGCACCCGCGTGCACCAACGCCCGACCCAGGCCCACCCGCGGGTCACGGGTACGGGTTGGGTGCGGGTATTTTTTTTCTGCAGGTGATGAAATTGGTACCCGTACCCCTGGGGGCTGGGTGTACCCGCGGGTACGGGTCCCATTTTGCCAGGTCTACTTCCTACCTTTAATATGTATACGGCCACAGACATTAGACAATGGAAGGAGATTTGCCTTAGTATAAGGACCGGGATGATCCCCAACGCCAGAGGGAAACCTCCTGATCTTGGAGGGTTGAAATTAAATTATGATGGATCTAGTTTGGGTAACTTGGGGCTAGCAGGTATTAGGGGCCTTCTAAGAGATGAGAATCGTTTAACCAAATGGGCTTCTCAGATCCGGTCAGTATTAAGGATTCAAATGAGGCGGAAGTGAGGGCCATCCTTCAAGGTATCAGATTGATGGTGAGTAGGCAAATGGACAACCTAATTGTGAAGGGTGACTCCCTCAATGTCGTCAAATGGCTTGGTGGAAGATCTCCCCATTCCTGAAGATTTTCAGAGTTCATTGACAAGATTTTGAACACTGTGTATTGGGGGGGGGGGGGGGGGGGGGGGGGGGGCGCATTTAGTGTGCTTTCACGATGTCATAAGGTCAACGAATGGAGAGGTGGATCATCTTGCTCGTGATGAAGTTTCTAGAGAGGCATTAGAGATTTCTTGACTCCTTAAATTTTGCTCTATTTAATTGTGTCAGTATGCTTCTTCTCTTATTTTTTTCATTGTCCATGACTGCCTTGGTGGTGGTTCCCCTTTTAATAAAATTTCACCATTTAAAAAAAGAAAAGAAGCAACGCTGGCAAATATTTAAATTTAAAAATATTCTTGGATATTCTTTGCTAAAACGGCTATTTTGAATAAAAATGCAACAGTAACAACACCTTGACAATCTAGGATTCAAACTCTTTGACAACATATTAACTATACATTTGCACCACTTCATACTAAGAAAAAAAGAGATGCATATTCTCATTGTTTCTAACGTAAATTAATATCATACTTCTTATCGAAAGCAATTAGAAACAAGACAACTAGCGTTTTGAATAGGACTTAGTGGCATATTATCCATTAAGTGTAAGGCAGAAACCGTCAAAACCTTTATTTATATAAAGTTCTGTAAAGTTAGCTCTTGTGATCTAACTTAAAAAAGATTATATACTTAGCAATAAGTTGGCGTAGAGATTCTCCCTTTGTTCCGTATCAAAATAAGGTCTTGGAATTTTCGCAGGAATTCCAATGCTATAGCCGTTGGATATCCGGCCAGGGTATGAAAACGAGAGCTTAGGTTGAAAAAGCATTGCCACTATAACATCTGGCTTTGAGTAAAATTACAGATATGTCTATGTGAATTGATATTTTCTTATCAAATATGGGGAGACCCCCATAAATGGTTAGCTAGGTATTAATAAAATATGTAGGGAAGTGATCAATCGCCCCTTTTTCTTCCCTGGGCCAGCCCCCTCTACTGTTATTATTTTCATTTTAGGCTACACCGGCTTAGGTGGGGAAGAAAGGGGGCAAATTTATCATTTCCCATGTAAATGAAATTAGCAAATTTCTTACAAGAAAGTCAGTTTTATGCTCATTACAAAAAGACAATTAACTTTGAGAACAACTTGATCAGGTCATCCAACACCCTTGATCCATCAAGCATCGAGTAGGATTCAAGTGAATCTAAGGCCATGATTGTTTTAGATTTTGATAACCGATTGCGAGTCGAAATTTGATAATTGACTCAAAATTAAATGTTAACTATATTCTAATAATCAGTTTTGGGCTCACAATCTGTTCTCAAAATCCAAAACAAACAGAGCCTAAACCTAACCGTTGATTGTTGAATTCTTATTGCACTCATCGAACATCATGTGGGTCATCTCATGATGTTCGATCTGGCATCAAAATCAGCCAGTGTCACGGGCCTTCAGTCTGATGATGAAGCATGTGCGGCACACACAATGTTTCCCGATGAAGCAAGTCAGCCAAGCAAAATTTTAGGGCTAGTGTCCCGGGCGACATAGGCTAGACGAAATGACCCCATGATACAAGACCAATTTAGTAAATAACTTCGATGAATTCAATATGCTTCCATAAATACTACAAAATTGCAAGGGCAATGTAGTAACTTGGTCAAAAGAACATCAAAATGCCGGCCTGTCGATGCCCAATACAAGCACAAAGAAACCGCCACTTCCAACGTAAATTAACAGCTAACTGAGTCCTCATTTATTTTATATATATAGCCTCCCCCAACCATTCAAACTCTCTCATCCCTCACAAAACTTACTAAGACAAAGGGAGGGTGGAAGAACACCTCTCTTATTTTCTTCCTCCCCTCTTCTCTTCTACGTGATTCTCTGGTGGCCGGCCAGAAAATGTCTTACGTCCCACTCCCTGTAAACCTCCAAACAAACGAGGCGAACCCGCCATGGATGAACAAGGGAGACAATGCGTGGCAACTCACGGCAGCCACCATGGTCGGCCTACAGAGCGTCCCAGGCCTCGTAATACTATATGGTAGCATCGTAAAAAAGAAATGGGCCATAAATTCCGCCTTCATGGCCCTCTATGCCTTCGCGGCTGTCCTAGTATGTTGGGTAGGGTGGGGATATCAAATGTCTTTCGGAAAAAAGATTTTACCATTTTGGGGAAGACCTGATATTTCATTAGACCAAAAATTCCTTCTTCAACGAGCATTTCAGGGCCAGTTCCCGACGGCCACGATGGTATTCTTTCAATTTGTTTTTGCGGCGATCACGTTGATTCTTATCGCCGGGGCTCTTCTTGGAAGGATGAATTTCCATGCTTGGATGTTATTTGTGCCTTTGTGGCTTACATTCTCTTACACCGTGGGTGCGTTTAGCCTATGGTGCCCTGATGGTTTTTTGTTTAAGGCCGGAATTATGGATTACTCTGGTGGGTATGTTATTCATCTATCCTCAGGTGTTGCCGGGTTCACCGCGGCTTATTGGGTAAGGAGTTTACAAGAATTCTCTAGTACCTGATATACTGTTGCAACAAATTGCGGGCCCCAACTCAAATACTTGGATCTTTTAAGATTATGACAACCGATTGTGAGTGGCGAACTCGATTAATGGAGTCAAATTTAAACACAATTTTGAGTCCGATAATCGGTTTTGCACTCACAATGGGATGTCATAATCTGAAACGAGCAAGGTTTAAATGTAATTTGGAGTCCAATAATTAGTTTGGACCCACAATCTAAATTGAACAAGGCCTTTGTTTTAGATTTTGAGAACTGATTGTGAGTCCAAAATTGAATATAAATGTAATTTTGAGCCCACTAATCAGTTTTGGGCTCACAATCAGTTCTCAAAATCCAAAACAAACAGGACCTAAATCCTTATCGATATTGCATACTTCAAATGGGCCTCCTTGGATACCTAACATATCCACATATAATTCTTTCTAGTGACAAATGAACCCATAAAACATGGCGGCCGTTTTTGTGACTGTTTTCTTTAGTTATAAAAGGGTGAACTAATCATTTTCATGAAATTTTAAATGGAAATGATTTCGAAGTTAAAAATGATTATTTGCAGATACTTTTATAAAAATGACATAAAATGATATGATAAAAGCATGTATGACATAAAATAACTGTTTTCCACACTTTCACTTTTCTTGTCCTTAGTAAACAGACAAGAAGAGCCTCATTTTTTTCTCAAAAAAAGAAGTTAATTAAAACCTTTGATAGTTACACCCATCACTTTATTTACAAAAGAGGACAAATTAAAAAAACCATTTCAATCTAATTTTGTATTATTATTTGAATCAAACAATAACAACGGACCAAGCTCCGAAAGAGCAGACATCTGTGGGAGCTTGGTCCGTTGTTAGGATATTTTATATGGTGTGTGGCCCCATAGTCTAGTATTTTTCAAAATGTAACGTACTGTCTGCATCACATCCGAGCCGTTCATTTGTTGGGAGGCAACATAAATAGGCCATGCCCCAAAAATCATTTCCATAGGATGATCCTAACCCTCCGATCTATAGAGGGACTGCATACAGTACTTTTTGAAAAATAATGGACTATGCACCACACATGCACCCTATAAAATTTTGCGCATGTAGATGGACTATGCGCGCAGCACACACCATATAAAAATAATGCACTATGCACCACACATTATCTAAATTTAGACTCAATCTAGTGGGGCCCACCACAAGAGAGATGACCCAAAACTGCACTGATCGGATTATCCTAACCGTAGGAAACGACGTTTCTCGATATCCAACAGAAATTCTATTTGGATTGAAGGTGTTAGTTTGAGCAGAATTTAGAGATGAAATATTTGGGAAATGATATATTCGTCCCTTTCTTTTATTTGGTAGTTGGTACAGCCCCTCTAGTGTAAAAGAGTAGGCATAAATACATTACAGGGTGACTGTCCCAAGCAAAAAATAGTGGGAAATAAAACACTTCCCGAAATATTTTTAAGGAAATGATATCAGCGCAACCATGTTTTAATAATTGCACAAACTCATCTTCTCTTTTACTATTTAAAGAGTTGTCACATATTATTAGGATTCCCAAAAAGCTATCACAAGCCAATTTGAAAGGAAAAGACAAAGCTTAGTTAGTTAAATATCTAAAACATGGTTGTACTGGGGACCATCGCATGAGGCATTTCGCAGACCAGCTGTTGCATGAGAGAGCAGCCTAGGGTGTATTAAATGAATAAGACAAAAAGTGAGCCCATGTGGCTGCTCTCTCTTGCAAAAGCCGGTCCGCAAAATATCAGATAGATTTTTATTATTATAATTAAGATGGGGCTTGCTTGTTCCCTCCCTCCTCAATATTGTACTATTAGATAGCTCAAGGAGAAGCTATGATAGATTGTAATTTCCATACTTTGAAATGATATATTTGCCCCCTTTTCTTCCACGAGCAGTCCCATGTACTCATGTAGTGTAAACGAATAGCTATAAATTCATTATAGGGGGCTGTCCAAGGAAAGGAAAAGGGGTGAATAAATCACCTCCCTACTTATAAATGAACTAGTAGGGGTCCACCAAACCCCATCTTACCTACTAAAAATAACAAAAAAGGGGGGGGGGGGGGGGGGGGGGGGCTTTCTTGCTTCTAATCTCCTATGCTTGAGATGTGACCGAAATTGCAAATGGATGATGTGTATAGGTGGGCCCTAGAATGAACAAGGACAGGGAGAGGTTCCCTCCAAACAATGTTCTTCTGATGCTTGCGGGTGCCGGTATGCTATGGATGGGATGGACGGGATTCAACGGTGGAGATCCTTACGCCTCCAACATTGATGCATCTCTAGCAGTCCTTAACACGCATGTGTGTGCGGCCACCAGCCTCCTTGTTTGGCTCTTCCTTGACACTATCTTCTTTGGAAAGCCCTCAGTCATTGGGGCCGTACAGGGCATGATCACCGGATTGGTTTGCATTACCCCTGCCGCTGGTAAATGACCGAAAGACCCTTCATGGTAGTTTAGAAGAATCATTTACTTCTTCACTTGATCATGACCAATGAAGGGTAAACTAGTAAAAAGCTTTGAGCCGGTGTTTGGGTCTAGGGAATGAAAACTATAAAAAATAATATTTTCTGTGAAAAATAATTCCATGAAAATTAAAATTCTACGCTCTATAATATAAGGGCACGTTTGGCTACCAGGAATTTGTTTTCGTGAGAAATCGGTAGTCTCCAAGTAGAGTTGAGGGTGAAGTTGCTAAAAATCAGGAAAGGAAATACAGGAATGGGTGTCCCTGGCGATGGGATGGAGCTAACAATGAAGAAACAAAAAACTCTACTCAAAATCCGGGTAACCTTTTCACTATTTTTAGCTGCATCTCATCACAAAAGACACCTCATTCCTTGATTTCCTTTCCTATTTTTCAGCAACTTCACCCTCATCTCCACATGGAGACTACCAATTTATCATGAAAACAAATTCCTGGCGGCTAGACATGGCAATAATGTTTACAGTTTTCAATGACAATAAGGAAAACTTTTGATTTTGGAAAAAATATTTGATGGAAAATGACTTTACCCAATACTCGAGAATTCATTTTTTATGAAAAAATATTCCAAATTTTTTTAAGGGGTTCTTTGGATCTATGGTGAAAATTTTATTTTCTAAAATATTATTTAAAAAATGAGTTTTCTAGCATTTTGCTAACTAACTTTCCATGGAATTTTTTCTACAATAAATGAGTCTACTTTTCAACTGAATTTTTAAAATTGAGCTTGGGGTCTTTTTTCTCCATCAAATATTTTTTTACCTAAATTAGAGGACTTATGACAAAAAACTTGAATTTTACGAGGATTTAGGTAAAATATATTTTAGCTCAAAAATTTCGGTTTAGCTTGTAAAATCCAAGATTTCATCCTAAATTATAAAATACATGTACGGCACGTTTGACTACAATGAATTTTTCGGCCCAATCTTGTCCGGCTCCCTCGGTCGGCAATCGATCTTTCTAGAAGCATAGAGGTTGATCGAGGGGCAAGCTAAGCAACTGAACCTGGCTCACAAGATCATATTCAAAGATGTCATCTTGAGACAACTAAAGTTGTCTAAGCGTGGCTTTCTCGGGGCTAAGGTTTAGGTTTGGATGCGCTCTCCGAAAGTACCAGTTGCGGCGTTCTACTCGCTTGAGGAATTCAGTATACTCTTGTTTCTCTTGGGATAATTCGGTCTCTAGTTAGAGATGAGCATGAAGTCTTAAAATTCAGGAAATAAAATCAAGCAAACTAGTGTCATTGGTGATGAGATGTGGCTAAAAATTAGAAAACAAAAAATTGTACTCAAAATGGGATGGCCTTTCCTTGATTTTTAGCCACTTCTCATCACCGGAGACAATAGTTTATTGGATTTTGTTGCCTAATTTTAGTGACTCCACCCTCATCTCCACTTGGAGACACTGATTTGTCATGAAAAACAATTCCTGACGGCCAGACATGATCGTATCCATTTGGCAAAATTTCCTTAGTAAAGACCACTACTTGGACAGTCCGCCCGACTTTTCCACACCAGGGCGACTTTTGCACGCTAGGGCCCTGTTTGTTGAAGATTATGACAACTGATTGCCAGTCCAAAACCAATTATTGGACTCAAACTTACGTTTAATTTTGAGTCCAATAATTGGTTTCGGACTTGCAAGAGGTTGCAATTGTCATAATCTTAAAAGAACAGAGCCTAAATATCTCACTTTGCATTGGTGCAAGTGCTCTGATTAATGCCCGAATTAAATCATATTTAGCTTTTTGTTTCTTCTTCACATAATTAAACTCCCACGTTATTTTGAACAGGATTAGTGCAAGGTTGGGCTGCAATCCTCATGGGAATACTCTCGGGAAGCATCCCTTGGTACACAATGATGGTCCTTCACAAGAAAATTAAACTCCTAAAACAAGTAGATGACACCATGGCTGTCTTCCACACTCACGCCGTAGCCGGGAGCTTGGGTGGTCTCCTAACCGGCTTCTTCGCCGAACCTAAGCTCAACCGCCTCTTCTTCGGTTCTGACACAAAGTACATTGGCCTTGCCTATGGGCTCCAGATGGGGAGGTCTCTTGCAGGCTTCCGCCAAATGGGTGTTCAATTGGCCGGACTTTTCTTCATAGTTGCCCTTAATATTGTTACTACTAGTCTAATATGTTTGTTCATAAAGTTGATCATTCCACTTCGATTAAACAATGAGGATATGCAAGATGGGGACGATGCAATCCACGGAGAGGAGGCATATGCTTTGTGGGGCGATGGAGAGAAGTTTGAGAACTCGAAGCACAATTCGATTTACGACATTGAAGACTTCCCGTCGGTGATGCCCAAAGCAGGGGGTGGTGTTGAGATGCAATGAGTGATTTGATTAGGGTGGGTTAGTTGAATCGCGGTCTCAATGTTTTAATTATGCAGGGGTGGTGTTGAGATGACATGTGGTTGATTAGGTTTGTAAGAAATGATTTTTATGTTCTTATCTTTTGTTATAGGAACTAAGATTCCTCTAATTTTGTCTTCCTTGATTTTGGCAATTAATAGTGAAATTTTCAATAGAAGAGCCGAAGTGCACCGACCTCTTGCGGTCAGTTCGTGAGAGGGAATTGATGAAAGGTAACCTAGCTAGATTAAGCAATAAGATTCAATTAGAAATTAGGCTATATTTGAATCTTCTATTATCATCTCTTTCCATAATTATCTGAATTTCATTCTATATTTATCATGTAAGTGCTCTATATAAGCACCATCAATTCTGTTTGTAATTCATCCAAGAATTAGTAAAATTCCAAATTTCTTCATGGTATCAGAGCTATCTCTCCTGCGCCTATGTTCGCTCTCCTGCGCCTATGCTCTACAAAAGGATGCGTGGAAATCTTCATCTCGTGGTCGCCATGATCATCATTCTAGATGAATCCGCATCTGAAATGTCCATGGTCTCCTTCTCTTAGCCATGGATTGCTTCTCTCGGCTATGATTGCAAGTGGCTGTTAAAAAAAAATGGTGAGAAATTGGCAAGTTGCAATGATGATTAATTTTTGGGAGCTAGATGTGCATAATGATAATTAAAGAAGGCTGCCATGCATGGGGATTTTCGTGTGCTGTTGTGGGAAAACAGAGTGGGAATACCCTCTCTTTTTTAACTATGAAACTTCTTCCTTTGTCTTTTCTAAAACCCATCCATGGTATTAAAAAATAGGGGGCTGCCATAAACATTTCACAGTCTATTTTGCTCAATAGCCCTCTCTTCATTTGATATCAACACCGCACCCCTCCTTATTCTTTGTGAATACCCAAATTGATAGAGGCACATCTTCCTTCCCAATTTTACATATTTTCTCCGATTTGAATGGAATTTGCACCCCTTTCATTTTGATTCAAAAGTTTTCCCTTGCATTTTCACATTGGCTTATGTTGTCGCTCTATCCCAGCCGACCGTTGTCTTCTTCTCAATCTAATTTTTTTTTTTGAAACCTTTCATTCTTCTTTCTCTCATTTCAGTTGAGGTACCTTTATTCAAGGTGTGTACCTGAAATAGATAAAGTTACTCTACTTAGTTGAGGTGCTTCGATCCCTCAAGGTACATGCCTGTGATCCTTGAAGTGCGTGCTTGAGAGAGTAGTCTCATATTCTTGTGGTTTCTTGCCCATTGAGGCTCATTCTTTCACATTCCAGCTTTGCTCCATTGTGACCCATTTCTTGTTCATTCTGGCATTGGTCCATTGTGACCCATTTCTTGTCCATCGAGGTCCATTCTTGCCCATCAAGGCCCATTTCTTGCCCATTCCGGCATTAGTCCATAGTGACTCATTCTGACTCGCCCATTGAGGCTTGAGTCTTCTCTAGTCCATTGAGGCTATGATCTATGATCCAATGGCTTTTATAAGCTCTCTTGGCGGCACATCAAGCGGTGTTTCATCAACAACATTAGGGGATATTACAACATCAAGGGATATTCATCATCAAAGTTCGTCAGCATGCTCAAATCGAAGGGTTCAATTTTCTTATGAGGATTTTTAGTGGAAAATTCTATTTTCAAATTGGGCAGCATGCTCAATTCGTCAGCATGCTCAAATTGAAGGGTTCAATTTTCTTATGAGGATTTTTAATCAAACATATGTAGATTTTTCAATCCACATACGTTGGAGGGGGCATGTTAGAATATGTGAGACGTTGGATGGAGTTGAGGTTCACCGTTGGATCATCTTGGTGTAGATTTGGCAAGTAGGGTAAGAAAGGTAACCTAGATAGATTAAGCAATAAGATTGAATTAGAAATTAGGCTATATTTGAATCTTCTATTATCATATATTTTCATAGTTATCTGAATTTCATTCTATATTTATCATGTAAGTGCTCTATATAAGCACCATCAATTCTGTTTGTAATTCATCCAAAAATTAGTAAAATTCCAAAATTTCTTCACATTAAGATGAAACAACCCCATCTCCAATTTCTAAAATTTCCTCCCCGTCCATGACATAGCGCTTCTCTCCCAGTCTTCACTGAAGTCTAATCTAACGTAAAGAACCCTCGGAACAATCTCTCTTCCTCCCATCTACTCTCTTGCTCTTCGTCATATATGAGCCTTGCTTTGGAATTTGGAAGCAGCCAAAGGTACCTTGTGCTCTAAAGGAACTCTTTGGATACGTAAATCCCCCTCAACAGTGCTCATCCAGTCGGGGATCTCCTCTGAAGGCATTCCCTAATGAAACCAAGGGACCTCTAACCTCCTATATGTGAGAGTGTATGCCCTAAAAGGCAGTTGTCGTATTGAAATAGTTATTTAATAATGTTTTATTGTTCTATGACATCTATTAGGTAATATTGGAGTGTGCGATGTGCTCTTAGACATGCGTTTGGATATATCCTTAGACATTGGGGGGGTGGGGGCTAGTTTTGGTCTGTGGGCGTGCCTTATGGCTCTGGTCTATCTAACCGTAGCTCCCAATTTAGGATTGCTTGAGGGTACGTAGTGCCGGGTCATCGACTCATCGAGTAAACCCATGGGATCAATAGTGATGCCCAACAAGGAATCCTCCACCTCTCTAGTAGAGGAAAATCATTGACAGTTTCAACCTCAACTAGGCCCTTTAAATAATGACCTACTAGTCAACTCAATAAATTATTTTATCAAAGGCTTTAAAAAGCATTGGATGTTTTCAAAAAGAATTTGCAAATGCATTTGCGGGCTCAAGTTGATAGATTGAAAGGTAGACCTTTGAGTGGGCCCATGGGGTAATTGATGTCCACTCTCGTAGAACTCAACTTGGTAAATGTAGGATTGGAGGAAGGACTACACATTGGATGTGATTTAGGTATTTTGATCTAATGGCCTTCTTCAGGGTAATGTCCTGGTGGGGACCACTTGCCTAATGAGATCGTAGTTGAACTACATAGTGTGAGATCGCAATGGGAACCATGGTGGGCACTGCAAGTATGACCATTAGATCCATGCGATGATCTCAATCACAACTCACTAGACCCTTATGGATTGTTTGAAAATCCAGATTTCATATTTGATCGTACGTACGCATGGTATGAGGAGGTGCACCATACATAGGGTGCACACATGTACTAAAGAAGGGATATACCATACTATGGAAGACACTTGTTTTAATTAACATGTGCTTAATTAATGCTTCATTCCTATTGGTTGGGAGTTAAGTGAAATCCCATTGGCTGAAATTATCTTAATTTCTATTGGCTAGAATTAACTAATTTCCTATTGGTGGAAATTTGTAAAAGGGAAGAGAGAGCTGATTGGGAGAAGGTTTCTATGTTGGTGGAGTCCTATTTGAATTTGCAAACCCATGCATAACGAAAAATTCATTTTTTTGCACATGATGGGTATTTTTGTTTTGGAAACAAAATAATAATTTGAGTTTTATTAGAAGGAAACTTCTAAATTCTAGAGAATCCCTACAAGGAAACAAATTCCTCATGGAATTCTACAGAAGGGGAAGAGGATGGAGGGTTTTTGTGCACTAACTCATAGTGGAAATTCCTACAACCCATTGTTTCCACGAAAATTCGCCTTGCTCCCTCTTCTAGTTCTCTCTCTTCTAGTTAAATTCTTTGGAAAAACTTGAAGCCACAAGGGATTTTAGTTTTGGTTTGGGATTGGATCCCTGGATTATGTCTTCTTCCTCCTTCAACCTACGACGTGAGAAGCCACTACTTCGACTTCCAGAGCGGCTCGAGATTGAGAAATGCCGGGCACTTAGTAGGGAGTAGATCAAGCTGAGATTGGCTATATCGGTCAATCAATTGGTATAAATTTAATCTTATGTATCTCAATTCATCACCATGGATTCTAGTAACTAGGATCTTGGTTTTGTCGATGGAAAGAAAACTTCTTGTTTTTAGCGCAATCTAGTTTCCGCTGCGCGTATCGATTCCACCGCCGTCTTTCTCTATCACTATATGAGTTTGAAGAGTGTCTAGGGAATGGTCAGCATGTAAATGCCTTCTCATACTCATTCGTCTCAGGTCATTCCACTCCTTTCTTGAAAAGCATTCTTACATAAAGTATGGGACTTGTTTGACACCGAATCAATCCACTCCCGTTGTTGTCTCATTCGTTGTATTTCATCATCTATCCTCTTTTGACTTGCCATAACTTGTTCAAGAAACTGAGTGCAATAGGAATCTCTTGAAGTTATGTCAAAACTACCTTGTAACTAATATAACATATCAGGAAATATATGCACAATCCTTAGTAAAATTAGAGCCCAACAATAACTAGAAATTTACAAGAATTATTGCAGCTAGTTCATGAAGCCTCAGTTGTTCTTGAGCCAAATGTGAGTTAAAATTCATCTAAAATCAGCAAGTAACACCAATGGTTGAGGCTAAAGATTCATAACAGAAAAGTCCAACTCAATTAGCTAGTCTTGAAAGTTTTGGCAGCAAAAATAAGCTCTCTAACTCCCAGAAATGTTCAAAGAATCAGGTAAAAGTGAATTGCCCAAACAGTTCGCTAAATATTGGCAAGCGGAGATTGAATGGGCAGAACATCTATTGACAATAACCATGGGATTAATACTTAGTTCCATATTGCCCAGAACTGTACTTATAGTTCACTGTTGCAACTCATTTATTTGCTTCGGTGAGCTGACAGGGAGTCAGGTGAATAGGCAACCGGTAATAAGAAGATTATAAAATTATAGAACAGACCAAAGGCACCTTTTATTTTCTGGATTAGTAACCAAACTTTATACGACTTTGAAACTACTATTAATAAACTAGAATTGTCCAATGTAGTGCAGTTGGAACAGGGAGTCAAGAGAGATCTAAATTGCAAGCTTATCTAAGTTGCTCAGAGAAACTCAAAAACTCACTGATTGGAATAATCCACTACTTAGTGTCCCTTCTCTAATGCATGAAAGTCATAATCCCAAAACTGAACGACACTTCTTGCAATCTTGATGCACCATGCAACTTTAGAAATGTATTTCTGCATAGATCAGGAAACAATTGAAGTTGTTTTGGCTGAATTAGATTTGGAGCATGTAAACCATGTGAAGAGCTTGCATGTCTGAATGTACTCGTTCAGATTTAGAGGAGTTGGGACTGGAAGTCTAAAACCGGGCCATGATTTCCTAAATCTTCATTGGACAAATCCAAGGGGCAGATAATGTCCACGGATTTAAAGCACTGTAGATGATGGAATTTCGACCAACTTCACTGAGAAAATGCTAATTGTTGGAAATTTTAAAGAATCTGAAAAGTCAAAAGTGCTTTTTTGCATTGTCTTTAAAATTTAGAGGGAAAGATTCAAAATTTGGTTTCCCCCTTATTTCAAAAGCTAGTGACTTTTGAGTGCTTTTTTGGGGACTTGAACCTAAAACCTTGGAGTGTGTGTGCTTGTTGTGTTCTATAAACCAAAGACAAATTAATAGTCCCACATTGCTTTGGAAGAAAATGCTTCACATCCATATAAGATGGAGAGTTGGAGAAAGGCTTGGGCCTTCAAGGGGCTTTAGAATTTGTTGGATCCTTGGGTTTTATATGAACACAAGCCCATATGTAAAAACGCACGCGCGAGCCTGGCCGTGGTCTAGGTCCGGGTTTGGGTTTAAATGAAAAGAAAAGATCTTTTTAGTGCCCAAAACAGTTTCCATTTTACCCCACATTTTTGTTACGGACACCCCCATTAATTGCTAAACATTTTTTATATTGGCACTCCAAACGGTTGTGATAATAACACCCATTAAAGTTGGAAAATCGTTTCATCTCCAACAGTCTATTCGTGAGTCTATATAAAGGGGAAGAAACAGCATTGCTAGATATAATTCTGTACACTGAAGAATCTGGACAGATGTTTTGGGGTGGCTTTTGCCAACAGAAAAAGAAAGAGATTTACAAAAAAAAAGGGTTATGTTTTCTGGTTTTGCTTCATCTCCTTCCATCCGTTCCTTCCGTCTCCGAGCACAGTTCTAAGGTGGTTCTGGTGGACCAGTCAGTGAGTGCACGTGGACTGGGGCCAAATCTGGTTGTTTTATCTTGGAGCGTCAATTCGCGGATCCCGGTTGCACCGGTAGGGGGCGAAAACGATTCTTAAGGAGAGTGACCATGTGGCACGACTCAACCTTCTCTCTTCGAATCTGAGTTTTTCCAAACGCTTTTCATCAGAAAAGATAAGTGCAATCTGTTTTCCATGTTTTATTTCAATTAAGATTTGATTTACAGTACATGATTTTTTAGCTTCATGTTACACTATTTTGAGGTCGAGTAACATGTTTTCGGTTCAAGTAACCTCTTTTAGGTTTGAAAAACTTGTTTTGACTTCGACTTTCTGTTTTTGAGTTCGATTAAGCCATATATCATTTCTTCATCATTTGTTTATAAGATATGTAGAAATCTGATATGTCCATTTTATCCAACAATCTTAAGAACCATAATATTTGGGCTTCTTAAGATATGGATAGTTCCAACTGTTAGAAAGGTTGAAAAACCACGAGCGAAATCACTACATGTAGCGGAAGAATAAACCGTGTAGAACAAAAATTTTGCTCTAACCCAGGATGCTTAGGGACTAATTGATTTTTTTTGTGATTTAATAAACATAAATATAAATACCTTTAAGTTGCTGTAGAGAAGAACTCGTCCGCTTGATCTACTCTTCAAAAATTCGCCGACGATCTAATCGACGCGAAACCACCAGTTGAATCGATGGATTCCTTTTATTGCACAAAGGATCTTGTAAATAACTCTTTGTTTACCTTATAATCTGATCTTAATCTGTTTATAATATGGGAATTATTGTTTATAACAATGGAGATTAGTTTGATGAATGCCTTTGAGTTCAAAAACCCAAAACTAGTTGATGAATAGAGAGAGAGAGAACAAAGGGGACGAATTCTCTTGTGTGTCTCTTTTAATTTTCAGCACATGGATTATGAACTGTAGAAAACTCTATTCCTTTGTCTAGATTTGAATTGCCTTTGATACAATCAAAAGTTTCTAGAGAATTCTCAAAAAATAAGGAAACTAGTGAAAATTGGGAGCTTCCAATTTGAAAACAAGCTAGTTTGCTTTTTTCAAAATAGAAACCAAACAATGTGGGGAATATTTTTAGAAATTCTTGGACGTTTAGAAAGCCCTAAATTGGGTTTTTTCCAAGTAGAAAACATGGGTTGCTTTATTGGATAAAAACAATCCCTAAAATATCTCCTACACTCTCATTTTTCTACTTTCCTGCAATAATGCTGTAGGTCAAATTTCAACTTCATTTTTGGACAAGTAAATGGCCAAATTAGAAAAAATTATAAACTACAAAGTTTTAGATCTTTCAATTTTTTTTTAAAAGATCACTTACACATTAATTTTTTCTAAGAGGTGAGTAAGTTATGACTGTTTTATTTAATTTTTTTAATTAAATAAACATATTTCCTCCCATCTAATGGGATAAAAGCTCCATTCATATTTTCTATAATTATCAAAATACCCTTTAGTTAACATTTAACTATATTGGTATCTCATTGCATCCTATGGTGTGTATGCACCATTGAACTATGTAAATCTTTCCCTTTGCATCAAATGCCACAAAAATAATTCGTGTGTGCGAACTAATAAATGCGAGACCTCTATCTAAAAGATTATAATAGGCCAATCGAGTAGTGAGTAGGATCGTAGCAGGGATTTAACGGTAGATCGTGCAGAAACCACAAGTGGGCCCCACTGCGATCATTGCTCCGTAGCTAATGAGTCGGTGGTCTCCATCGAGACATAACCCTGAAGATAACCGTCAAATCATCATACCCCTAATCACGTCAAATGTGCAAGTCCTTTCTCCAAGTCCACTTCTACTGAGTTGAGTCCTACAAGGAGTGGACATTAACTCCCCTAGGCTCACTCATGGTATACCTTTCAGTCAAGCAGTGTCGGCCCGCAAATGCATTTGCTAAAATCATTTCAAAACTTATTTTATGAAATCCTTTTGATAAACATCTTATCAAATCCACCTGGCCATATATTTTCTAGGCCTACTGCTCTGACCAAAACCGTAGATGTTATCCTATTAAATAGGTAGAGAATTCCATGTTGGATATCACTATTGACCTCGAAGGTTTGTCCAACACTCCACTACTACCCTCTGATGACTCCAAGAGAATCATGTTTAGATAGACAAAAAATGAGAGACTCACCAACAGACCAATATGATCCCTCAAGTCAAAGGACACGTAAAGGGTCCTGTCTGGTAGAATAGCTCAACTGTCTCCTGTCCACAAGTCATTCTAATGTGATCCTGTTCAGTACGCAATCTCATTGTTGTACCCATTCTATCTTGCTTAGGGTCCACTACCCAAGTAATTGAGATAAGTCACTCCACATCTCGTGCATGTAGGCAAGATAGATGCTAGTTGTGTGTAGGAAGAGGTGTCCAACCTCAACCCCAACTAGGAACTATTAAGGTCTGCAAAGAACCGGAATCCCATATCTCCTTGGACCCTAGGATCTGTAAATCCATGAGCATGAGCTTCCTACTTTGCTATCTAAGACAAATATGTGTCAATAATAAGTAACATATCACACATATTTAACTTTTAGTACCCATAAATGTCATGAAAGAAACTTTTATTGATTAACATGCAAAATATACTGGGTTTTAGGGCACCAACTCTAACTCCAACAGTCTTAAGAATCGTATTATATCAGATTTACTACTTTTCTTATAAGGATCAGAGTTGTTACTGATCTATGATCTATGGCTTTCTAAAAAACCCATTTTTGGTGCCAAACGAAATCAAAAGATATGTTCAGATTTCTCAAAACAAAATTAAACATTTTAATGAATTTTTGCCACATGTTATGATGTAGATTGTTGATCCATTTCTGTTTGCTCTTAGAAACATGAACATGAACAGTTCCATAATTAATTTTACATATAGTTTTGAAATTTCACATGCTTGGTTGAAATTTATATGATGCTGTTTTTCATCCTTTGGTTAAAACTCTCTTGATGTTTGGAACTGAAATTAATGGATCAGATGGATGGGGTTTGTTAAACACTTTATTTCTTTAAATTAGTATAAAAACCCATCTTTTATTTGGATGGGCAAATTAAAAGGTTGATTACCTTAGTACCCAATATTGTTATTGGCACCCAAACTAGTAGATTATACTTGTTTGGCCTTGATGGTGGATTTCCTTATTGTATCTTTATACAATTGTCTCAACATGTTAAATTTCTATTTGTAAGAAATTTTGATGGTTTGGTCATAAAAGAAAAGGGAATTCATGGTTGATCATCATAGGAGCTTGATATTTGGACCGTTTGTGGTGGCTCATAAAATCAATAGCTTATGCTTGGTATCAACACCTATTTATCTAGTTAAATGTTTTGACACTTAATTGTTTTGATAATGGAAAATGGGTAAAAAATGATGCTTGTCACGTGTTTACTAAAATGCCTTAAAGAGATAAGCATGTCTTATTGACTACTTGCAAATGAATCTAATGGCAATATGAGTAATGATTTATTTCTAATCAGAAAAAATCTGCATTACTTGAATGGGAATGCTATATAGTTCATACACAATCAACATCTAAGTTCTTGTTCTTGTTATGGAGCTTGGTGTATTGCCATCATGTATTGGAAATGATGTTTCATGTGTACCATGGCATGAGAACTCTAATAAGCAAGTTGGGTTTGGCATTACCCAAACTAGTTCATTCTATATAAAGAAGAATTGATGAATTTCATTCACTTATAATCCATGTTAAAATGTCATTCTTATTTTCTGTATTTTTTGGCAAATAAGTAGATTTGGCATATTGGAACACAATTTGAACATTACATGCATTATGTGCCTTTTAGATACATATTCTGCAGGTTGCAAAAAGCAAGTCCATAAAAATACGTATATAAAGATTGGACTATTGAATGTAATTGCATGTGTAATTATGCATGTATTGTATGGACAAGACTCTAAATTCTTGGTTGGGAGGCAAACCATAATTTTTGGAGTATAGAGGCTTAAAATGTCAATGCCATGTACTCACTTATGGTTTGTTGCTTGATAGGTACTTGTGTAGATAATATTGGGATGGATAGTACTTGGTAACTCAGAATTGAGAGGTAATCGTTCAAATTGTGGGGGTCTTACTGTTCAAGAAGGCTAAGTTGTGCTAATTGGATATCTAATTAAGAGAATCTAGGTATACCAGTGGGTACTTATTCATCTTAAATAGTGGAGCGATTTCATGAGAATCGGTTAAACAAATGTGTTGTAAAAGTCCAACTATGATAACAAGTTTATAGCCTTATCCTTAACAGGAAGTGGAGCCAAATGGCTCAAGTTATATTTTTTATGGCAGATGGGTTGTTATGGCCAAGACTGGTTCCCTCGGTCATTTTATATAGCGACTGCTAAAAATTCTTTAGCCAAGGCCAAATGTAAGACCTTAAATGGCAAAAGGGGCATGTTTGCCTAAGCCATAAGTTGGTAAAGCAGATGAGGGACAATAACACTCGACTTTGTAAAGTATGAGAGGAGTTTGCAGATCCTCTGGTAAAGCCGCATAAAGTGGTGTATAAGGCATCTGGAAGGAATGGGGTTAAAACCCGAGGCATTAACCATTAGTGATGGACACCCAACCTATGTGAAAGGAGATCTCTGGAATTAGGTTCAATGGGTACTAACAAGTAACCGGATGGTTTGTTAACACTATCACTCCCTGCTCCTTGATGTAAAATGATGGAAGATAGTGTTCACTGTAAAAGATGTAGGATGAGTTGTAGACTCTTAATCAGTTCATAACCAATATTGGGTGGTGTGTTACTTGCAGTGCACACTTGATGACTGAGCTAAGTGAATGTGGAGGTGAGGCCGCTTCCTATGAGAATTTAACGGGTAAGTCTCTAGAACATTCATGAGAACCAAGAGAGGAACAAGGCCAAAATATTCCATTACTGTGAATGAATTGCCAAGGAATCGAAGGTAGGTTGTGGGTAACAGGTTAGCCAGTTACACCTATGAGGAAAGGTTAAAGGAGTCTAACTCTACCCATACTTGGTAACGTAATCTGTTTATCCTAAATATCGTTTGAAGTTGAATCCACTATATTTTTCTAATGTGCTCTGATGCTTCCGTTTTCAAATTGTAACTGTATTTTGAATCTTGTGGGGGATTGTTAGAAATTTTAAAGAACTTGAAAAGTAAAAAGTGCCTTTTGCCTTGTCTTTAAAATTTAGAGGGAAAGATTCAAAATTGGTTTCCCTCTTATTTCAAAAGCTAGTAACTTTTGAGTGCTTTTTTGGGGACTTAAACCTAAAACCTTGGAGTGTGTGTGCTTGTTGTGTTCTTTAAACCAAAGACAAATTAATAGTCCCACATTGCTTTGGAAGAAAATGCTTCACATCCATATAAGATGGAGAGTCGGAAAAAGGCTTGGGCCTTCAAGGGGCTTTAGAATTTGTTGGATCCTTGGGTTTTATATGAACACAAGCCCATATGTAAAAAAACATGTGTGCGAGTCGGGCCGGGCCGGGCCGTGGCCGTGTCCCGTGGTCCGAGGTCCAAGTCCGGGTTTGGGTTTAAATGAAAAAAGATCTTTTTAGTGCCCAAAATGGTTTCCATGTTACCCCACGTTTTTGTTATGGACACCCCATTAATTGCTAAACGTTTTTTATATTGACACACCAAATGGTTGTGATAATAACACCCATTAAAGTTGCAAAACCATTTCCTCTCCAAGAGTCACATTCGTGTGTCTATATAAAGGGGAAGAAATAACATTGCTAGATATAATTCTGTACACTGAAGAATCTGGACAGACGTTTTGGGGTGGCTTTTGTCAATAGAAAAAGAAAGAGATGTACATAGAAAAATGGTTCTGTTTTCTGGTTTTGCTTCATCTCCTTCCATCTGGTCCTTCCGTGTCTGAGCACAGTTCTAAAGTGGTTCTGGGTGGATGATGTAGGTGGAAGCGTGAAATGGTGGTTGAAAGAGGTGTGACAAGCCCTAGCTTTCAATCGGAGAAGGATTGCACAAAGAGACACTACAATTGAGTGTAGGGCTGCAAATGAATCGAGCCGGTCACGAACATGTTTGGGTTCGGCTCATGTTTACTAAACGAGCCAAACACGAGCCCAAAATTAAGCTCGTCAAAGAAATGAGCCGAACTTGAGCTTTGTATAGTTTGGCTCGGAAAAGCTCGTGAGCTTTTTAGGCTCGGCTCATACAGCCGAGCCAAGCTTTAAAGCTCGGATTATGTTATATATATATATATATATATATCACTTAATGGTATTTATTTGATTTTTTAGGCTTGGCTCATTGAAAGCTCTGCTCGGGCTCGTTTCATTTACTAAACGAGCCGAGCCGAGCTCGAGCTTTGTGGAATTTTGGCGAGCCGAACATGAGCCCAAAAAAAGAAAAGCTCGTCACGAGCCGAGCCGAGCCTCAAACTTAACGAGTCAAGCCTGAACACCCCAAAGCTAGGCTCGGCTCGGCTTGTTTGCAGCCCTAATTGAGTGTAGCTAATGAATAAACAAGTACAAGTAGTCACATAATTCGTTTTATTCAATGAACTTCAAACAATTGATGTAATTGGATGAGGAGACATCCAAACTATGAAGAAATTGATTGATTCCTTGCAAGGTACAAGGAAGAGCACATGAACAAGATGATTAGCTTGAAATCTCAAGCTCAATTCAATCTTGCTGGAGAGGATTACAATCAGCTGAACTCTCTTTCAAGCAGCTCCTTTTCTTCTTTCAAATCGACTTTTATTCTTGTACGCTCAAAACTGAGCGAAAAAAAAAGAAATGGCTATTTATATGCCAGGTTTATAATAGAGACTTAAAGTGGTGCAGGAAGTGACATTGCTACCCTGAAATGGAGAGGAGAATGACGTTGCTACCCTTGCTTCTAAAACACAAGCAGCTTGGTGATGCCCTCAGATCCAGTTTAGTGACGCCTTCGGATCTGCTCGGACCGTCGGATTGTTTTAGGGTGCTCAAGTTGCCAATGGACCTCCTCGCCCATCTCATCTACCCTGTTATCTTTGGAAAATGCCCCTGCATCACTCTCCCCTTCTTGGACTGAACTTGGCCTCGAGTTCTTGCTATCTTCACCATAGAATGGAAATATGTGGCTCACATTAAAAAGATTGTCAATCATCCAATCTTTCGGAAATAATACCCGACAAGCATTGTCACCGATCTTGGCAAGAATCTCATAAGTGAATTTCTTGCTTTGTAGCTTATTATATTGATGTGTAGGGAACCTCTTCGGTGGCACATACACCCAAACCTTACCTCCAACCTCAAAAGTGACATCTTTCTGCTTCAAATCTGCCTTTTCTTTATATTTGGTGTTGTGCTTAAGCAAATTGGCCTTCACTAGGGAGTGAATGTGCTGTAAAATTTTCCAAATTTCTTCCACCTATTTAGGGCCTTTTTCAGCTAAAATACGTAGTGGAAGCAAGTCCAATGGACCTTTAGGATTCTTGCCCAAAACAATTTGGAAAGGAGTAAAACTGGTACAACGGTTGATTGAGCAATTGAACTCAAATGCAATCTTTCGTAACACCAAATCCCAATTGCCAAAACTCTTTACCGTGGTCCTCAACATGTTCCCAAGAGATCGATTAACAACCTTCGTTTAACCATCACTTTGAGGATGATACGGACTTCGAGTAGCAAGCCGTTTCCATAAACACCGCCAAAAGTGGCTTATGAACTTCGAGTCACGATCCGACACTATGCAATGTGGATGACCATGATAACGGACCACCTCTTTGAAGAACAAATCAGCAAGTCTCGTGGCATCAAGAGTCATCTTGCATGGAATAAAGTGAGCCATCCTTGAAAAGCGATCAACAACTACATAAATGCTATCCCATCCTGTAGGTGTCTTGGGTAATCCCAACACAAAATCCATAGATATATCCTCCCAAGGGGGCTGTTGGAATAGGTAATGGCTGATATAATCCTGCATTTGAAGTGTGACCCTTGCTACTTTCACACTTCCAACACCGTTTCACAAACCGGTCAACATCTTTGTCCATAGCCGACCAATAAAAACGTTCTTTCAAGGCAGCTAGTGTCTTGTCCTTGCCAAAGTGTTCCGCTTCATGAGTTTCTTTCAACACTTTCAACCTTAATGAAGTATCCGGAAAGCACAATGCATTTCCTTTGAAGAGATAACCATATAGCAACAAGAAGTCTGGTTTTCCTCCACTTTCAACTTCCTCAAGAAGCTTGCTAAAGTGTGGATCATGCTTCAATTCTTCTTTCAACATTTCAAAGCCAAGAAGTTGAACTTACAAAACATTTAAGAGAGTATACCTCCGGCTTAAGGCATCAGCGGCCTTATTTTGAAACCCGGCTTTATGCTTGAGCGTGAAAGTGAACTCTTGGAGATAGTTCACCCATTTTGCATGCCTTGGAGACAACTTTTGTTGCAAATTAAGGTACTTCAAGGCTTCATGGTCGGCAAATAGAATAAACTCCCTTTCCAGCAAATAATGCCTCCAATAGTGCAATGTCCTCACGATGGCATACAATTCTGAATCATAGGTGCTGTAATTTTTTCTAGCACTATCCACTTTCTCACTAAAATATCCCATGGGACGTTTGTCTTGAGTTAGAACCGCACCAATTCCAACCTTACTTGAATCACCCTCCAATTCAAACAAAAGATAAAAGTTTGGTAAGGCAAGTACCGGAGCCTTTGTCAAGGCTCTTTTGATAGCTTCAAAACTTTCTTGGGCTGCCTTGGACCATTTAAAGTCCCCTTTCTTTATACAATCGGTCAACGGTGCCATAAGAGTGCTAAACTCTCTAACAAACCGGCGGTAGAAGCTTGCTAACCCATGAAACGCTCTAATTTCCCGTACAGTTTTTGGAGTTGGCCTTGCAATTTAGACATGTCATGTTTTAGCCCCTCATTTGAAATTTCAGAGCCCAAGAAGATTAATCAACTAGTACAAAAGTTGCACTTCTTCAAGTTGGCATAGAGATGTTGGGCCTTTAGTGTATTGAAAACTTGTCGAAGGTGTGATAAACGGCTGTCCATGTCGCTGCTGTAGATAAGTATATCATCAAAATATACGACCACAAAACAACTATAAGCCCAAGGGTTCCCAAGGGTTAATCAATCACCTTACCTTCTTATTTTGATGCTAGCAAACTAAATTGATTAGCATTTATGGACTGATGTGTTGCTTTGAGGTGTTGTGTTGTATACAGGAATTTCATGTCATAATTGTCATTACACAACTCTTCACAACACATGGCTTGTGGATCAAGGAGCAAAGGGACTAAGAGCTTGCACCAAGATTGGAGTCATCCTCATTTGAAGATGCTCAAGTAAAGTAGCTCAACATGAAGGTCCTACAAGTTCCTAAGCAAGTGTCAAGAAGGAGCTTGGAGTTGAACATGTCATGGTGACACCTCATGTACCTCAACATGCATTAAAAATTAGAGGATAAGTCACAAGAGCCAAGACAAGGACAAGATATTCACCCAAGCTGAAGAAGTCCAAAAAAATGCAAAGTAGCTAAGACATTCCAAGAAGACTCAAGGTTCTTATTTTTATAATGTATTTGGAGTTCTCTTGATTTTATGTTTAAATGCACTTTCAAAAGGTTTTCAAATGGTTTTTATACTTAACATTTTATATCTTTGAAAACCATTAACACACCCAAAAATGTGTTTGAAAGCCTTGGACTTAAGCCCAAAAGCCCCTGGATTTTAAAGTTAAAAATGAAATTTCACTCAGGGCCGGTTGACCGGGCTATGCCGGGCAACCGCGGGATGGAACTTGGAAATCCAGGCCATCTCGAATTTTATCGGGCCGGTCGACCGGGATGATCCGGGTGACTGTGGATGCGCTTCTGTTTATACAGAAGCAATCCACTTTAGGTCTAGGGCGGGTGACCGCCGTGGGTCGGTCGACCGGGATAGGTTTTATGAGCAAAAGTTTTGAGCAAACAGTTAGCCTTCGCCGGGCGACCGCCATTTGGCAGGTCAACTGCGACGGTAAGAAATTTGAAAATAGAATAGGGCGCCCGATAGGGGCGGGCCACCTCCGTAGCCCGGTCGACCGCCGTGGTCGAGCAAACTAGCCGTTGGGGCATTTTCTGCTTAACTTTTTCAAGCCAATAATTTACAGTTTTACCCCAAACGGTCATATTTTCAAATACACTATATATACGTGATTAAAACCTATCTCTACAAGCTTTTGAACATTTGAGAAAGATCAAATCCCATTTCTCTTTGAGCTTCAACATTTTTATTTTAAAAGCTAAAAACCTCTTTGATCTTCCATTTCTACATGTTATCAAGAGGCACTCCGTAGGGCTTTTCTTTTGCTATTTCTTGGGAGTGATTGTGAGCTAACAAAGTTGTAATCTGCCTATTAAGAGGCATTGAGAGTTTTTCATTTTCTTTGTTCTTCATTGAGGCTCTTCTCTTCGGCCCAGAAAGAATTGTGAAGAAGAGGGTCTTCTCTTCGGCCCGTGAACAAAGGTGAAAACGAGGGTCTCCTCTTCGGCCCAAGAAAGGTGAAGACGGCATATGAGGGTTTGTTCCCTTACCGAAGGCTTTGTGCGATGGGATTTGCTTTGGCCCTTGCAAAAGGAAAAGCAAGGGTTTGTTCCCGTTGGAGATGAAGGAGTCGGGTGTATGGCGTCATCATTTTAGTGGAGATCCCAATGAGGTAAACTTGGGAGAGTGGAGTAGGTCAAGTTGTGACCGAACCACTATAAATCTTGTGCCTTGTGGATGCTTGCTCTTCTCTCTCCCTCTCTCACACGTGTGGTGATTGGTAATCTCTAACCTTACTTATGTATATGCTTTAATTGAACAAGGGTTAGTGAATGCACTTAAGATAAATGTCTAAACCCTAAATTGCATTATAATATCTATTTGAACAAGGGTTAGCAACATTTGTATGATTAGAAAGTCTAAACCCTAGATTTTATTGATATACCCATTTGAACAAGGGTTAGACTAATTAGTGCTTAATTAAATGGATTAATTTTTAATCTCCCTTAATTAAGCCTAAAATTTCTAATTGACCAATTCAGCCCCCCTCTTGGATTGTCACACATGTATTTCATTTGGTATCAAAGCTTAGGCTCTTAAAGAGATTTTTAAATCTTAAAAATCTACAAGAGAAAAGATCTGTAACAATCCATATGGATTTTGAGAAAGGCAGATCCACTCTAATTCCTCCATTCTTTGACGGAACGAATTATGGAGCTTGGAAAGCATAAATGCAAGCCTATCTCAAATCCATAGATAATGACATTTTAGATGTCATTAAAGAGGAAATTTCTTTTTCAAGGAAATGCACTGAAGGTGATATAAAATTATTTTCCTTGAACTCAAAGGCAATGATCTTATTGTGTTGTGGTTTAACTCCTAACATTTTTAACAATATTTCAAATTACATCAATGCAAAAGATATTTTTCATTAGAAAACACTTTTGAGAAAAAAGTTTGTCTCTTTTCAAATGATACAATTTCTAGACAAAAGAGATTTCAGAAAAATCTTTTGCAAATGAAGTTTCTTTCAAATATTTAATTTCTGATTTCGAAATTTAAATTGAAAATTTGAAATTGGAAATAAATGAAAGTTTGAAAAGATATAAAAAATTAGGTCAATTGAGCATGTTTTTGATAAATAAAAAATTTGACTTATTTCAAAGATGTAATGCCTTTGAGAAAGAAATTAAAAGCCTTGAAATCACAAACATTGAACTTGTTGAAAAATATAAACATGTTTGTGAAAATGAAGAACAAATGAATGAAGAACTCTCCATTAAGAATCAAAGACTTCATGAAGAAAAAGATAAACAACCTTCAAAGTCTTATGATTCTAATTGCTCCTCATCTACCATTCATAATTATTGTGGTAGAGTTGAGCATCACAATTCTGAGTGTAAGCTTGGAATTGTGAAATCTAACAAGTTTGTTTGGATAAGAAAATGTACACTCCGACAAACAAATTTGGATGAAACCAAAGGAATTTGGGTTCCAAAAGAGTCCCTCTAATCTAATTAGTGAATGAGTTAGTTTAGGGGCTATGCTAAATTATTTTATCATTTACATTCTTACTTGATACTTTAATTCACTGAATATTTTTTGTATCTAATTCTCATGAGCTTAATGATTTATCTTTTTAATTTTGAGCATTAGATACTTATCACTATTCATGTTCTTAATAGTTTGTATCTTTGCTTATTGTGCTTAAATGATCACATCTTTTTTATTTTCGTGCTTATTGAATATCTTTTAGAAAAGCCTATCTAGGTGCAAATCACATCACTTGTGCACTTAGCATCCACATAGCAAATCTACAATAGAAAATTCAAATGTGAAAACCATATGTGTGTTTCCATAAAAATTAACCATCCATTTTGCCCTTGAGTTCAAATTGATCTTTCAAGTTCATTCCTTTCATTCTTGAACTCTATTTATGACAATTTTTGCTTTTGCTAGATCTTTGTATATTTAACTTAGGAAGAAAATCATTTCTAGCAAAATTGAGTGTTAAAAGCCATGTCAAAGGAAATCCACTCAAATCCTTTCTTCGACATCTCTTGCCCTAGGTGAGTGAGTATGTTTATTACTATGCACCTAGTTGTCCTTCTAACCCACTCTTATGTGCCTAATGATTATCATTAAATGCATAAGAAATCTTAATGGATTAAATTTATGTATTCCAAAAAAACTTAAAATGAATATCCTCTCATGACTAAGATAAATTTATCTAGTCATAGTAGTTCTTTTTGGAATGCTTGTCTCCAAGGTGTTCATCACTTGACATTCTCTAGAAATCCTTGGATTATTCTTTACAGTCTTGCATGAATATCTTTGTTTGTGTAGAGAATTGAAAATGAGTCTAGATTCAATGTATGAAACTCAATTGAGTAAAATTAAAAATGTCATAGGAATCTAGTACCATTGTTGGGCAGTTTCTCATTGTTATGGTTATCATGTAACACATTGTGATGGGAACACTTGTTTCCCACACATCTTGGTTTTCCATGGGCCTTTTACACTTTATGCTTAAATGCTCTATTTTTAATGGTGGTTTGTGGATATAGGCATAGATGTTTGGACCATGATTCGTGTGTCCAAACATGGTAGACTATCCATGAATGCTCTTATTGAATGAGCCATGGATGTCTCTCTTAGACATGGGATTCTATTGCTCCCTCTTATAATGTCTAAGTCCTATAGAATTGTGCTTAATTGATATTATATATATATTCTATAGTTTTCCCTTGTATGCTACTGGTACATGGTAAAGATGGTAAACTTAAATTTAAAAACCATTCAATTGGTACTCTTAGTCCTCTTACCTAGTAAGTTGAAGAGTGTACACTTATCTTTAATTAAAACATCTAATTACTTTGGCTTTTAGCCAGCATCTTAACCATAATAAGCCATATGTGCCTTGTGTGTTATATATATATATATATATATATATATATTATTTGCACATATTTATGGAGAGCATAGTTTGCTAGGTTGTCACTTCTTTTGATATCATATGACTACCTATAGCAATCATGCTTTAGTGGCCCAAGGGTGGCTTGGAAATCATTTACCTTTAAATCCCTTAGTGTCTATGTGGTTGGACATCTCTTTGGATTCATACATTGTATAAGTCACTTACAAAGGGAGAGCTATATATGCACAATGTCTGTCCATCCACCTTATCATATGATGTGTGATGTGCATCACATATGACAAGTACACTCATGTGGAGCCACATTTCTCCATGTGTGTTGTAGTTGGGTCTTGTCCTATTCTTTACATTTGAGATCATCTCTCATCTTTTGACAAGATCCCTTTGCCTGTGCCTTAGTGCCATATCTTCTCAGGCCTTATACTTATCTTGGATAGACTTATATGTTTCTATCTCTGCCAATGATAAGTATCTTTTTCTAGAGTTTAAAAAATCTCTAGACCCCTTCTTCATAGAATAGTGATTGAGATGATCATCCTATTTCCTATGAAGTAATCTCTTATCATGTGCTCTTAAAGATAAGAACATCTTTAATTATGATAAGTTCCAATGGTTGTGCTTTTACATTCTTCTCTATTGCCATTGTGTATTGTCAGGCCTTGCATTATAAGAATTATCTAAGGCCAATGACAATTTCTTGGAAGATGGATGATTTGAAAATATTTTTGAGTTTATCATGTCCCATCATCTCTTCCAAGATTTTAGCTTCGGAGGACCTCACTCAGATCATATGTCTTTCGTAGCTTGTCTATGGTACTTGTCTCCTTCCATCGTGCCAGATGTAATAAGATGGTAGATGTACTCAATTTTTTTCTGTCCATCTCTACATTCTTCCACAGTGAAGGATGAACAAAGACTAAGGAAATTGAAGACTCTGTCTAAAGGCTGGCATGTGCACTTCATGATCATCATCTCAAGGATGACCCTTTGATGAAGGAAAATATTTAAAGCAAGTACCCAATCTCTCAATCTGGGAAGATTTGTTAAAAATGCTCCCTCACATGGAAGAAAGGGTCAAGCATTGATCTAAGCTCTTCTAAACATTCATTAGTTGAAGAGTGCCGGATAGAAGAAAATAAGTTCAGTTTTACTTCTTCGCGAGATTTCCAAATACCACTTTTATCATTTCTTGAAATGATAAAAGATATGTGGTATTAATCTTCCATATTGATCATGCATATTGAGCTTTATGATCCTCATCTATGTATACATGATCTTTTGGTTGCCATTGATATGTACCTTATTGATTTCACTCTCTTATCTATGTGTTTATTAGACCATCTGTCTTAAACTCATATCCTTTGTCTAATAATCATCCATTCATATTTAAAGTGTGATTGGTTTATTAATGGAGCAATCCGAATGGTTAAAGGTGATTAATTAAATCATGGGTTCTATGTGCCTTGATCTATTACATTTAAATTAGATGCACTCAGTCGGGGGGAGCTTTCACTTTGATATTTGTAAATCTCTATGAGCAAGAAACAAGTCATCTAAAAAATGTTATATTATAGTTCAGAGCATATCAATGCTCTGGAAGAGAGTTGTCTGCTTATTTTCAAGAGATGCCCTACACAATGCAACTTGTGAACTTGAAAGTTATGTTTAATACTTGAGTATATCCGTGCTAAGGTAGAGACTCATCTTCTTACAAGTTGCAAATGAAGCCCAAGTGTTTAAATCACTCACCTTTTAAACCATTCTGCCTGGTCATGCCCTATCACATAGGTTTCACCTAGGGCCAATGACAAATAAATAGGGGGAGAGCCAAATGGTTGCTTTTTCATGTTTATATTGACCATTGTGATATGCTCACATAGTCTATTGCCCCCATAATTGTGCTTAACTTACATATCTTTTGGAAAAAAAATGCTGGTTATCATGCATGTCACTTTGTTTTTGTTTTGATAAGCATCATATGAGCTTCAGTGACACATCATATACACTTTGAATAACTCTTATGAGTTGTTCTTCATCTTGACACCCCACTTGCACTCACACTTGCATATCCCTACCTTTTTGTTGTTGCCAAAAGAGGCAGAATTTTGGGAATTGATTAGGTAGTCCAATTGTATATGCACCACATGCTATATATTCATTTATTATGCTTGTGAATATAGTGAGGGGGAGCATTGCTTCATTGTTTATAGTGTTTAATGCTTATTCATCTATTTGGTTAATATCTCCTACCTTCCTAATCAATTTGTTTGCCATCATAAAAAATGGGGAGAATGTAAGCCCAAGGGTTCCCAAGGCTTAATCATTCACCTTACCTTCTTGTTTTGATGCTAGCAAACTAGATTGATTAGCATTTATGGACTGATGTGTTGCTTTGAGGTGTTGTGCTGTATACAGGAATTTCATGTCATAATCGTCATTACACAACTCTTCATAACACATGGCTTGTGGATCAAGGAGCAAAGGAACCAAGAGCTTGCACCAACATTGGAGTCATCCTCATTTGAAGATACTCAAGTAAAGTAGCTCAACATGAAGATCCCACAAGTTCCTAAGGAAGTGTCAAGAAGGAGCTTGGAGTTGAACATGCCATGGTGACACCTCATGTACCTCAACATGCATTGAAAATTGGAGGACAAGTCACAAGAGCTAAGAAAAGGACAAGATGTTCACCCAAGCTGAAGAATTTCAAGAAAGAGCAAAGGAGCCAAGACATTCCAAGAAGACTCAAGGCTCTTATTTTTAGAATGTATTTGGAGTTCTCTTGATTTTATGTTTAAATGCACTTTCAAAAGGTTTTCAAATGGTTTTTATACTTAACATTTTACATCTTTGAAAACCATCAACACACCCAAAAATGTGTTTGAAAACCTTGGACTTAAGTCCAAAGACCATAGCCCAAAAGCCCCTGAATTTTAAAGTTAAAAATAGAATTTCACTCAGGGCCGGTCGACAGGGCTATGCCGGGCGACCGCGGGATGGAACCTGGATATCTAGGCCATCTCAAATTTTATCGGGCCGGTCAACCGTGATGATCCGACCGACCACAGATGCACTTCTGTTTCTACAAAAGTGAAATTCCACTTAGCAACCCAAGAGGGGGGTGAATTGGGTGTCTTTTCAAATTTTAAGGATTTTGAATACTTTGTTTGCACTAGTTTTAGATTAATTAGAAAAATAAAATTAAGATTCAATGCAAGAGTAAAAGCTTACCATAGGAAAAAAGGTGAAGAGACAAGATAGAGAGACACAAGGATTTTAAGAGTGGTTCGTTCTTATTCAAGACCTACTCCACTCTTCTCAAGTTGCTCTCCTTGAGGATTCCACTATCTTCTCCAAGGAACTTAAATACGACGTTCCTTTCGCCTTGCACAAACCGAGCTTCGCGCTCCAAGGGTCTTCTACGTGCCCTTTATACCAAATACAAAGAAGGAAAAAGGGTTTAGCTTGCTTGCCTCTAGATAGGCTAATTACATGTAAAGCTCACTCACTCTCACAATAAAAAAGATCAACAAATGAAAACCCTAAAGTTTCTCAAGTATAAACTAAGGTCAAGGCACAAGAGAGAGAGGGAGAGTGAAAATCTTAAGGAAATTGAGTGTAAATGCCTTTTAAAGCACTTACAATGTTAGGTAAACTCCTTAGATGATGTCCCAAAGATCCTAAGGTTCAAATATATAGGAGAGCATAAGAAATACCTTTTTAAAACTCTCCAACGGTCTTCTCGGACTCCAGGCTCGGACCTCTGAGCGGACCGTAGTCCATTATTTTTTTTAACCTGGAACTATTCTCGGAGCTCCGAGAATATTCTCAGAGTTCCGAGAAGCCTACAACCAGCAGGTTTTCCTATTTTCATTGCTAATTTTGTTTGGGCTTTTGGAACTCAATCTAAACATGTTAAATGGAATGTCATGTGAGTCCAAATATGTGAGGACACCACCATGATCATTCACTAACCATTTAAGGTCAATTTTAGGTTGATTTTAATTCTCTTTTGTGCCTTTGACCTAGACTATACATGATGGACCATATACATTCTAAATTTGCTTGGTCTTTACTCTTGTTGACACTTTGTAAAGGCTTTGACTTGTCTTCAATCATCTCCTTTAATGCTTGAGCCTTGCTTGAGCTTTTGAGTTGATTTCCATCCTTGTAGAGCTTGAATTCAACTTTGTTCTTGAATGACCTTGTCTTGCCTCTGTGTTCGTTTGCCATTGATGATGATTCTTTCTTCATGCCTTTGATCTCACCTTCAGCTTGAATGATTTTGTCATTTCTTGTGCAATCTTGAATGTACTAAATCTATGAACACAACAACTTAGCCAATGGAATTCATTAGTACATAAAATCTTTTTATATCAAATTGAGTTTGTTAATCATCAAAACATGTCAATGGGAGTACTTGTTAAACCTGTAAGCCCAATGGTTCCCACCTTGGCAATTTCCATCTTATTTTGATGATTCCAATACACAAGTGATTTAAGATCACTAATGTGTTTGATTGTCTAAGTTATAGATCATGATTGCTTAAAGACAAGATTGCTTGGATTGAGGCCAAGAAGCTCTCATTGGACCACATTATGAAGGTCAAAGACATTGGAGATCCAAGACAAATGAAGACTTGAAGAATCCAATTGAAGATCGAAGTCATATTAGATTGTATAAGATCCAATCTTAGTTTAGATTTTAAGAGGCATAAATTAAGTAAATAAACACACACCCAAAATGCCTAAGGATTGTCCTTGTGGTGTTCCAACAATGTGGAACCCTCATAGCAATCCCAACTTGGTGTAGAGTTGGAAGCCCAAAGGATAAGAAACATGAAATTGAAAATCTGCTGAAAATAGGCTTCTTGGAACTCCGAGAGAATTCTTGGAGCTCCGAACTTGGAACTCCAAGAGATTCCTCGGAGCTCCGAGAGATTTCTCGGAGCTCCGAGAAATGGTCCAGTAGCATTTTTCAATCTTCTGTTTGTATTCCCGGAATTTCGAGAGAAATTCTCGGAACTCCGAGAAAATTTCTCGGAACTCCGAGACTACTATAACGGTAAGAATTATAGCCGTTGGGAATTTTCACAGGAATTACCACTATGCCCTTGAATGGTCATATTTGGGTTTTTCTATAACTATGGGCATTCCAAACTTCCCAAATAATCAATCCTAACACTCTAAAATCCTATTGAAATATCCTAAGAGTGAATCATGCTAGTTTATGCCTCTCATCCTCTAAGATTAGGATTTGGATCATAGGCTCAATTTGTACATCTTCTTCAAAAGTTGTAAACCCTTGTGATGGATTTTTTGTTCTTTCTTTCTTATTCAAGAAACTTGTATTGGGCGAGTGTTAGGAGAAGCAGAGCCCACTCTCCGTGGTGAAGATTGCCACCAAGGTTAAAGGCGATCGGAATTGTAATTGGCATTGATCTTCGCCGAAGTTAAGAAGATCATATAGTGAAGCCATCAATGGGTTTGGTTGGTGGAGTGGAGTAGGCCTCACGTTTGGAGGACCGAACCACTTTAAATCTCGGGTGCACTCTCTCTTAATCTCTTGCTTTACATTTGCATTGCACCTTTAGATTTAACTTGTGTGCTTGAATTTCATCTTGATCTCTTAATCTTCAAAATTGGGTTTGAGTTTTTAAAAAAGTTTAAAACTTGTTAGCAACCTAATTTTTTACCTCTTCATAAGTTGCCATACTCGGGACCACCCTTGGAATTTCAAAACCCTTGGGCTAACAATCTCCCCCTTGTTGATGATGACAAACGCAATTTATTTTAGGGTAGGAGCCCCCCTTGAGGGATGAATAGAACAAATTATGCTCCCCCTAAGAGATTGATTAGATTGATCATTTAACGCATTAATTTTAATGATGGAAATTGATTGCAAAATTCTAAGCATGGAGCTTTGCTCCCCCTCAATATATGCATATTATTATGACTTGGGAGCTCCAATGTTCTCCCCCTTTTGTCATCACCAAAAAGGTGGAACAAAAGGAACGATGGCATGTGAAAACCAAGGAGACAAGCAAAGTCCAAGGCAATAGAGAAAGTAATCACAATACAAGGTGTGCGAGCAAAAAGAAATAAAATAGAGAAGCACAGCTCACAGTAAACCAAATAGAGATATATATAGATGATGTGAAATGCCATACATAGAAGTGCATTCAACCATTCAAAGGATACAACATTCACCACACATCATAACATCTACAGAAATATAAACCTAATACAGCCCAAAAAGATCCAACCGATCATATAAGCATCTATCCAAATAGGATCCATACAACTTATCCAAATACAAACATATAGATAATCCGAATATATCAGAGGAGTCTGATCAAAACAATGTCCAGCATCAGAGAACTAAAGCCATCTACTGCTCTGGAGGAGGCGATGGCTGATAAGAAGAACTGCCTGGCTGCTGGCCCAACTAGCCACTGGAGATGTAGTGGTAATAGGCGGCCCACTGGTCATCAACATGTGTGGTAAGAGTCTGGAAGCGAGTGGAGATCGCAGAGTGGACATGAGTAGACAGCCGCTCAAACTGTGAGGCCATAGAGCGCTCAAGGGCTTCCTGCATATGGGCCAAATCCTGTCATGTTCAGAACTGAGAAGTATCCTGTGATGCCTGGGGTGCCGGTGCATCCATGTCCTCCGCTTCGTCGTCTGCTTCATCGTCGGAGTAAGCGTCATCAGAGACAACTTCAACTGCTGCTTGATCAAGTGCCATGCGTTTAAAGGTCTGAACATCAAACGGGGCAGTAGGAGTCATGGTCATCTCGCCATCCAAGACGATGCCAAAGTGGCGGAAGACACGGGTGAGAATCATGTCATATGGCAAGGAAGAGCGGTAGCAGCCAGGGGTCTGAAATATGTATCAAAACATGATATAGGGGAGACAAATCTGGCGACCCTCTAGTATGCAGTAGATGAGATAGGCCTCTAAGGGTCTCAGGGCTTCATTCATTCCAGCACGAGGGGTGAAGATGTGGTACATGAAATTATGGAGCATTCGCCTAACCGAGATAAGATCGGCAGCTTTCACAGGCATATTTGGTTTGTAGCGCTGAATAATCCTACCAATGACAGTGTCATGGGTAAGATCATCAAGGGAATGTGTCCCATCTTCCACCCAAAAATAGTGTAACAAGCCCTCATGGCTAATCCCAAGAAGCGCGGCAAAAGTGTGATAATTGAGTTTGATGACAGTTTTCTTGACCTTAGATTCGATTTTGAAGAAGAAAGGGGAAATGGTGAGATTGACGTAGAAGAGACGCACCAATTGAGGGTAAATGGGTTTGTTGATGTGAAGGATGGGCGTCCAATGTAGGCCATCAAATTTGGCTTTTAAATCAAAATATTGAAGGACAGGGGGATCAATGTACCTACCGGTGAGGAAGCCCCTAGTGCCAACATCGGCCTAGAGTTTCTTGGCCTTATCCCCAGTAAAGTAGAAGTTGGGCACAACCTCGGCTGCCACAACCGGAGCCGTGGCCTTTTCCCTCTTCCATGAAGGTCCTTCTTCCTCAGGATCGTATTCAGGTTTTGCAACTTGAGAGGAGCCTCAAATGTTGAGATTTTTAATTTTAGGAGCCATGGATGGTAAACCTAGGATTTAGGATTAGTGAAGTGAGGAAGAGAAATAAACCCTAAATTGGAAGAAAACTAAGAGAGAAGGGAAGAAAGGGGAGACAATGGAGGAAGATGGAGGGACATGGAAGAAAGACAGAGAAAAGGCAAAAGCGAGAAGAAAAATGAGTGAGAAATTGGGGATTTGGACAAGAGGGGCGAAAACATAGGGTTTGGATGGGGAAAACTAGGTTTCAAGGAAGAAAAGAGGGTTTTGGAGGAAGAATGAGATGGAGGAAGGTGGGAATGGAGTAGAGGTGAGGAGAGAAGAAGGTAAAGGAGGTAGGGTTTGGAGTTGTGGAAGAGAGGATGAGAAAAGAGAGAAGAATGGACAAAAATGAACCGGTGCCAGGGCTTTAAACGCCCCTGGCCCGATTCTCAAGCTCCGAGAAAAAGTCTCGGAGTTCCGAGAACACAGTTTTTTTTTCTTCTATTTCAAATCTCGGAGCTCCGAGGAGCACCTGGACGAAATCTCGAAGTTCCAAGAAATTTTCTCCGAGCTCCAAGAACCTTTCCAAGTTCCCTCTGCCCCTATTCTCGGAGTTCCGAGAAAATTCTCAGAGTTTCGAGAAATATTTTTTTTCCAAGATCAATTTGAAAATAATATATTATTGAAAAACCATTCATACACACATATATATATTCATGAATGAAACTAATATATATAAACATTCATAACAATGATCATATATATTGTGAAGAGATAATATATGTTATCACTCATTCAAAGCATGAATACCTTATATGACTTAATAATGGGGTAGATGATGGCACAGGGCCAAAGCTTAAGTGTTTTAATTACGATGATGGTACCGACTCCCCCTTGAATAAAGTGAGCTATGGGCACCAATTGAGTGAGTTTTAGAGTTAAGGAATGATCATCTTACACCATGTAATCACTATCAAGAAAGATACATATATACATACAAATAGAGTGCTATCTCATATTCATGCTTCATTTTTAAATTCTTTTACTTGATCCAGACTCCAAATGTTGAGTCCACTCCTAATGTCACAATATCGATCATCATTAAAGGGTTTGGTGAAGATATCCGCCAATTGTTCATTGGTATGGATGTACTTAATTTCAATATTCCCTTTCTTGAGAATGATCTCTTAAGAAATGATGCCTTACCTCTATGTGCTTGGTTCTAGAATGCTGAATTGGATTCTTTGTCAAGTTGATTGCACTTGTATTATCGCAATTGATTGGAACATTGCTAAATTCAAGATTGTAGTCCATGAGAGTGTTCGTCATCCATAGGATTTGTGCACAACAAGCTCCGACTGCAATGTATTCGGCTTCGGTAGTAGACAAGGCTATAGAGTTTTATTTTTTGCTAAACCGAGACACTAGAAAACTTCCTAGAAATTGACATGTGCCACTTGTACTTTTTCTATCAATTCTACAACCGGCAAAGTCGGCATCCGAATATCCTACTAGGTTGAATTCATTTGATGTTTCATACTATAAACTTAGAGAGAGAGTTCCCTTGAGATATTTGAATATTCGTTACGGCACTCAAATGAGACTCTTTAAGAGCCGATTGAAACCTAGCACAAATACAGACGTTAAACATTATATCCGGCCAACTAGCGGTCAAATATAATAGGCTACCTATCATTCCTTTAAACTTCTTCTCATCAACCAGTTTGCCAATTTCATCATTTTTCTAATTTGGTGGAAGTGCTCATAGGAGTTGGCTTAATTTGTGAGCTATCCATGCCAAATTTCTTAAGGAGTTCCCTAGTATACTTCTCTTGGTTGATGAAAATTCCATTTTTATATTGTTTGATTTGAAGTCCCAGAAAATAGGTAAGCTCTCCCATCATACTCATCTCAAACTCTTTTTGCATGGATTGTGCGAATTCTTCACACATCTTATCATTGGTAGTGCCAAATATTGTATCATCCACATAGATTTGAACAATAAGCATATCTTTTCCTTTTCTTTTAATGAACAAGGTTTTGTTAACCTTGCCAATTTGAAAGCCACTCTCTAATAGGAAGGAGCTAAGCCTCTCATACCAAGCTCTAGGAGCTTGCTTTAGACCATACAAGGCTTTGTCCAACCTATATACGTGATTAGGGTATTTGAAATCCTCAAAACCGGGAGGATGTTCAACATAAACTTCTTCCATGATATACCCATTTAGGAATGCACTCTTCACATCCATTTGATACAAGTTAAAGTTTTTATGGCATGCAAATGCAAGTAGCATCCTTATGGCTTCCTAGCAATTGGAGCAAAGGTCTCATCATAATCGATACCTTCCTCTTGGTTGTAATCTTGGGCTACTAATCTAGCTTTATTCCTTTGAATATCTCCATGCTCATTGAGTTTATTTCGAAACACTCATCTAGTCCCAATAACCGAGTGATCACTAGGCCTAGGAACTAACCTCCATACTTTGTTTCTCTCAAATTGGTTTAGTTCGTCTTGCATAGCAACCATCCAAAATTCATCCTTTTCGGCTTCTTTTATGGACTTGGGTTCTATTTGGGAGATAAATGCCATGTTGGCACAAACATTCCTATAGTGAGATCTTGTCTTGACTTCTTGTGAGGTTTCACCTATGATTTGAGTAGAAGGGTGACTAGACATGATTCTACTATGTTTGGGAGGACCTTCTATTTCAACCTCTTCTATAGGTTGACCTTCTAAATCAAGATTTTCTAAGGGTTGAACAAGTGACTCTACTTGACTAGGAGGCTCTAGAAGATTGGCACCATCATCATCTTCATCAATGACTTTCGGAGGTTCAAATGACTCATCGAATTTGACATGCACGGATTCTTCAACAATTTAAGTTCTTTTGTTATAGACTCTATAAGCTTTACTATGGGTTGAATAGCCTAAGAAGATACCTTCATTGAATTTTAAATCAAACTTGTGCAAGGTGTCTTTCATGTTTAAAATAAAACATTTACAACTAAAAACTTTGAAATAGCTAACTTTGGGGGGTGTTCCACTCCATAGTTCATAAGGTGTTTTGTTAAGGTGAGGTCTAATGAGCACTCTATTTAAAATATAGCAAGCCGTGTGAACAACTTCCGCCCAAAAGTTTCTTGGAACATTGTGCTCATTTAACATGGTTCTAGCCATTTCAATAAGTGATCTATTTTTCCTTTCAACTACCCCATTTTGTTGGGGAGTTCTTGGAGCCAAGAAATTGTGCTCGATTCTATTTTCATTACAAAAGGTATCAAACTCAATGTTCTCAAACTCGGTTCCATACTTGTAATTTCATTTATGAAAATCCCTTGTTCATTTTGAATTCTCTTGCACAAGTTAACAAATTTCTTGAAGGTTTTATCTTTACTAGTTAAAAACAACACCAAAGTAAACCTACAGCAGTCATCAACAATCAAATATACATATCTACTTCCTCCTCTACTACGAGTCTTCACGGGGCCAAATAGGTCAATGTGAAGGAGTTGTAGTAGACAAGAGGTAGATAATACACTTATGGGTTTAAAAGAGTCTTTAGCATATTTTTCATGAATGCAAGTACTACAAACTTTATCTCTAACATACTTGAGTTTATGTAACTCTCTCACAAGATTCTTAGAAGACAATCTTGAAATCAAATCCAAATGAGGATGACCAAGTCTCCTATGCTATAAGCAAGGGTTATCATCCATGGCTGAGAGACATTGGATGTTTTGATTCTAAGGTCTTCTAATATTAATGAATACATATTACCATCTCTATATGCAACTAATTCAACTTCATTATTCTTAGCATTCAAAATCTTACATCTATCTTTTTTCAGAAAGAACTTTGTGACCAAGATCACATAGTTGACTAATGCTTATCAAATTGAATGAAAGACGATCAACAAGCAAAACATGTTCAACTTTAATATCCTTAATTTTAATGGTACCTTCACCGATGATTTTGCTTCTTGTATCATTCCAAAAGGTGACATTTCCTTGATGGCTCATGGTGACGAAGGCGAACTTCATTACGTCTCCCGTCACGTACCTTGAACAATCGTTATCCAAGAACCACTTGTCCTTTGAGGATTTTCCTTTCAAGCACACCTACAAGAAAGAAAGCTCATGTTGAAGTTATAGGTACCCACTTTTTCTTGGGTCCTTCAAGGTTAGCAACATCATAGAGCTCATCTTTTCTAACCCAAATAAACTTAGATGCTTTTGATTTCTTAACATTGCATGCAAATCTTAAGTGTCTTACTCTACCACAATAATGACAAGTAGGAACAAATGCACTAGTGTTAGCATGCATATGAGAAGAATACATTATAAACTTATTCTTGAATGAGGCTTCTTTATAAAAGGGTTGGTATCCAAGACCAACTTTTTCTAGAGAAACAAGCTTATTTTCAAGAATTTCATCTAGTTTATTCTTTCCACATGAAAATTTTCTAAATGTTAACTCAAGTTCTTTCCATTTCAAAACAAGTTTATCATTTACCTCTTTCAAGCTTTCGTTTTCAAAAATTAGTTTTTCACATGTATTGGTTTGCAAATCGAATTCCTTTTTCATAAATCCAAAATCTCTAGTTATATCATACAAGGACTTTTCATTGTTTTGTTTTTGGCAAGTTGTAATCCAAATTTTTATGAAGTTTTTCACAAGCAATTAATAGTTCATCGTTAGAAAATTCATGAGAGATATCATCAACATCACTTACCTCGAATATGGAGATGTCTTGTGTCACATCGGCGAGTCCCATGAAGCAAATGTCATCTTCATCCTTTCCGTTGGATTCATTTCCGGATGAAGCACTTCCTTCATCCCAAGCCGCCGCACACAGTTTTTTTGCCACTTCTTCTATTCTTCTTGTTCTTGTCATTGTTGTTGATGAGTGGGGAAATTGGCCTTATATGACCATCCTTGTTGCACTTATAGCATCTCATCTCCTCTTTGCTTGAAGGCCTATTTCTTCCTTGGCTAGAGTTGCCTCCTCTCTTGAACTTGAGAAATTTCTTTATTCTCTTGGTGAAGAGAGCAAGATCATCATCTTGTATGTCTTCTTCACTCTCTTCTTCTTCACTTCAACTCTTGCTTTAAAAGCTATTCCTTTCATTTTTATATCTTCCTTTTGTTTGTTTAAAGTTTCTCTTCCTTTTAACACTATTTTAAAAGTTATCAAAGAACCTATTAATTCTTTTAAGCCTATTTTTGATACGTCTTTTGCTTCTTCAATGGCGGTGACTTTGGGATCCCAATGTTTAGGTAATGACGTAAGTATTTTGGTAACTAATTCCTTGTTGGACAATTGTTTACCTAATGATTTCAAACCATTGGTTATGTTTGTGAACCAAGTATGCATTTCGGTAATGGTTTCATTAGGGTCCATCATGAATAGTTCATACTCTCTAAAGAGAAGATTCATCTTGGACGCTTTCACTTAATTTGTCCCTTCATGAGCTACCTCTAGCATATCCCAAATCTCCTTAGCTGTTTCAAGAGTAGAAATTTGATTGAACTCCTCGGGAGATAAGGCACAAATCAAGGCATTAATTGCTTTTGCATTAATAGTGGACTCTTTTCTTTCATTATCATCCCAGAGGTCCATATCAATACTAGGTTCTTTATATCCATTTTGGATGCTTCTCCAAACATCAAAATCTAAAGATTTCAAAAACACTTTCATTCTAGCTTTCCAATATGGATAGTTTGATCCATTGAAGAAGGGAGGTCTAGTAGTGGATTGCCCCTCATTGCTATGAGAAAAGACTGCCATTTGGATCTTTCCCTTATAGGTTTTCTAAAGAGAAATCCTATGTAAGAGCCTAAGCTTTGATACCAAGTGAAATTCCACTTAGCAACCCAAGAGGGGGGGTCAATTGGGTGTCTTTTCAAATTTTAGGGATTTTGAAAACTTTGTTTGCACTAATTTTAGATTAGTTAGAAAAACAAAATTAAGATTCAATGCAAGAGTAAAAGCTTACCACAGGAAAAGAGCTGAAAAGACAAGATAGAGAGACACACAAGGATTTTTATAGTGGTTTGGTCTTATCCAAGACCTACTCCACTCTTCTCAAGTTGCTCTCCTTGAGGATTCCACTATCTTCTCCAAGGAACTTAAATACGGCGTTCCTTCCGCCTTGTACAAATCGAGCTTCACGCTCCAAGGGTCTTCTACGATGCCCTTTGTACCAAATACAAAGAAGGGAAAAGGGTTTAGCTTGCTTGCCTCTAGATAGGCTAATTATATGTAAAGCTCACTCACTCTCACAATAAAAAAGATCAACAAATGAAAACCCTAAAGTCTCTCAAGTATAAACTAAGGTCAAGGCACAAGAGAGAGAGGGAGAGTGAAAATCTTAAGGAAATTGAGTGTAAATGCCTTTTAAAGCACTTAGAATGTTAGGTAAATTCCTTAGATGATGTCCCAAAGATCCCAAGGTTCAAATATATAGGAGAGCACAAGAAATACATTTTTAAAACTCTCCAATGGTCTTCTTGGACTCCAGGCTCGGAGCTACGAGCGGACCATAGCCCATTATTTTTTTGAACCTGGAACTATTCTCGGAGCTCCTAGAATTTTCTCGGAGTTCCGAGAAGCCTACAACCAGCAGGTTTTCCTGTTTTCATTGCTGATTTTGTTTGGGCTTTTGAAACTCAATCTAAACATGTTAAATGAAATGTCATGTGGGTCCAAATATGTGAGGACACCACCATGATCATTCACTAACCATTTAAGGTCAATTTTAGGTTGATTTTAATTCTCTTTTATGCCTTTGACCTAGATTATACATGATGGACCATATACATTCTAAATTTACTTGGTCTTCACTCCTGTTGACACTTTGTAAAGGCTTTGACTTGTCTTCAATCATCTCCTTTAATGCTTGAGCCTTGCTTGAGCTTTTGATTTGATTTCCATCCATGTAGAGCTTGAATTCAACCTTTTTTCTTGAATGAGCTTGTCTTGCCTTTGTGTTGGTTTGCCATTGATGATGATTCCTTCTTCATGCCTTTGATCTCACCTTGAGATTGAATGATTTTGCCATTTCTTGTGCAATCTTGAATGTACTAAAGCTATGAACACAATAACTTAGCCAATAGAATTCATTAGTACATAAAACCTGTTTATATCAAATTGAGTTTGTTAATCATCAAAACATGTCAATGTGAGTACTTGGTAAGCCCATGGGCTAACAAGAACCAATCCATTTTAGGTCTAAGGCGGGCGACCGCTGTGGGTCGGTCGACCAGGATAGGTTTTATGAGCCAAATTTTTGAGCAAACAGTTAGCCCTCGCCGGGCGACCGCCATTTGGCCGGTCGACCGCGACGGTAAAAAAATTGAAAATAGAATAGGGCGCCCGATAGGGGCGGGCGACCGCCGTAGCCTGGTCGACCACCGCGGTCGAGCATACTAGCTGTTGGGGCATTTTTTGCTTGACTTTTTGAAGCCAATAATTTACAGTTTTACCCTAAACGGTCATATTTTCAAATACACTAGATATACATGATTAAAACATATCTCTACAAGCTTTTAAATATTTGAGAAAGATCAAATCCCATTTCTCTTTGAGCTTCAAAATTTTTATTTCAAAAGCTAAAAACCTCTTTGATCTTCCATTTCTACATGTTATCAAGAGGCACTCCGTAGGATTTTTCTTTTGCTATTTCTTGGGACTGATTGTGAGCTTACAAAGTTGTAATCCGCCTATTAAGAGACAATGAGAGTTTTTCATTTTCTTTGTTCTTCAATGAGGGTCTTCTCTTCGGCCCAGAAAGAATTGTGAAGAAGAGGGTCTTCTCTTCGGCCCGTGAACAAAGGTGAAAGAAAGGTGAAGGCGGCATATGAGGGTTTGTCCCCTCGCCGAAGGCTTCGTGCGATGGGCTTCGCTTTGGCCCTTGAGAATGGAAAAACAAGGGTTTGTTCCCTTTGGAGATAAAGGAGTCGGGTGTACGGCTTCATCATTTTAGTGGAGATCCCAAAGAGGTAAACTTGAAAGAGTTGAGTAAGTCAAGTTGTGACCGAACCACTATAAATCTTGTGCCTTTTGGATGCTTGCTCTTTTCTCTCTTTCTCTCGCACGTGTGGTGATTGGTAATCTCTAACCTTACTTACGTTTATGCTTTAATTGAACAAGTGTTAGTGAATGCACTTAAGATAAATGTTTAAACCCTGAATTGCATTATAATATCTATTTGAACAAGGGTTAGCTAAAGGTGCATGATTAGAAAGTCTAAACCCTAGATTTTATTGATATACCTATTTGAACAAGGGTTAGACTAATTAGTGTTTAATTAAATTGATTAATTTTTAATCTCTCTTAATTAAGCCTAAAATTTCTAATTGACCAATTCACCCCCCTCTTGGATTGTCACATCTGTATTTCAACAACCAATAAAAGGCCTTAGAAGTTCATTCATGATCCGCAAAAAAGTACTAGGTGCATTTGATAGTCCGAATGGCATGACTAGCCACTCAAAGAGGCCTTCTCGTGTCTTGAACGCCGTCTTCCATTCATCACCGGGTCTTATTCTAATTTGGTGATAACCACTCTTTAGATCCACTTTAGAGAACACATTTGCCCCACTTATTTGATCGAGCATATCATCTAGCCTCGGAATCGGAAAGAGGTACTTTACCATTATGCGATTCATAGCTCTACTATCAATGCACATGCGCCAAGTGCCATCTTTCTTTGGAAGTAATAGTGGGTTGGTACTCACTCTAATGAAACCTTTGTCAAGTAATTCCTCCACTTGACAACGCATTTCCTCATGTTCTTTGGGGCTCATGCGGGAATGTGGCCAATTGGGTAAAATAGAACCCGGTTGCAACTCAATTTCATGTTGTATCTTTCTCATAAGAGGTAACTCATGGGGAAGATCATCGGGAAACACATCAGTAAACTCTTCAAGTAGAGGCAGATGAATTTGTGGAGATTCCTCAAATTCTTCACAAATCAGTCCTCTAGCTATCAAAGCGAAGACTATGTCACCGGAACCCTCTTGGAGTTCATCTTCTATCTCATGTCTTGATAAAGTTACTATGCTCTTCATTTTCTCATCCTTCTTCTTATCATCTTTCTTTCGTTCCCCCTTAGATGGCATAAACACAAACTTCTTTTTGTCTATAAAGAAAGTGTACATATTGGAGAACCCATCATGAATGGCTTTCTGGTCATATTGCCATGGCCGGCCCAAGAGAAGATGATAAGCGTCCATAGTTACCACATCACACCATACCTCATCTTTGTAGGCATTCCCAACTGAAAAAGTGACTAAACAACGTGTGGCTAGCTTGTAAGGGTGAGGGTGGGGAACTTCTTGCAATCCTAGCCGGTGGACTGCATCACTTGCCACGACGTTCTCACAACTTCCCGAGTCAATGATGACTTTGCAAAGCAAACCATTGATGGTACATCGGGTGGAGAATATATTATGCCGCAGCCAATCATCTTCCTTGACCTTAGGAATCAAGTATAATCGACGGGAAGCCAAGCTTTGACCTATCTCATCCTCTTATAGGATATAGGTCTCTTCGGCGTCATCAAGACCCCCATGTTCTTGCTGCTCATCATCTTCTTCTTCCGGATTCACATCCTTATGAACATGCATTTGTTGCTTCTTTGGACAGTCCCTAAGGTAATGCCCAAGATTTCCACACCCATGACAATGTACTGAAGGTCTACGTGCTGAAATTTGGCCTTGTGCAGCTTGCATTGAACTTTGGGAGCGTGTTACCGGGCGGTTTGGATGCGTGGCAGCAGCTTGGACTGTTTGTTGAGGCTTGGGAGGAGTGGAAGATGAAGAAGCACCTTCTGCCAAAGGCCGGAAAGGAGCTTTATAGCCCATAGCTTGAGAACCGGCCCTATATGATGTTCTTCTTCGGGATTCTTCCACTAATTTCGCTTTCGAAAATGCGGCTGACACCGAGGCAAGTTCTTGCACATGCAAAGACCCAAAAATAGATGGTTTGAGTCCTCCCAAATAGCGATCCACTTGTTGTTCTTGTGTTTCCCTCAAATTATTCCGGGCGACTAGTTGATAGAACTCTTCCGTGTATTGAGACACGGTCTTAGTTCCTTGCACAAGCTTTTGGAGCCGATGGTAAAAAACTTATTGGTAATTAAAGGGGAGGAATTCACGCTTCATCTCCCTCTTTAATTAAGCCGAAGATAGTAAAGGTGGCTCATCTAACTCCCAGCGAAGATGCTTCAATGCTTGCCACCAACCTACTGCCCTTCCCTTGAACCGAAGGGTTACTAGTGGTTCTTGCTTTTTAGCCGGTACATCCTTGAATCAAACATCTCTTCTACCATATTAAGCCAATCTAAGACTTCCTCGGCTTCCATGCCTCCAAAGAATTCTGGAATCTCAAGTTTAATCCCGGATTCCCAACGCCTATCTTCATGTGGCTACACATATTGCCTTGAAGCTGCTCTCCTCGGCACTCTAACCTCAAAATCATTGGACTCCCCTTCTTGGAAGTCATTCTCAGCTCTTGGCCTTGGGCTCGCTGGCTGCAAGACCAATCTATCAACTCTCTGATTCAAATTTCTAATTTCAGCAATCAAATCATCTTGTTTTTTTGTCCCTGCAATAGAATTTCCAACAACTGAGCATTGTCCAATGTCCCTGTGGCCATATTAGATGAAGACACTGCTGGTTCCATATCATTCCCTCTCTTCGGAGCCATTAAATCTTGCTTGTGGTGGAGCCGGCGATGGTACAAAGCCGTAGGCTAAGTAGGAACTGGTATTGATTTTTTATGCAAGAACAAGCTGGAAATTACATGAACATTTACAAATCATACTCCATGGATTAAATCATCACAAACAAAAGGGCACTACATGACCAAGCTATGTCTGAGATCTGCTTCTAGATCAAGTAATGAATTGAACTTCCACGTGCAAATTCCAACCATCACTCAACTATAATTCGGTAAAGTTCAAGCAATGAAGAACAAAAATTCTTCAGAGACGCAGTAGTGGCAGAGTTTTTTTTGTATTCCTTTTGTAACTCGTGGAACTTGAATGCAGATAGAAATTTCAACCAATAGTTAAAGAGCTACTAGTCTTTATCATCAATTCAATAATGCTTGCCCATTCTCCATACAACTAGAATAAAATTTTGAAAGAGCTTGAGCACTACTATGTTGAAATTAATGGTTCGAAATCTCAGTGAGATGAGCTCAAATTGTATGGCCAAATCTAATGCAGGCAATTCAGGAGAATATCTGAGGTTAAAGTTCTAAAAATTTCTGTAAAAAACTTTTATCAAACATGAGGCGTGTGAAACAAGACCTCCAAAGAAAGATCTTCCAAAAAAATTGAAAACGATCCTCTGTTCTTCTAAAAGATGAAGATTTTAACCAGATCTAGTTGAGGGCTTGGCTTTCTTGTGTTAACTCCACTCCTGAATGGATCTCAGACATGCATGCAAAAATTCTAACAGATCGAACAGGCTCAGATGGAATTAAGATCCAATAGTGAGGGGAATTTGTGGATCTAGCTATCAATTGTGTGTATTCTCATACCAACGACCAGAGAGTCTGCTCTTTCAGTTTTCTTAGAAAATTCAGCTAGAATTTAGACGGATTCTTCTCTAAATTCGAAGTGTGATCTGGGAACATGAAATTTACCTACAAAAATCGAAGATTCCAAGAGAATTCACCTTCCGATCTCTGAAATTTTCACCATGAAAGCAGCATAGAGCATTCTTGGACAGAACTTAACTATTCTTGAAATTTCTTGCAAATGTTCAACAAATTGCTCTTGATCTCTGCAAATTTTTTACCTAGGACTGTAGAAATTATGAAATTTCTACGATCCAGCTCTGATACCACTTTTGATGTAGGTTGAAGCGTGAAATGGTGGTCGAAAGAGGTGTGACAAGCCCTAGCTTTCAATCGGAGAAGGATTGCACAAAGAGACACTACAATTGAGTATAGCTAATGAAGAAACAAGCACAAGTAGTCACATAATTCTTTTTATTCAATGCAACTTCAAACAACAGATGTAATTAGATGAGGAGACATCCAAACTATGAAGAAATTGATTGATTCCTTGCAAGGTACAAGGAAGAACACATGAACAAAATGATTAGCTTGAAATCTCAAGCTCAATTCGATCTTGCTGGAGAGGATTACAATCAGCTGAATTCTCTTTCAAGCAGCTCCTTTTCTTCTTTCAAATCCACTTTTTATTCACGTACCCTCAAAACTGAGCTAAAAAAAAAAGAAATGGCTATTTATATGCCAGGTTTATAATAGAGACTTAAAGTTAGGGCTGCAACTCGAGCCGGGTAAAACCCGACCCGCATCGACCCGACCCGAAAATAGCCTGGGTCGGGTTCAGGTTTCATGGGTTTCGGGTCGAGCCGGGTTCAGCATTCAAAAGCCCGCATGAATCTCGGGTCGAGCCGGGTTTGAAGGGGCCCGACCCGACCCGACCTGAGTTATATAAGTTATAGTATGTATATTTTTTTCTATTGTTAGTTAAAAGTTAAAGGGATAATTACATTTACACCCCCTCTAGTTTCTGACACATCCACTTCCACCCCTATAGTTTAAAACGTGACAAATACACCCTTATAGTTTCAATTTGTTTAAGGTAGGACCCCTTAGCTGAAGGTTCGTCCATAGATTGAAGGGTTAGGATGATCCGATGGAGCTGATTTTTTGGGCACACCCTAACTATGTCAGGACCCATCAAATGAACGCTTTGGATCATCCAAACAATGTGGGCCCACATTATTTGGATGATTTTTTGGTAGTGTTTGGATTCGGGTAGGGGCCCACATTATTTGGATGATCCAAAGCGTTCATTTGATGGGTCCTGACATAGATATGGTGTGCCCATAAAATCAGCTCCATCTGATCATCCTAACCCTTCAATCTATGGACGAACCTTCAGCTGAGGGGGCAAACCTTAAACAAATTGAAACTACAGGGGTGTATTTGTCACGTTTTAAACTATAGGGGTGGAAGTGGATGTGTCAGAAACTAGAGGGGGTGTAAATGTAATTATCCCAAAGTTAAAAGTGAAAACCCACGCACCCACTGTTACTGTATGTGAGTGTAATTTCTGCTTCTATGAGTTGAGTTGATTCAAGTGTTTGATTCAACATTGTTTGATTGTAATTACAACATTGTTTGATTACAGCATTGTTTGATTCAAGTGTGATGTGAGTGTAATTACATCATTGTTTGATTCAAGTGTAATGTGAGTGTAATTTCTGCTTCTATGAGTTGAGTTGCCTTGCCAAACAAGAATTTTCCTTAAAAATTTGCGTTAACGTGAAAAAACCCGACCCGACCCGACCCGAGATTTATCATGGGTAGGGCCGGGTTTGGGAATCGTGGGTTTTCCGAAAAAAGACCCGACCCGAGATATTTCTCGGGTAGGGTTGGGTTCTCCAAAACCCGACCCGCCCGACCCGAGTTGCAGCCCTACTTAAAGTGGTGCAGGAAATGACATTGCTACCCTGAAATGGAGAGGAGAATGACATTGCTACCCTTGCTTCCAAAACACAAGCAGCTTAGTGATGCCCTCAGATCCAGTTTAGTGACGCCTTCGGATCCGCTCAGACCGTTGGATTGTTTTAGGGTGCTTGAGTTGCTGATGCACGTCCTTGCCCATCTCATCTACCATGTTATCTTCAGAAAATGCCCCTGCATCAGTGGACCAATCAGCGAGTGCACGTGCACTAGAGCCAAATCTGGCTATTTTATCTTGGAGCATCGATTCGCGGATCTCGGTTGCATCGGTAGGGGCAGATACGATTCTTAAGGAGAGTGACCATGTGGCACGACTCAGCCTTCTCTCTTCGAATCTGATTTTGTGGGACCCGATCCCGTGAGGGGAGCGCGACCCGCCTCCCCCTCTTGGTCTCTCGTACCCACGCGGTTGGCCTGTGCCGTTTATTTTTTGATTTAATTCATTCTTTTCGTGAACTTGGGATAACTAAAGCAATCCGAATTCCACGCAAAAGAGAATGACAGAGTCGCCACCTAGATGAGAGATCTATGACCCATAAGTGATTAGAAATCTAGATTCGTTACCTGGTTACAAGAATGGAAGGTATGGGGAGTTACCACCACATGCACCATTCTTGTCCGATAATCCGGTCTTCAATTCTAAAAGTTAACTCTCTTGAATTTCTTTTAAATGGCCCATTTAACTTTATATTAATGTGCGAACTATGTGACATGCATCCTAAAATCTATTTTCAATGTAATCTCTAATGTGTATCTTGATTTTCTTGATTTTGTTTGGATTCAAGCTATGCGAATGTTCTCTTAAAATTCTGATTTGAGGGATATCCTATATATTTTAAGAATTTGAAAATAAAGAAGAAATAAGAAAAACTATCCAAGGGTTCCCATGGGTTCAAACATTCACCTTACCTTCTTGTTTTGATGCTGGCAAACCCAAATTGATTAGCATTTATGGACTAATGTGTTGCTTTGAGGTGTTCTGTTATATACAGGATTTTCATGTCATATCGTCATTACACAACTCATCTCAACACATGACTTATGGATCCACACATAATGATCAAGAGCTTGCACTCACAGTGAATACATCCTCATTTGAAGATGTTCAAGTTAAGAAGCTCAAGATAAAGATCCCACAAGTTCCGGGCAAGTGTCAAGAAGAAGCTTGGAGATGAACAACCATGGTGACACCGCATGTACCGTTCAACATGTATTGAAGATTGGAGGAAGTCACAAGAGCCTAAACCAAGTTCAAGAAGTTCACTCACCAGTGAAGAAGTCCAAGGAAGTGCGAAGGAGCTGCTACATTCCAAGAAGACTCATGGAATACATTTTTAGATTGTATTTAGAGTCCTCTTGATTTAATGTTAAATGCACTTTCAATAGGTTTTCAAATGGTTTTTCACACTTAAGTTTTTATTTCTTTTGAAACCATTAACATACCCAAAAATGTGTTTGAAAACCTAGGACTTAAGCCCAAAGACCATGGCCCAAGTCCCTAAAATTTCAAAGTTAAAAAGGATTTTCAAACAGGGCCAGTCGACCGGGGTGTACTTGGCGACCGCGGAAGGATGGCTGGAATTCTAGCATCCTCCGAACAAAGGCAGACAGGTTGATCGGGGTTAGCCAGGCGATCGCAGAATTGTTTCTATCGAAGCAGAAAAAATATGTCATGGTTTGGGCAGGCGACCGCGATGGGTCAGTCGATCGGGATAGTATTTTTGAGCCGAAATGTTATTCAAACAGATTGCCCTAGCCAGGCGACCGCCATAGGGCCGGTCGAGCGCGCCGGTATGAAATTTGAATTTAAAAAAGAAAGTCCGACAAGGGCGGGCGACTGCAGTACCTCGGTCGACCACCGCGGCTTGGAAAAAGAGCCATTGGGGCTTACTCAGGTTGACTTTTTCAACCCATTTTATTAAAGTTTTACCCCGAAATGGTCATATTTTCAAGTGGGCTATATATACACTATCCAAACTTTTCTAAATAACCTTTTTGCAAGATCAAATCATATCCTTTTGAGCTTAAACTTTCATAACAAAGGTTTTAACTCTTTGAACTTGTATTTTTACATTCTATCAAGAGGAACTCCATAGGCTTTACATTTTATCTATTCCTTGGTAGTGTTTGTGAGCTTACAAAGTTGTAATCTGCCTATAAAGAGGGAAATAGAGAGTTTTATTTGTGTTCTTCATTTGTATTTGAGGGTCTCCATTCGGCCCGTTAAGAAAGGTGAATGAAATTCCAATGATAGGCCCAAGTATTATGATTAACAACTTAGGAGGAGGCAGATTAGGTAAGTTATAAAAATAATGTTTAATCTTTTGAAAAACTTTTAAGCCAATTTAAAGATTAAGAGATCAAAAATAATTTAAGCAAGTAAGTTAAATCTAAAGTGCAATGCAAATAAAAAGAGCAAGAGTCAAGAAAGAGTGCACCCGAGATTTAAAGTGGTTCGGTCCTCAAACACGAGGCCTAATCCACTCCACTCCACCAACCAAACACGTTGATGGCTTCACTATGTCGATCTTCTTAACCTTGGTGAAGACCGATGCCAATTACAATCTCCAATTGCTTTTAACCTTGGTGACAATCCTCACCACGGAGAGAAGCTTCGCTTCTCCGAACTCTCGCCCAATTACAATGGTTCATCAAGAAAGAAAGAACAAAGAAAAATCCCTTCGAAAGGGTTACAATCTTGAAGAGGATGTACAAATGAGAGCCTATGATCCAAATCCTAAATCTAGAGGATGAGAGGCATAAAACAAGCTTAATTCACTCCTAGGATGTTCCAATATGGTTTTAGAGTGTTAGAATTCATCATGGGGAAGTTTAGATCACAAATATATATAGAAAACCTAAATATGACCGTTTGAGGGGCATAGTCGTAATTCTGCGAAAGTTCCCAACAGATATAATATTTTCCCATCATAGTGTTCTCGGAGTTCCGAGAATTACTCTCGGAGTTCCGGGAATTCAAACAGAGATTGGAATTTAGTCCTTGGACCATTTCGCGGAGTTCCGAGAAACTTGCTCAGAGTTCCGAGAAGCCTATTTCAGCAAGATTTTAAGTTTGATTTGCTGATTTGTTTTGGGCTTCATGGACTTCTAATTTTATACAAAGTTGAGATTGTTATGAGAGTTCCAAAGTCTTGGAACACCATACGGACAATCACTTAATCATTTAGTTCATTTAGGGGTGTGTGATTACTTCATTTATTCTTCACGAAACCTAAACTAGGATTGGATCTTTACAAACTAATAAGACTTCAAAGATATGATCTTCACTTTGCATTGCTTCAAGTCTTCTTGCTTCTTAGATCTCCAATGACTTTGGCCTTCCGAATATGTTCCAATAAGAGTGCTTCTTGGACTTGATCCGAGCAACCTTGATGTTATACTATCAAGATCTACAACTAAGACAATCAAACACATTAGTGATATAAAATCACTTGAGTTTGGAATCATCAAAAGAAGATGGGAATGCCAAGGTGGGAATCATTGGGCTTACAGTGAATCTTGGAGCATTGAGAAGAGGGTTTTTGCTTCAGCCTTAAGGAGAAGCTTGTTTGTATTTGAGGTTCTCTGATTCGACCCAGTAAGAAAGGAGAATCTATTGTAAGAGGGAGTGTCCCCTCGCAAGGCTTTGTGCAGAAAGGGTTTGTTCCCTTTGGAGATTGGAGAATGTGGTGTACGGCTTGGATATTCTCTATTGAAGAATCACATCTTTTAGTGGAGTCCACAAGGAGGTAAACTTGGAAGAGTGGAGTAGATCTTGTGATAGACCGAACCACTATAAATCTTGTGCCTTATGGTTGCTTCTTCTTCTCCTTTCCCTTGCACTTGTGGTGATTGGTAATCTCTAACTCTAGCTTGTGTTTATGTTTTAATTGAACTAGGGTTAGTAAATGCACATGATTGGAATGTCTGAACCCTAATTTCATTATTATGCTTATTTGAACAAGGGTTAGACTATTAAATGCATAATTAGTAAAAGGGAGCTGATATTTCTGCTCCCCTTTTAGACTAATCCGCTCCAACTTACTTTTTCACCCTAGAAAATGACAAGAACACCCTTGTGGCATGTTCTGTTATCTTCGCATGCCAAATTTGCCTCTGATTGGTTTAATCAGATGGTCAACATCAAAAGCCACAAAAGCACACTGATGCCAAATTTGCCCCTGTTATCTTAACAATGACTGCATCAACCCATTTTTGGTGGGGTATCCTATTAGAAAATCTAAAAGAGATCGTTATTTCTTTTAGTACATGCCAAATATATTTTCATGCATCAACAAAAATAGTATGTTTATTTATTTCCATTAAAAGACAAAAAAAATCCAAGGAATGAAACTAATCTTAAAAGAACAACGCCCAGATCTCAACTAGCAGCCCATCCCAACTTCTTATCAATCTTTAGCTTGCAAACATGACCATTAGTTACATATTATGGGGCAATCAAAAAATGAATTGGGGATGGTTGCTTCCTTTCATTCAAATGCAAGATTGAAAAACTGAATAATTATTCTAACTTGCCACAAAAGTTGTGCCTTTACTCACTCTTATAAATGAACAAGGACTATGTATGTTCCATACCCACAATAACAGATAAAATTTGAGACTACCTTTTTTTTTTTGGATTGGAAATATGAGCTGCTTGAAGACAATGATGATACCAAATTTTGTGCACACTTACTTGAAGACAATGCAAAGACTTTATCTTGGCAAGTGTGGCTGTTATGTCCAACGCCTTTGCATACACCACATTTTTGGTTCCTTTCAACAATCTCAAATGCGGAAGGATCACGTCTTGTAGACCTATCGTCTTTTCTTTTCTGTGAACCCATTGGACGCCCTTTGTGAGGATGGACATTAGGTTCATGAATGAAGGGAAATGGAACATCAACAAGTTGAGCAATTTGGCTTCGAGCATCTTCCTTTTGGACTAGAGGCATTTGTTGGTATTTTTCATGAAACTCCTTAAGTAGACAATCTATTTGTACAGCTTCACTTTCGAGTGCACCATCGATGTTAGTAAATGATCTTATGTCAATTCTCCACTGTTGGTGTATGTCACCAACTTCCAATGTTCATCTTTCTTAACCCTAATTTTGTGTGCACAATTAGGAAGACCAATTGTATTTGAAAAATGACCTCCGCACGTAGCCATTTGTGTGGCGGGTGTGGCCAGCTCATATTGCTTAAAAATCTCTCCAAGTGCATGTATGGAAACATGAGTAACAAGTTCTCTAAATAATGGAACATGAAATTTATGTGGAATGCGAACTTTTTCACTACAAAGTCTTGCTTTGATTTCTTGAAATTGATTTTCTATTGCAAGACCAATTTTTCCTATGACCTCACGAAAGTCGCCAGTCGAAACTTGAAGATATTTCTTGAGCATTGCATGTGCACCTTCTGCCCTTGATGTCACATGATTTCCAAAATGCATATATTTCTCGGTCCATGCATATACGAATTTCTCTTTGAAAGGAAGCCAAGTATTTCTAAGATAGTTGAGAATGAATACCTTTTCTTTGTATTGGATTTCAAGAAGATTCCAAGCCATATCAAATGTTGATTCATCTGGAGAGTCCATCAAATCTGTCCAAGTTGATAAAAACATGTCTCACTCTTCTTTTTCTTCAAACTGAGACTTACATTTTGAAAGAACATTCTTTTCAATATGACATACGCATAAAAGATGTGTAGTCCTTGGAAAAACAACTTGAATGACATTCATCAGAGCTAACTCTCTGTCAGACACAATCACCAAAGGATGACCATCAACACCCAAAATTTTTCCAAATCTCTCCAATGCCCACACATAGTCATCTTCCTCCTCTCTTTGCAGGAAAGCAAAACAAGAATAAAATGAAGTATTGAAACTCATTACACCAACTATATCAAGTAATGGCATTTTATATCTATTTGTCTTATACGTGCAATCCATCAAAAAGACATAGGAATAGCTATTTGTCAAAGCAACCGATAACGGATGTGCAAAGAACAAATGAGTCAAATGGCCACTCTTATCATGCTTAAAATCATATATGAAACCACCTTGACCAATATCTTCAAATAAAGCTTGAATAGCTGTACGACCCAATAAGCTCTCATTTCTTATTTTCGCCTTTGCATTATACAAAGTTCTAGCAATTGCTTGAAGATTTTGATTACTTTGCCGAAGTGAAGTAAGTATTTGTTGTGGTGGAATATCGGCTATTGTCATCTCTTTGATTTGCTCAATCTCTTCTTTAGAAAACCGGCGACAAGAGGGATGTCTTGACATATCACTTGAAGATACATGATTATGCGAAATATTTTTAAGCACCACCCACCAAATTCCATCAACTCACCTCTTTCCCCAAATTTCAAAAGGACAATTAACAAGCCGAGATGTCGTTGATCTTTTCCCTCCACCCATTATATTCCCTTGAGATACCGGTTTTCTATGCCGATACTTCCCTCCTCTATCACAACCAATGATGACATAACAATCTCTTTTAGATTTTCTAATACATGTTGCATATCCTTGAAGTAAGACCATGTCGGGCGAATATTAGCAATATGTTCTTTGCGATTTGAGAAAGTTTTTGTTGATAAGGAAAACAATATGTTAGACTCAACATTGTTTGCTTGATTGTTTATCTCCACCTCTCCATCATCTACATCTGAAGGAATAGATGGATGATAGAGTTCTACAGTTTGTTCTAAGCTATTAGTGCTAACGAGCTCGATGATCTCGGTGAGCTCCGAAATTCCTTCCATTGAAAAACTTTGCTCCATTTTTGTTAGACCAAATTAAAAAATCAGAAGGACGAACATGGCGAGATACAGAGGGCGAAGGACAAACATGGTAGTTTATGTGCTCTGCTCATGAAAGCCATGGCCCATCAAAATAAAATCACAATATATAATCATTCTCAGTATAAGTTATCTCTACAAGCTTTCATCGTCAGAAACACATATAAATAAATATTAAAAAGAAATACATATAAATAAACACACATCTAGAAGGAGAAAAAAATGAGGAAGAGACAGATTAAAGAAATCAGTGAAGCAAAAATAGGGATTTCCATGAAAAAAGAAGAATCAATTTTAGACGAATACCATTTTTGCTGCAACTCCTCAATCCCCAAAACAATGAAATTAGGGTTTTTGCCAAAGCAACACTTTTATACCCGAGATTTTACAAGATAAGCACTTGCCTCAATAGGTATTTGGATAATCTAAGAAGTTCATTTGTTGGTCCCACCGAAGATAACTTCTCGATAGGATGATCCGAACCATTTGATACGCGCTGCCCTCAATACGTTTTTGTGGCTTATGACGTTGACCATCTGCTTAAAGCAATCAGGGGCAAATTTGGTATGTGAAGATAACAGAACATGCCACAAGGGTGTTCTTGTCATTTGCTAGGGTGAAAAAGTAACTTGGAGCTGATTAGTCTAAAAGGGGAGCAGAAATATCAGCTCCCTAGTAAAATTATTTTAATAATCCACTTAATTAAGCCTAAATTTTTTATTTAGCCAATTCACCCCTCCTCTTGGGCTGTCACACTTGCATTTCATTTGGTATCAGAGCTTAGGCTCTTAAAGAGATTTTTAAATTTAAAATCTACAAGAGAAAGATCCGTGACAATCCAAATGGATTTTGAGTGAGGTCGATCCTCCATAATTACTCCATTTCTTGATGGAACGAATTATGGAGCTTGGAAAGTGCATTTAGCTTGCCTATCTCAAATCCATAGATTATGACATTTTAGATGTCATTGGAGGGGAATTTTCTATTCCAAGGAAATGTACTAAAAAAATGCAAAATTATTTTCATTAAATTCAAAAGCTATTATTATAATATGTTGTGGACTATGTCCTAATGCTATTGAGAAAATTTCATCATGTACAAATGCAAAAGATATTTGGACTAACCTTGAAAATTTTTATGAGAAAAATCATTCATCAAATGATAAAAATAATGTTCTTGGACAAAAAGAAATTTCTCAAAAACCTTTTGCAAATAAAAATACTTTCAAACTCTCAATCTCCGATTTGGGAAAGTAAATTGAAATTTTGAAATTGAGAGTTAATGAAAGTTTGAAAACAAATGAAAAATTAAGTCATTTAAGCAAAGTTTTAATAAACAAAAATGATGACTTAATTAAAAGATGTAATAACCTTGAAAAAGAAAATGAAAGCCTTGAAAATACAAACAAGGAATTAAATGAAAAAATAAACTTGTTTGTGAAAATGAAGAACAATTAAAAACTAATTCATCTCATAAAATAGATTGTCTTGAAAATCAATTAAATGAGATAAAATTAGTAAACAAAGAACTCTATGAAAAATCAAAGGCTACCAGAAGACAAAGACAAAGACAAACATACATGTTTATATTCTCACTCTTGTAGCTCTATTGATTCCTCATCTACCAATATCATTCTTGTACTTATTGTGATAGATTAGAACATCACAAATCTAAGTGCAAGCTTAGATTTGTGAAATCTAACAAGTTTGTTTGGATGATAAAAGATACACTCCCACAAACAAACTTGAGTGGAACCAAAATGATTTGGGTTCCAAAATCCCCCATTTAAACTAATCATTGAATATGCTAGTTTAGGGGTTGTGCTAAATTGTTATATCATTTACATTCATTCTAGATACTTCAATTCATTGAATTACCCTTTGTATCAAGTTTTCATGAGCTTAATTGGTATATCTTGTTATCCTTGAATATAGATATTCATAAGTATGGATTTTAACTTGAATGTATATATATTCATAAGAGCTTAATGATCACATCTCTTATTAGCTATAGTCTATGCAGAAAATAAGAAATCCCTTCTTTAGACTTTTTTTTGTACTTTATTAAATATATTCTAGAAAAATCTATGTAAGTGCTCACACCTTATCTTATACTACCTTGCACTTAGTATTCATCCACATAACAAACCACAATATAGAACTTAATTTAAAAACCATATCTATGCTTAAATGATTATCAACCTCACCATTTATCCATTATGGTGGTTGGCATGCAGTACAATGTCATGGGAACATGTGTCTCCCACACATCTTGGTTGTTCTATGGGCTTATGCAATGTGTGCAAAATGCCTTATCCTTTCATTAGTGGTTTGTGGATGTAGATGTAGATGTTTGGACCATGCACCCTATGTGTCATGTTCCCTGTGTCCAAACATAGTAAACCATCCATGAATGCTTTAAAATGTCAAATCTTGCTCATGATTACCCACAGTGGTATGCTCTCACTTGCATGAGCCATGGATGTCTCTCTCAGACATAGTTCTCTATAGTCTATTCCTCTATTGTCTGAGTCTTATAGATTTGAGCTAAATTGACAAATTTATATAATCTATAATTAATTCCACTTGTGTGGTACTAGCTACATGGTAAAGATTTCAAAATCTTAAAGTTAAAAGCTACTCAATTGGTGCTTTTAGCCTTCTTATGTGTTGAGAAGGAGAATGTACCCTTACTTTAATTAAAACACCTAATTCCTTTGGCCTCTTGCCAACATTTCACCATGGTAAGTCATATGTGCCTTAAATTGTTATATATATATATAAATATACACATATATATACTATATGCACATAATTAGGGGGAACATGGCCTGCTAGGTTGTTGTCTCTTTTGTTATCACTTGACTCCCCTAGAATCATGCATTAGTTGCCCAAGGGTTGTTTGTCAATCACATCAAAACCCCTTGGTGCCTGCGTCTTGGACAGCCCTTTGGATTCATACTTTGTATGAGTCTCTAACAAAGGGGAGCAATATATGTAAATATTTGTCCATCTGTATTTTATCATATGTATTTGATATGGCTATCTCATTACCTATGATAAGTACACTCATTTGGAGCCCTATTGCTCCATTTGTAGTGTAGTTGGACCTTGTCCTATACTTTAATTTTGAGACTATCTCTCATTTATGACAAGCTCCCTAAGCCTGACTCTTAGTGTCACATTCTTTTAGGCTTTCAGACTTATCTTGGATGAACTCATATGGTTTAAATCATTTCCAATGATAAGTATCTTGTTCTATTTGAAAACTCTTTAGAACTCTCCTTCATAGGATAGGGCTACAGTTGATCATATCATTACCTATGAAGCAGTCTCTTATTATGTGTTTTTGAAGGTAAATATATCATTCATCATGATAAGATCCATTGGCTATACATTAACAGTCATATCTATAGCCATTCTGTAGTATCATGCCTTACCCTATAGGTTTGTACCAAAGGCCGCAACAAATACTTGAAGGAGAGCTGATTCTTTAGGATGGTAAAATATCTTTTGAAAATATATTTGAGCGTGTCATGTCCCACCATCTCTTCCAAGATTTTAGCTTCGTAGGACTCCAGTTGATTGATTTTAGATAATCAGTCATTCGCAGCTTGGCTAAGGTACTTGTCTCATTCCATCGTGCCAGATGTAATAAGACGGTAGATGTACACAATAATGGTCTGTCCAACCCTATGTGCTCTGCTAATAGCTTGTCTTGCAAGGCCCAGTTGAACCAGTTTCTTATTTTGCCTGAGACTTGCTAACATGTTCCTGTCGAAGAGAGACTTTTGTTCTTCAGACAAAGAACACTCTTTCCACAGTGAAGGATGAACAGAGACTAATGATATTGAAGATTCATGACTAAAGGCTGGCATGTGCACTTCATGACCTTTTGATGTAGAAGAAGATTTAAAACAAGTACACAATCCCTCAACCCGGAAAGAAATGACTTTAGTGTGAGCTCTGATCTAACTATATGCAGAGTATTGTAGAGATCCTCTAAATTATTTTGAAAAAGAGTTCCGGAAAGAATAATTTGCATTTCAGTTTTACTTCTTTCGAAAGATTTCCAAATACCACTTTCGAGGGTGTGGTATGAAATGAATATCAACCTTCCATATTTTAAACTCATTCTCTCGAGTAAGGAGCCGTTTATCATGCATTATGCTTGATTCATTCGGTGAGCTTAAATGTCATATCCATATTAGTTTCATGGGTCATAGGAGTGCTTTACAGTATCTTGACATTCCGTTTATCTATGCCCACCCTCAAACATAGAAGTGTCTTCCACTGTCATTCTATATGTCTATGTTTGATTGTTCTTATCATGTATATTTCACTTTAGACATCTCATACCCATGATAAGTAGATAGGGGGGTAATCATTATTCCTTGATCTTTAACTGTTAAAACTCTTCCATTCTTGGTTCATGTATATGGAGCTTCATCATGTTCTATCATATATATACATGATCTTTCTTTACTATGGATGAGTCTTGGACTTCACTTTTCTATTCTTACATGCATGAGCATTTGTGTATATCAGACTATGTTCACCTCACTTCTATATATTCTTGTCTGATATTCCTCCATTCACATTCTAAATGTAAAATTCTTTTGAATAAATCAATTATGAATGGTTAAAGGTGTAAAAATGAAAATCAAATGTCCTATGTGTCTTAGACTGTTACATTTAGTATTCTTGAACATAGTCAGGGGGCTCTTGCATTCTAGGGGTAAACGACTTGGAAACTCGAAAATTAGATTATAGTTCAGAGTATATCCATACTCTGGAAGAGACTTGTCTACATTTCGTCAAGAAAATTCCTATATGAAGCAACTTGTGAACCTAAATAGTTATGTTGTAGATCTGAGCATATCCATGCTCAGGAAGATACTTGTCTGCTACAAAAGTTGCAATGTAGCCCAAGTGTTCAAAACCTTCGCATGCCCTATCACATAGGTTTCATTTAGGGTCAATGACAAATACATAGGGAGAGAGAAAAATGGTCTCATACTCATATCTATATAGACCATTGTGATGTGTTCACATGGTTTATTGCCCCATTAGTTGTGCTTTACATTCAAATCATTAGAACAAAATAAAAACAAAAATAAAAAAATAAAATTGGTTGATCATGCACTTTACTTTATTTTTATTTGGTAACCATCGTATAAGCTTAAATGTAATATCATATACTAGGTACATAGCTTAGATAATCTATTATTGACCTTCACACCCCACTTGCACTCTCACAGTAATATTCCTTCCTTTTTGCTGTTACCAAAAGGGAGAGAATTTTGAGAATTGATTAGGTAGTCCATTGAAAATGCACAGGGGGAGCATTGCTCTATTGTTTATGCTATTTTCATATATCTTCTGCCTCCCTAATCAATTTGTTTGCCATCATCAAAAAGGGGGAGAATGTAAGGAGCATTGCTCTATTGTTTATGCTATTTTCATATATCTTCTGCCTCCCTAATCAATTTGTTTGCCATCATCAAAAAGGGGGAGAATGTAAGCCCAAGGGCTCCATGGGTTCAAACATTCACCTTACCTTCTTGTTTTGGTGCTAGCAAACCCAAATTGATTAGCATTTATGGACTAATGTGTTGATTTGAGATGTTGTGTTATATACAGAATTTTCATGTCATATCGTCATTACACAACTCATCTCAACACATGACTTGTGGATCCACACACAATGACCAAAAGCTTGCACTCACAGTGAAGACATCCTCATTTAAAGATGTTCAAGTCAAGAAGCTCGAGATGAAGATCCCACAAGTTCCTGGCAAGTGTCAAGAAGAAGCTTGGAGATGAACACCCACGGTGACACCCCATGTACCGTTCAACATGTATTGAAGATTGGAAGAAGTCACAAGAGCCTAAACCAAGTTCAAGAAGTTCACTCACAAGTGAAGAAGTCTAAGGAAGTGCAAAGGAGTCGATACATTCCAAGAAGACTCATGGTGTACATTTTAAGATTGTATTTAGAGTCCTCTTGATTTTATGTTAAATGTACTTTCAATAGGTTTTCAAATGATTTTTCACACTTAAGTTTTTATATCATTTGAAACCAATAACATACCCAAAAATGTGTACCTAGGACTTAAGCCTAAAGACCAAGGCCCAAGTCCCTGAAATTTCAAAGTTGAAAAGGATTTTCAAACAGGCTCGGTCGACTGGGGTGTACCGGGCGACCGCGAAAGGATGGCTGGAATTCCAACATCCTCCGAACAAAGGCGGGCCGGTCGACCAGCGTTAGCCAGGCGACTGCGGAATTGTTTCTATCGGAGCAGAAACAATCCGTCATGGTTTGGGCGGGCGACCGCAATGGGTCGGTCGACCAGGATAGTATTTTTTAGCCGAAATTTTATTCAAACAAATTGCCCTCGCCGGGCGACCGCCATAGGGCCGGTCGACCACGCCGATATGAAATTTGAGTTAATAAAAGAGAATCCGATAAGGGAGGGCGACCGTCGTACCTCGGTCGACCGCCGCGGCCTGGAAAAAGAGCCATTGGGGCTTACGTAGGTTGACTTTTTCAACCTAGTTTATTACAGTTTTACCCCGAAACGGTCATATTTTCAAGTGAGCTATATATACACTATCCAAACCTTTCTAAATAACCTTTTTGCAAGATCAAATCATATCCTTTTGAGCTTAAACTTTCATAACAAAGGTTTTGCCTCTTTGAACTTGTATTTTTACTTTCTATCAAGAGGAACTCCATAGGCTTTACATTTTATCTATTCCTTGGAGTGTTTGTGAGCTTGCAAAGTTGTAATCCGCCTATCAAGAGGCAAAGAGAGAGTTTTATTTTTGTTCTTCATTTGTATTTGAGGGTCTCTGATTCGGCCCGTTAAGAAAGGCGAATCTTGGAGCATTGAGAAAAAGGTTTTCGCTTTGACCTTAAGGAGAAGTTTGTTTGTATTTGAAGATCTCTGAATCGACCCGGTAAGAAAGGAGATCTATTGTAAGAGGGAGTGTCCCCTCGCAAGGCTTCGTGCAGAAAGGGTTTGTTCCCTTTGGAGATCGGAGAAGGTGGTGTACGGCTTGAAGATTCGCCATTGAAGAATCTCATCTTTTAGTAGAGTCCCAAAGGAGGTAAACTTGGAAGAGTGGAGTAAGTCTTGTGATAGATCGAACCACTATAAATCTTGTGCCTTGTGGTTGCTTCTTCTTCTCCTTTTCCTTGCACTCGTGGTGATTGGTAATCTCTAACCCTAGCTTGTATTTATGTTTTAATTGAACAAGGGTTAGTAAATGCATGTGTCTGAACCCTAATTTCATTATTTTGCTTATTTGAACAAGGGTGATAAAGTTCTTAATTAGTAAAATCATTTTAATAATCCACTTAATTAAGCCTAAAATTTTTAATAAGCCAATTCACCCCCCCTTCTTAGGTTGTCACACTTGCATTTTACTTTTGTTTGGATTTAATCCTAACGGTGGATGTGGCCTTAGCAAGATCAACGGTCGAGATCATTTTAGTTAGTTAAGTTTTTAAAGAATAAAACGTATCCTCTTTAATGTGAAAGGGTATATTTGGAATAGGTGTAAACAAAGAGACGTTTGAGAGAAGGGTCAGCGTGATGAGGAGTTGCATCCCTTCCCTCAAACGTCTATAAGAGAAACCTCCGGTCCCTGCTTGTACACAACTAAGCTTTTCCATTCTCTATGAATCCACATCTAAGAGAAAGAGGAAAACAGTCCCCATCACTGTTTGTTGTGGAACAAGGAGACATACCGGAGTGGAACCAATTCAAGAGACAACAAAACAATATCCATGGCTTCCGTTATATTCTTTTACTATTTCAATTTCAATCCATATTATTATCTGCATTTTTCTTAAAGTTGGATCGCCGAGATCCATTGCCAGTGTTCCTATTTGATTGAACACTAACATGTGGTATCAGAGCCACAGTTCCCGCGAGAAAACGGCGAGAAAATCACATTAAATTTGTGAAAATTGAAAGAAATAGAGAAATAGGGTCTTTTTGTTGTTAAAACCCTCGTATTTTGAATGCCGCCATCAATCCACTATTCCGATCGATGATTGACTGGCACCAAAGTTTTGGTTGTGCTCCTACGAATCCAACGCAACAAACTGTTCATCGATCCAATGTCTGGATTGCATTTGGCGGCGATTTACAGATAGAAAAAATCACTTTCGGCCCTTTTTGACATCGTGGGAAAACGGCGTGCTGTCGGTGACTGATAGCTCCGACCGGAGATTTTCTGACATGGATGCAAAGTTCATCGAAAGACAAGTCAAATGGCACAAACGGCGCCTCAATTGGAGGTCTAACGAATCCACTGTGTTAGAGAAGAAGATGAATAGTGATGGGCTTCACGGGTTGGATCCGGACCGCGCGGGCCCGACATGGGTCTGAGATGGATCCGCGCCCACTTTTTAATTAAAAATGGCAGGGCCATCATAAACGCGCAGCCCAGTAGACTTCCGGGGCCCACCAGACCAGCACCGCCCACTTGATCAGCGCGGCCCAACCTGACCCGAACCAGACCGGCCCAGAACCGGCTCGAATCAGTTTTGGGCCCGGTTCAGTCACATTTTAAGGGGGTTTTGCCCCAGAAGGGACCGGTTCTGGGGCTTTTTTGCTCTCCGAATCAGGCTCGAATCAGTTTTGGGCCCGGTTCGGTCATATTTTAAGGGGTTGTGGCCCAGTTAGGACTAGTTCCAGGGGGTTCCCGTTCTCTGAATCTAAATTTCGGGTCTATTTTACCATTTGAACACTGTATAATGTAATTATAGTGTAATTCTAAGACTTTTGACTTTATAAGAAAGATTTTAACAAAATTTTGGAAGTTTTTGGATTGGGTTTTGGACTGGGCCAGACCAATTCCTATGGTTTTGGACCGTTCTAGACTCATTTTGGGGGTTGGTTTTGACATTTGAGCACTATTTAATGAACTTAGTATATTTTTATGTATTTTGACTTCATTAGTTTGATTTTGAGACAAATATTTTGGGTTTTGGACCAGGTTAAACATGTTCCTAGGGTTTTGATACCTTTTGAACCCATTTTTTACATCTATTTTAGCTTTTGGAATCTAGATTTTCAACTTCCAGTGTATTTTCAAGTCTTTTGGGTTCTAAAAATTATGTTTGAGTTTTGTTTTTGGTTTCAAACTCTTATGCAACTTAATCAATGCCTTAGGGCATTGATTCTCTTATGAATTTGTGCCTGATTTAATACTCTAATTAAGTCTGTTGACCCTTTTGGTTTCATATCTGGAAATCTAAAACCCAAGTTTGTATATGTGCATTAGACTTAGCACATATACTTGAGGTTACATTGGATGATTGCATTGATAAATGGAAATAATTTTTATTTGAAAAATACTTTGTTTTTATCAATCATAATCGAAACCCTCGGCTTTTTCTATAATAAATTGTGTGTATTTCTTTAACAACCCTAAAGCATTGAATTATGGTTTATCAAGGAACTTGATAGCGGGTTTTATATACGCATGTTTATTACATTGTTCATTATTTTTTATTGAAATTGCATAATATCTTATTATGATTAGTCACTAAATGAATGGACAAAGAACTGTGATTCTGACTGGGAAATGGAATCACTTAAGGTTAAGTGGTTAATTTTTAGAACCGTGTCGCATATAGTGACACCTTATTAACTATGAAACCACTTTGAGTTGTATTTATTTGTCCAAGAGCAACACTAAGACCAACGGATGACTGTTGCTTTGCACAAATAGGCGGTGTGAGAGGGCTAGGCCTGGGTAACCTGGTTTGGGGTTGTGCTTCTGCCCAACGGTGATGTTCGCCTCAAGTATAGGGTTATCTGGTCCTAATTGGTGTCATGGTTGAGATCCAATTGTGTGTCGTGGCACGGCCCAACGGACGACCCACGATGACACGCTGGTGTCTCGCCAGAATCACAGTATTGTGATTACCTGAATTGAAAATCGTCGGTGTGTTGTGGCACGGCCCAATGGACGGCCCACAATGACACGTCTGATGTTTTGTCGGAGCACATTTTGTTTTTGTTAGCCCAAGGGTTTAACAAGTACTCCTAGTAATATGTTTTGATGATTAACAAACTCAATTTGTCAAATAATGGTTCTATGCACTAATGCTCTTCAATGTTTAAGTGGTTTTCTTCTAAGCTTTAGTACCCTCAAGTTTGCACATCAAGGGACAATTCACTCAAACACAAAGTGAAATCAAAGATATGAAGAAGGCATCAACAACACAAAGGCGAATCAAAGCATCATCAAGGCAAGATAAGGACATTCAAAGGCAAGAACGAATTCAAGACCAAAAAGGATGGAAATCAACTCAAAGGCTAAAGCTATGTTCAAGCATCAATGGAGTTGATAGAAGACAAGTCAAAAGTTAATTGGACTAGTGAATGATCATGGTGGTGTCCTCACATATTTGGACCTATATGACATTCCAATCAACAAGTTAGAAGTGAATTCCAAAGGCCCAAATAAATCAGCAAATAAAACTTGATAATTTGCTGAATTTAGCCTTCTCGGAGTTCCGTGAATATTTCTGTTTGAAAATAAAAAAGGTGTAACAATCATCTCGGAATTCCGAGCGACAACTCCGAGACGACCGTTGGGGAGTCTAAAAAGGCCTCAGTAAAAACTCTTAATGACTTACATAACTTTCCTTGAGCATTCATAAGGGTTTATACTCCATATTAACAAGGAAATCACTCTCCGTTTCTCTTTTGTGCCTTGACCTTTGATAGTTCTTGAGAGACCTTAGGACTTTTACTTGTTTATCTAGTTCTTGAGTGAGAGCGAGTGTTATTTACATGTAATCAGCCTACTAAGAGGCAAGTGAGCTACATCATTCATCTCTTCATTGTACTTGGCAACAAAGGGCGTCGTAGTTATGACCCTTGGAGCTTGGAAGCTCGGATTGTACTTGGCGGAAGGAACGCCGTATTTAAGTTCCTTAGAAGAAGATTCTAGTGGAATCCTATAGGAGACAAACTTGAAAAGAGTGGAGTAGGTCTTGGGTTTAAGACCGAACCACTATAAAAATCTTGTGTCAAGCCTCTTCTCTCTTCTTCCCCTCTCTTGTGGTAAGCACTTCATCTCCTGTCTTTGAATCTTATCCTTAATTTTTTTAATTAAACTAAAACTAGTGCAAACAAAGTTTTTAAAATCCTTAAATTTTTAAAGATACCCACTTCACCCCCCCTCCTGGGTTGCTAAGTGAAATTTCAGATATCAGAGCTTAGGCTCTTATATAGGATTTCTTCTGAAAACCTACAAGGGAAAGATCCAAATGGCAATATTTTTTCAAAGTAGTCGAGGGCAATCCACTACTAGTCATCTCTTCTTCAATGGCTCAAATTATCTTTATTAGAAAGCTAGGATGCGAGTCCTTTTAAAATCCTTAGATTTTGATGTATAGAGAAGCATTCAAAATGGACATAAAGAACCCTGCATTGACATGGACCTATGGGATGATAATGAAAAGAAAGAATCCACCATCAATGCTAAAGCCATGAATGCCTTGATTTGTGCCTTATCTCCCTATGAGTTCAACCGAGTTTCTACTCTTAAAACTGCTAGGAGATTTGGGATATGTTAGAAGTAGCTCATGAAGGGACAAATCAAGTCAAAGAGTCTAAGATAAATCTTCTCTTTAGAGAGTATGAACTCTTCATAATGCACATTAATGAAACCATTGCCGAAATGCACACTAGATTCACCAACATAACCAATAGTTTAAAATCTCTAGGTAAACAAATGTCTAACAAGGAGTTAGTTACTAAAATCCTTATATCACTACCTAGAGAATGGGATCCTAAGGTCACTGCCATTGAAGAAGCAAAAAATGTGTCAAAAATGGGATTAGAAGACTTGATAAGATCATTGATAACATTTGAAATAGTTCTAAAAGGAAGAGAGCACTAAACAAACATAAAGAAGATACCAAAAAGAAAGGAATAACTTTCAGAGAAAGAGTTGAGAGTGAAGAAGACATACAAGAAGATGATCTTGCTCTCTTCACCAAGAGATTCAAAAAGTTCCTGAAGTACAAGAAACGAGGAAATACAAGCCAAGGAAGAAATAGACCAACTAGCAAGGAGGAGATGAGATGCTACAATTGCAAGAAGGTTGGGCACATACGGCCAAATGGCCCACTCAACAATGACAAGAACAAGAAGAAAAGAGATGGCAAGAAGGCTTTGTGTGCGGCGTGGGCTGAAAGGAGTGCCTCATCTAGAAATGAATCAAGTGGAAAAGATGGAGATGACCTTTGCTTCATGGGACTAGCCGAGGTGACAAATGAGATCTCCATTTCTGAGGTCAATGAGCTTGATGATATTGTTCATGAATTTTCTAATGATGAATTGTTGATTGCTAGTGAAAATTTTCATGAAAACTTGGATTTGCAACTTGCCAAAAACAAAACAATGAAAAAGTCTTTGCATGATAAAACTAGATATTTTGGGTTTTTGAAAGAGAAATTTGATTTACAAACTAATACAAGTGAAAAAATAATTTGGAAAAACAAAGCCTTGAATGAAGAAATTGATAAGCTCATTTTAGAAAATAAGAGCTTGAAAGATAAAAATGAGAAACTTGAATTGAAATGCAAAGAATTAGATGTATCTTTTAGAAAAATTTCATGTGGGAAGAATAAATTTGATGAAATTCTTGAAAATAAGCTTATTTCTCTAGAAAAAGTTGGTCTTGGATACCAACCCTTTTCTAAAGGAGAAGCTTCCTTCAAGAATAAATTCATGAAGTATTCCTCTCACATGCATGCTAGTTCTAGCTCTTTTGCACCTACTTGTCACTGATGTGGTAGAGCAGGGCATTTAAGATTTGCATGTAATGTTAAGAAATCAAAAGCATCTAATTTTGTTTGGGTTAGAAAAGATGAACTTGATGATGTTGCTTTCCTTGAAGGACCTAAGAAAAGGTGAGTACCTAAAGCTTAAACATGAGTTTTGATTCTTATAGCTATGCTTGAAAGGTAAGCCATCAAAAGACAAATGGTTCTTGGATAGTGGTTGCTCAAGGCATATGACGGGAGACGTGACTAAGTTTGCCTTTGTCACCATGAGCCACCAAGAAAATGTCACCTTTGGAGATGATACAAGAAGCAAAATCATTGGTGAAGGTACTATTAAAATTAGAGATATTAAAGTTGAACATGTTTTGCTTGTTGATGGTCTTTCTTTTAATTTGAATAGCATTAGTCAATTATGTGATCTTGGTCATAAGGTTCTTTTTGGAAAAGATAGATGTAAGATTTTGAATGCTAAGAACAATGAGGTAGAATTTATTGCATATAGATATGGAAACATGTACTCATTGGCCTTAAAGGATCTTGAGAATCAAAACATCCAATGTCTCTCCGCCATGGAAGATAATCCTTGGCTATGCATAGAAGACTTGGTCATGCTCATATGGCTTTGATCTCAAGATTGTCATCTAAGAACTTAGTGAGAGCTACCTAAGCTCAAGTATGTAAAAGATAAAGTTTGTAGTGCTTGCTTGCATGGAAAACATACTAAAGACTCTTTCAAACCCATAAGTGTGATATCTACATCTTGTGCACTATAACTTCTTCACATGGACCTATTTGGTCCCATTGTGGGATCCAATCCCGCGAGAGGGGGCGCGACCCGCCACACTCTCTCTTGGTCTCTCGTACCCACGCGGTTGGCATGTGCCGTTTATTATTTGATTTAATTCATCATTTTCGTGAACTTGGGATCACTAAAGCAATCCAAATTTCACGCAAAAGATAATAACAGAGTCGCTACCAAGATGAGAGATTTAGGACCCATAAGTGACTAGAAATCTAGATTCGTTACCTGATTACGAGAATGGAACGTATAAGGAATTACCACCACATGCACCATTCTTGCCCGATAATCCAGTCTTCAATTTTAAAAGTTAACTCTCTTGAATTTCTTTTAAATTGCTCATTTAGCTCTATATTAAGGTGCGAACTATGTGACATGCATCCTAAAATCTAATTTCAATGTATTCACTAATGTGTATCTTGATTTCTTGATTTGTTTGGATTTAATCTAAGTGAATGTTCTCCTAAAATTTTAATTTGAGGGAAATCCTATATATTTAGTTAATTTAGTTAAGAATTTAGAGAAAACTAATATACAAAATCCCACCATTTATGGTGGGCTGACTCGTGCTAGATATGCCATTCAAAGCATCCAAAGCTGCCTACGTATCCAAGCCTCACTAGAATTAGAGTCGATCATAGTTCGGTGCTTGAACTAAGCTACATGCCTAAGACATCTATGACACCAATCTAGACTGGAAGGACTGCTTCAACAGTTTTCAAGAAATTATTTGTAAGCCCAATGGTTTTTACCTTGGCATTCCCATCTTGTTTTGATGATTCCAATACACAAGTGATCATTTATCACTAATGTGTTTGTTTGTCTAAGTTGTAGATCTTGATAAAGTAAGATCAAGGATGCTTGGATTGAAGGCCAAGAAGCCCACATTGGACCACTAATTGGAAGGCCAAAGTCATCAAGCAAGAAGTCATGAAGACTTGAAGACATGAAGGAATTAATATTGAAGACCATTTCTTAAATGTAATTGATCCAAACCTAGATTAGGTTTTTAGAGGCATAATTAAAGTAATCTCACACACCCTAAATAAACAAGTGATTGTACTTGTGGAGTTCCAACACCTTGAAACCCTCATAGCAATCCCATCTTGATTGAGAACTGGAAGCCCAAAAACAGAATTGAAAATCTGCTCTGCATAGGCTTCTCGGAACTCCGAGAGGTTTTCTCGGAACTCCGAGAATTCTCGGAACTCCGAGAATTATTCTCGGAACTCCGAGAAATGGTCCAGTAGACTTTTTCCAATTTCTGTGAGGCTTCTCGGAACTCCGAGATTTTTTCTCGGAACTCCGAGAATTCTCGGAACTCCGAGAATTCTCGGAACTCCGAGAATTATTCTCGGAACTCCGAGAACACTCCAACGGTCTGAAAAAGAGCCGTTTGGAATTTTGCTGGAATTACCGTAATGCCACTGAACGGTCATATTTTATTTTTCCTATAAATATGGGTGTTCTAAACATACAAACCATCAATCCTAACACTCTTAAACTTCATTTGAATACCCAAGAGTGAATCAAGCTTCAATTGTGCCTCTCATCACCAACTCTAGGATTTGGATCATAGGCTCTCAATTGTACATCTTTTGTAACCCTTGTGAAGGGATTTTTTAGTTCTTTCTTTCATCTTTCAAGATTTGTATTCGGGCGAGTATTCGGAGAAGCGGAGCCCTTTTTTCTCCGTGGTGAGGATTGCCACCAAGGTTAAAGCAATTGTAATTGGCACCGATCTTCGCCAAGGTTAAGAAGATCAAATAGTGAAGCCATCAACGGGTTTGGTTGGTGGAGTGGAGTAGGCCTCGGGTTTGAGGACCGAACCACTTTAAATCTCGGGTGCACTCTTTCTATCTCTTTGCTCTTTCATTTGCATTGCACCATTAGATTTAACTTGTATGCTTAAAATATTGTTTTTGATCTCTTAATCGGTTTAAGTTTTTCAAATTGGTAAATTCTAGTTTTCTTAAACAACCGTATTCTCCCTCCTCATAGTTGCCATTTCTATTATAACTTGGGACCCCCTATATCGGATTTTCATTATTTAATTTAAGTTTAGTAGATTTTATTATCCTAGGACTCCATCTAAGATACTAAATGGTCATATCTAAGTGCAAGACATCCCTTAGACTAATGCAAGTAAACCTACATCCTAGGTAACTAGGCTTGTCCTATGGAAAAAAGTGGTAACTAGATCTATAACTCAATTGCTAATAATAGCAATCGGTCGTGATGAGGTTGAACTCCCTTACTCTAGAACACCATAAAACCTAGAACATGACATGACATAAGTGTTCATAAAGGGGGCTCTAAAGGTTCTTACGATAGAGACCGCAATCCAACTGTTTCGAAAGATATTGGGTAAATTGATTCAATTTGTTGAAGTTAATAATTTTCAGTTCCTGTGGGACCCGATCCCGAGAGAGGGGTGGGGCGCGAGCTGCCACGCTCTCTCTTGGTCTTTCGTACCCATGCGAATGGCCTGTGCTTTTTATTATTGATTTTAACTACACAACCAAGCAGGCAACAACCAAGCCATAGGGTGCAAACAAACATGCAACCTAGTACCCATAAGGGCAGGGGTAAGCCGCCGAGTCTAGCAATGTGTGATTTAATTCATCTTTTCCGTGAACTTGGGATCACTAAGGCAATCCGAATTTCACGCAAAAGAGAGTGACAGAGTCGCCACCTAGATGAGGGATCTAGGACCCATAATTGACCAGAAATCTAGACTCGTTACCTGGTTACGAGAATGGGAGGTATGGGGAGTTACCACCACATGCATCATTCCTGCCCGATAATCAGTCTTCAATTCAAAAGTTAACTCTTTTGAATTTCTCTTAAATGGCTCATTTAACTCTATATTAATGTGCGAACTACATGACATGCATCCTAAGATCTAATTTCAATGTAATTCCTAAATGTGTATCTTGATTTTCTTAATTTGTTTGAATTCAATCTAAGTGAAGGTTCTCCTAAAATTCTAATTTCATGAAAAGTCCTAAGTGATTTAATTACTTTTAATTTAAGGATTAATAAACAAAATCCCACCACTTATGTGTGGAGCCGACTCGGGCTTGGTATGCCACTCAAGTATCCAAGTTGCCTACGTATCCCAGCCTCACTGGAATCAGAGTCGATCGTAGTTCGATGCACCTAAGCTAAGCTACTTATGTCTAACTCATCTAGGACACCGATCTAGACTGGAAGGACTGTTTCAACAGTTTAAGAGAGATTATTTAGTTCAAGTTGAGTAGATTTTATTATCCTAGGACTCCATCTAAGATGCTATATGGTCCTAGCTAAGTGCAAGACGTCCCTTAGACTAATGCAGGTGAACCTACATCCTAGGTAACTAGGCTTGTCCTATGGAAAAAATGGGGTAATTAGTGTAACTAGATCTATGACTCAATTGCTAATAATAGCAATCAGTTGTGATGAGGCTGAACTCCCTAACTCTAGGACACCCAAAAACCTAGGACATAACGCAAGGTAAGTGTTCATAATTGGTTCTAAAGATCCTTACGAAGAGATACCATTATCCAACGGTTCCAAAAGTATTGATCAAATGATCTTAATTTATTAAGTAAATAATTTTCAATTTTTCAAAGATTTTCGATTCCTAACATCTAAGGAATACCAAAGGCTCTATAGTTGGCAAATTTCAGCCTTGAGTTGTATCCATGGAAGGGCATCGTGCTCTCAATCCTTGTATAATTTAACACATAAATTATAGTATATTATTGCCTGGCAAGATTCTCAGGATTTCCGTTGACAGTGGACCTCGGAGCCAACAACATACTATTATTTACATGCTCAAATTATGAAGAAACGATCACAATTAGTATACGATTATGTATGCGATCTAGCCAGTTAAACCATCACAGCATAGTCAATTTACAAAGGGAATCTATAACCTCTAGCGTTTCTGTTTCAAACAATTTTAAGGTAAATATATGATGACAAATTAGGGTTTTCTGGAAGTTTTCACTGACTTTTGTGTAGATTTGCTATTAAGTTGTGATTTATTAACATTAAGACCAGATTGCTAGGATTACACAATAACCCTAAGCAATCGAACTCCAACTTAATTGCAACTTTTTCAGCAATAAGATACGAATGAGTTTAGACTACTGGAAGAGTTTCATTAATTTGGAATAAGTCTTGCTATCAATTTCTGAATTTTTAAAATTTAGTTCAGATTGCAAATTAACAAATTAACTCATAGCATACGAATTTTAAATCAAGTAAAACTATTACAGTATAGATAGAATCATGGTATTCGACTACTGTAACAATTTCAAAGGTGTTTATCAAGATTAGATGCCAATTAAAATTTACACAAAATTCGGATAAAATCAATGAATCAATTAAAAAGTAGATTAAATGGTATCCTAAAATCATGTACAAAATCCAGTAAATATAAAATAGGTTATATAATGTACTGTCAAAATTTCAAGACCTAATAATTAATGCTCCTCCATAAAATTGATTTTTGAATAAAAAGGGGATTTCGTTTCCTAGGAATTAAAACCCGTTTTTTTTAAAGAAAATTGTGAAATCATATTAAACCTTTGTGAAATCTTTTAAAAAAATTTCACTAACCTTCTAATGGCCTAAATTACTAGTTTGTAAGAAAAAGATTCGAAATTTATTTATTTAATATAAAAAAGAATTACAACACGTAAAATGAAGAAGCGATTAAAAAACAAATAAAAAAACCTTTTTTCGAAAAAACAAATTTCATGAGAAATTCAATTTATTATTGAACATTAATTTTGAAGAGTTTCATCAATTTTTAAAACCTTTTGATATTTATTAAAAATGGCCGAAATTTAAAATAATTTAAAACCGGATTAAACAAATTCAAAAAATCCGAAAATTTTTGGGTGGTCTGAAAATCAAAACATTAGTTTGGAAACAAGATTTCACAAATCTTGGACATGGTTTGATATACTTTTAGCTTCGTTCATTAAGAAATAACCCCTTTCGGGGTTATTTTTTGAAAAATAGAATGAAAATTAAAAGGCCAAACTGCAATTGGAAATTAAATTTCCAGTAGTATTTTATTTTATAGAAATCCCAAAAAATATCAGTTTTTAAAGAAACCCACGTTTTCAAACACTTGCTTTTATAATCCGATTTAAATCCATATTAAATAAAAAATGAAAGAAAATCATTATTAAATGGAGGAAAATTAATTTTTTGGTTAAATTTTGAATTTTGAAAACTTATAATCTATATTATAAGATACTGAAATTTGAAGAAAAAATTCATTGATTTGATCTATCAAAAGTTAAACCCTAGCATGTTTTTCTACTTTTGTTATTACAAAGATAAAGATCATACCGTTCATCGCGCTCCTTGTCTCTAGGGTGCGTAGATCCGAGGTATACGCTTTGTCGCACCCTTTTATATGATGAAGAAGACCCAAAGAACACCCCAAAGATCCTTGATATATGATTTGTTGAAGAAGAAAAGGGAATTCAAGAATCCCTTTTGTGAAGAACCCCTGAGAGAGATGAAGACACTTCAAGAGAGAAGAGGTTTTTTTCTCTTTTTTTTTTTTTTTGGGGGTGGAGAGAAAAAAGATGAATTTTGATTTTTTTATTTATCCTTCCTATGATTGTTTGCTTTGATTTTTATACAAAAAGGCTAGGGTTAAAAGAGAAATAGTAGTTTCCAATGTGAGAGCTCCCATTTTTGGCTTGTTTCCAATTTTTTCCTCTTGCTTTCTTTCTTTCTTGTTTCGAAATTAGATTTGATTCCAATCTTAATTTCTTGTCAATCAAGACATGCTATTCTCATTCCACATTGCTTCTTTGGAAGAAAACCTTTTTAGCAATCATTCATCTTTTCCTTCTTTCCTTCTTTTTCTTTTTTTATTCTTTTTATTTTTCTTTTAACAAATATGATGTCACCATTGTAACATCATCAAGGTTGGGTGCTCAACTCATGTGGGTCAGCCATGTGGGGCGCCCACCATGGTGGTTGACCCATATGGGTGAACCCACATGAGCTCCATCTTTGCGGGCTTTAGCCCAATGGGCCATTTCACACGGGTTTCGGTTTTTTTCGTAAAAATTCAATAAAATCTTTCTAAATTCAACATTCTATATATGAACCCAACCCATTTGACATTTATGGTGCATCCCTCACACATGATCGGACCATCATTTTTGGAAAATAACTTTTCGGACCAAAATGCCCGTATTTGACTGTTAGACATATAAATGCGACCAAAATACCCTTAGATTGGTTCACCCCTAAAGGGAAAAATTAAAAATTGAAAGTCTTTATGGTCAAACTTCCAAAATAGAAACTTTTAAAATTGGGTCCTTTCGGTGAGCAATATTAAACAGGATCATTTGGTATCCCCTAAAAATACCCAAAATGTCCTCAACACTTAGAATTTCCAAATTAAGCGAAACCCCTGAGAAACTCTAAAAATAGCAGCTTTTACAAAATTCATGGAATCGCTCAAGATTTCTCAGATACAACTCGGGGGTCAAACGGGACACTTCGGGAATGACCAAAATACCCCCATGTAGTGCAAAAATAGGCGAAAATGAAGGAAACCTTAAAAATCCTAAAAATAGCAGGCTTTTTCACTTGCTTGAAAACTTGAATTTTCATCTTTTAGATACCATTGGAACACCCTAGAAACCTTTAGGATCGCGAATCAACTTCAGTATTCATTCAACGAGGCAAAATCTACCCTAAATTGCACAGATGCTTAATCCCAGGTGTAATACGGACTCGAAACTTGACAAACTACCAAATCTTTTGCTTTTTAAAGTATAGTAAAATGGGGGTGTCTACAGTTCCTTAAAGGTTTCCGATTCCTAACATCTAAGGAATACCAATGGCTCTATTATTGGCAAGTTTTAGCCTTGAGTTGCATTCATAAAAGGGAATCGTTCTTTCCACCATTGCATAACTTAACACGTAAGTTATAGTATGTTATTGCCTGGCATATTTATCAGGATTTTCATGGACAGTGGACTTCGGAGCCAACAACATACTATAATTTAAATGCTCAAATTATTAAGGATTGATCGCAATTAAGGTACGATTATGAATGCAATCTTGGTGGTTAAACTGTCTTACCTAGGCCATTTTACAAAGGAAATTTATGACCCCTAAGGTTTTTGTTTCAACGGCTTAAGGAATGAATACATGATATAAAATAAAAGTTTGCTGGAAGTTTTCATGATGTTTATGATTAATTTCAATTTTTAAGAGATTCTATCAATTTCAAACCATGTGGGTGATTTTACAAAGCAACCCATTACAAACGAATTCCAAACAAGTTGAAATTTATACAGTTACATGACATGGACGAATATAGCTTACTGAGAAAATTTCATGGATTCTTATGATAATTTGCTATTAATTTCTGATTTAATAATATTGAGACCAGATTGTTTGAATTACAAAGAAACCCTCAGCAATCAAACTTCAAATCAGTTACAATTTTGACAGTAATAAGGAATGAATGAATATAGTCTACTGTGAAAATGTCATGAATTTTAAATTCGATTTACTATCAATTTCTGATTTTTTAAAGATTCAAGTCAGATCATGGATTTACACAGTATCTTATAATAGATCTAGTCCAAATAATCTCACATTTTTCAGTAGTTTCATCTTGACAGGGGAAGATTACAGTAATATTTTCATGAATTGTGGAGGTGATTTACTATCAATATTTGATCTGACCAAATCAGACTATTTCGAAAGAAAAATCACAAACATATGATTGCTAACATCCTAAAATAATGAAAAAAATCACATAGGATATAAAATGAATTATAAGATTTTCTACCACAATTTTAGAATCTAAAAATTAAAATTCCTCCATAAAATCGATTTTAAAAGGAAAAAAGATCAATATGCTTTTTGTAATCAAAATCCGTTTATTATGAATAAATAAAAAATTATAGCAAAACATTGTAAAGACCTTTGAAATTTTTTTTCTAATGTTCCAGTAACCTAAGTTACTGGGTTGTAAAGAAAAGTTTTGAAAATCATTTAATTTGATATAAAAAGAATTATGGCATTCAAAACGGAGCATTGATTAGAAAACAGTAAATAAAATATTTTTTCAAAATTTTCTTTCATGAAAAATTCAATTTATAATTAAACATAAACTCTTAAAATTTTAATTAATTTTCATAATCATTTGATATTCATTAAAAATAGGTTAAATTTAAAATAATTTAAATTCGGACTAAATAAATTTGAAAAAATATGAACATTTTTGGGTGATCTAAAAATCCTAAAACACCACTGAAAATAGAATTTCACGAAGTTTGGACTTAATTTGATATACTATTGGTTTCCTTCATCGAGAAATAACCCTTTTCGGGGTTATTTTTCGAAAAATAGAACGAAAGATGAAACGATCAAACCGTAGCTGAAAATTAAGTTTCCAGTTGTTTTTTAAAAAACCCAGGTTTTGAAATACTTGCTTTGAAAATCCGATTCAAATCCATATTGAATAAAGAATGAAAGAAAATCATTATTAAATGGAGGAAAATTAATTTTCCCATAAAATTTTGGATTTTGAAAACTTATTATTTATTTTATAACATACTGAAATTTCATTGAAAAATTCACTGATTTAAACCATATACGAAAATAAAAACCCTAGCATGCTTTTCTACTTTTGATATTACAAAGATGAAGGAACCTACCGTTGATCGGGCTTCTTGTCTCTAGGGTGCGTAGATCTGACGTATACGCTTTGTCGCACCCTTTTATATGCTCTAGAAACTCCAAAGAATCATAAACTAGCCTCCAATGTGTTTAATGTATTGAATATGTGAAAGCACTTTGTGAAGAACCAAGTGGAAGAGATGAACACCAAAGCAACAAAAGAGATGAACACCAAAGCAACAAAAGAGATGAATGAATTCCAAGGAGGAAGAAAGAGATGGATCAATTTTCTAGGGAAAGGCCAAAGGTTGTGCTTGCTTTGTTTTTATAGAAAAAGTTAGGGTTAGATTGCATTTGGAAGTTTCTAATGTGAGAACTCCTACCTTTAGTTAGTTTCCAATTCTCACCCATGACTTGCTTTTTCCTTACCTTCTAAATTGGATTAACTTCTAATATTCATTTATTGCAAGCCAAGCAATGCTAAATTACACAATGGAGATCCTTCAAGATCAATCTAGAAGCCTTCTCACATAGGAAACTAGCTTTTATGAAAGTTGTAGATCTTTTCAAGACGTTCGAAACAAAAATAATTACAAATTTTTTGGACAAAAAGGTAAAAAGTTATGGCTGTTTTAGTAACCTGACCATACAAGCCCTTTCTAATTATAACTCTTCATTTCTTTATTATTTTTCTAAAACAAATATGATGTCACCAACCACCTCATCCCATGTTGGAAAATTTTGAATGTGGCCTCCTCATGTGGGGCGCCCACTTATGTGGCCGACCCACATGTGGGTCCACATGGACCCCACCTTGTGGGCTTTATCCCAATGGGCCTTATGACATGTATTTTGGCTTTTTTTTTAATGAAAATTCAATAAAATCCTTTAAATTCAAATTTTTTATTAATGAACCCAACCCATATGTCATTTATAGTGCACCCCTAACACGTGATCGAACCATCGTTTTTGGGAAAATAACTTTTCGGACAAAAATGCCCCTATTTGACCATTACACATCCAAATGCGACCAAAATACCCTCAAATTGGTTCACTCCTTAAAGGGGAAAGTTAAAAATGGAAAGTCTTTGTGGTCAAACTTCAAAAATATCAACTTTTAAAATTAGGTATTTTTTATGGGCAATATCAAACAGGATCATTTGGTACCCCCTGAAAATACCCAAAATGCCCTTGACACATAAAATTTCCAAGTCAAGTGAAACCCCTGAGAAACTTTAAATTTAGCAGGCTTTTCAAAATTCATGGAATTGGTCAAGATTTCTCAGACACAACTCGGGGGGTCAAACGGGACACATCGGGAATGACCAAAATACCACTATAACGCAAAAATAGGTAAAAATGAGGAAAACCCTGAAATTTCTAAAAATAGCAGCTTTTTTCACTTAGTTGGAGACTTGAACTTTCATCTTCCAAATACCATTGGAACACCCTAGAAACCTTTAGGATTGCGAATCAACTTCTAAACACCTAAAATGAGATGAAATCTACCCTAGAATGCATGGATGCCTAATCTATTTGCGGAATGTGGACTCGAGACTTGACAAACTACCAAATCTTTTACTTTTTAAAGTGTAGCAAAATGGGGGTGTCTACAGATGTCCCTCTTTGGTAAAGATGACGTAGTCATCGAATACCAAAGCAAAAGTGACAGAACCATTTTGCGTAGCGTTAATCAACAAAGGATTCTCTTGACAATGCAACATAACCTAATACAAGACCCTAGTTGAAGTCCTAGAACATAATCAACATCATTTATTCCTACCACCATGAGCTGGTAGTTTAGAATAACGAAGAAATAGATTCAATCTGATTGTAAAAATTACACAACTCAGAATGAAAGATAATTATGAGGCAGCACCGTTTCCAAACGGGCAATGGGGAAATGAGAGATCATTTTCGAATGGATACCGCTTTCAAACAAGCTCAACAAAAATGAGGCACTGTAATTGTACAGGCCAAAGGAAAATAAGAGATAGATCATTTTTGAATGGACCCACAGAGAATGAAATGCCATATTTATACAGATTCCAATAAAATAAGACATCATATTTCTATAGATCCCAAAGAGGAACAAGAGACCATTTTTAAATGGACTCAGATAGAATGAAATACCGTATTTTTACAGATTCAAAGCAAATGAGATATCATATTTGTATGATGTTCAAAGAGAATTAAGAGATCATTTTCGAATGGACTCAGATAGAATGAAATACCGTATTTTTACGGATTCCAAGAAAATGAGACATCATATTTGTATGATGTTCAAAGAGAATTAAGAGACCATTTTTTAATTGACTCAGAGAGAATGAAATACCGTATTTATACAAATTCTAAGGAAATAAGATATCATATTTGTATGATGTTCAAAGAGAATTAAGAGACCATTTTTTAATGGACTCAAATAGAATGAAATACCGCATTTTTACGGATTCCAAGAAAATGAGACATCATATTTGTATGATGTTCAAAGAGAATTAAGAGATCATTTTTAATGGACTCAGATAAAATGAAATGCCGTATTTTTACGAATTCCAAGGAAATGAGACATCATATTTGTATGATGTTCAAAGAGAATTAAGAGACCATTTTTTAATAGACTCAGATAAAATGAAATACTATATTTTTACGGATTCCAAGGAAATGAGACATCATATTTGTATGATGTTTAAAGAGAATTAAGAGATCATTTTTTAATAGACTCAGAGAGAATGAAATACCGTATTTATACGGATTCCAAAGGAAATGAGACATCATATTTATATGATGTTCAAAGAGAATTAAGAGTCCATTTTTTAATGGACTCAGAGAGAATGAAATACCGTATTTACACGAATTCCAAGAAAATGAGACATCATATTTGTATGATGTTCAAAGAGAATTAAGAGACCATTTTTTAATCCCGCAATTCATTAATAGGTGGCAAAGGCTACTTGTTCTTTGGCGGGCGAAAAAGGAAAGGGGTGATGTGATCCTTTATGGCAAGAAAAAGTTTTTGTTGAAAAACGGAATGGACTCAGATGGAATGAAATGCCGTATTTATACGAATTCCAAGGAAATAAGACATCATATTTGTATGATGTTTAAAGAGAATTAAGAGACCATTTTTTAATGGACTCGGAGAGAATGAAATATCATATTTATACAGATTCCAAGGAAATGAGAATAACATTTGTATGATGCTCAAAGAGAATAAGAGACCATTTTCGAATGGACTCGGAGAGAATGAAATACCGTATTTATACGGAGTTCAAGGAAATGAGACATCATATTTGTATGATGCTCAAAGAGAATAAGGGACCATAGTTGTATGGATTCGAAGAGAACGAGACACCTTAATTGTACGGGCTCAGGGAGATTTAACTTGTTTGCAAGCGAGACGGGAGATCAAATTCAGATTGCTTGGTTGATCAATTGTTGATTAATTGATGGCTTTGACGATAGAGAATTTGGAGATTTTTCTTGAACTTGAATTCGATGTGAAGTTGAATTTGATGAACTTTAGTTTCTTGAAATCAATGAAGGATGAAATCGGGGACAATAAAGATCGTGCTCGATGAAGATATTGGAAACTAAAACTTTGACGAATGATGAGACGACAAACCTTAGGAATGAATAAGCATGACTAACGAGAATGGTTTAGGAACGCTTTCAGGAAGCTTCAACAAGATTTTTCGCAAAGTGACTGTTGGTCTTTTCTTCTAGGGATTTTGATAACTGAAACTTTGATATAAGTACTTTGGATCAGTAATCTAGAACAAGAGCTCTCTTGGATACTAAAAATTGGGAAGTGGGATTTTTCCTTTGACAGGTATTTCGATAAACATTTCTTGACCAGGATAGTATTCAACTACTAGGAAGGAAATTAAAAATTTTGAGGGTTCTTCTTTCTGAGAAACTGGCCCAACCATCATCATATATGAAATCCTCGAAGCCTCAGGTGCCTTTCTGGGGCATGATCCTCTTAAGGAAATTGCACTTCCCAATGTTTCTACTTCGGAATGCTTCTAAGCTGGTCTTCTTTAAAACAAAGCTCTTTGACTAGATTCTCGAGATCTTTCCTTCAGGATTAACTTGGCACAGGTACAATTGCAGGGAGTTGACGACACCGAGCCTCTTTCGCCGAGACAGTTGCATCATTTGGACACAATGATGGCGGTTAACTCTTCTTAAAGAGGATATTTGGGTAAATGACATTATTCAAAGGATTGAGGAACTCTGAAAGAGTGAACTTAGAATGAATAGGAATTGACTGTTTACACTGACAAACACAGCGATCCTTCTGACTTAGTTAATTTTTGATAGGTAAGTCTGGCCTTTCAAAGAGTAGTTTCTCCATTGATAAACACTGGACTTCTTCCTTAAAATAGTAATGCCTCAAGGATTTGGTTACCATTCCTAGGATTGCTTAGTTTCAAACCCCCCAATTTCTAGCATAACACTTGAACTCGTTTGAACTTGTTTTTGATCTTCAGTCTTGATACCGGCTGTAGCCTTCTTATAATGATTCTCTTACCGTGACCAAGTCACATCTTCAAGATTTTTAACTTCATGGACCGCGCTAGCCATAACTTTTGCCTGAACCGCCTTTCTAGGTTTTCAATCCAACAGGCTATCCCCTTAGCTTTTGCCTAAGCCGCCCTTTTGGGTTTTCAACTTAGCAGAGGAATGATCTTAAATTTTGCCTAGACCGCCCTTTCAGGATTTTAGTCTAGCAGATCTTCAAACTCCGTTCTTTTTTCTTTTTCATTTTTTTAAGGCCTAGATCATTGCTTCTGAATATCTGAAGGACTTTATAGGTAGGATAGGATTTTTCCAATGTCTTAAGATTCAACAAAGATTTCGATCGAACCTGTGAACAGGTTGTCTACGTATCCCAGGGTAGGAATCAGGTCGTGCGTAATTCAGGGAGAATGCCTCTAGTTTGAAGGTAAATTGTTCTTCTTTTTGTTCTTTCTATCTTTTTTGTTTCTTTTTGTCTTCTCTTTTTTTTTCGATTTACTTCCTTTTTCTTTTTCTTTTTTGGAACGATTGAATTTCTCTTTTTTTTTAATCGACCGAACTTGGTTTGACCAAGCTGCCTACGTACCCCAGCGGAGGGATCAGGTCTCGCGTAGTTCAGGACGAATGCCCATAGTTTGAAGGAAAATTAATATTTCTCTTTTTTTTTCTTTTTGGAACAATTGAACTTTCTTCTCTGATTGATTGACTTTTTTTCTTCTTCTTTTTAGAACGATTGAACTTTTTCTTTTGAAGTGACCGAACTCGGTTTGACTAAGCTGCCTACGTACCACAGCGTAGGGATCAGTTCTTGCGTAGATCAGGGTGGATGCCCCTAGTTTGATGGGTTTTCAAGAAAATTTTATTCACGCTCAAAGGTTTTGCAAACCGGTATTCTTTTGACACTGGGTTATGATTTTGGGATTTATTCTACCAAAGGAGGCCTCCCGATGTTCAGATTGGGAATCGATCTAGGTTACAAGAGTCCCTCTGGTACTTATTATTTATTTATTTTTCTTTTTTTTTCACGGAGTTTGACTGTATTTCCTGGTAATAGATAATGATTCTTCTTCGTTCTGGATATTGATAAGTACTTTGACTTTGAGAGTGCATATTGGTTTTTAGACATCCTTTCATCATTGAATCGGTGACTCTTGATATTTTGATGATCGCTCTGAGATGATTGCTCTTGCACTTTTCAAGTTGAATTCGATGGCTTTACATCATCACTAGTGAAACCAGTGGCCAGGGCCATTGACTGGAGATATGGAAGTTGTTTCCAATCCATGCCCCTTGTATAGCATGACATTCACTTCCTTCATTCTTTCTTGAACCTTCTATCTAGGTCTTTCTCCTGCTATTAATGGTAGTGCTTACTGGACCATATCTTTATCCTTGAAATGGTTTTACCAATTCTTCACACTCTTCAGAGGGCAATGTATTTCCAATATGGATTTACTGAATTAAAGTTTCAGTGCCAATGTTTATCATTTCAATTTCCTCTTTTAGAGGCTGGGCTCGGCGCTCCTCCACTTGTTTGAGCATAAGCTGCAACTCAAGAGGAGTTCCGTCGGCATCTTTCCTCATTCGAGGATGGAGTAATATTCTCATTGTTTATTAAAGTCAGAAGCACACATTAGAATGTATAGCGAAAGCAAATTTTATTGAATTGAAAGTGACTACATCTGATAAGACTTATCCTGAACAGACTCAGGATTCACATTCTTGACTCAAAAATAAAAGTAAGAAAAGATTAACTAAACTAGGAATTTATTGAAACTTTTAGAAGACTGCACTCAATAACTGGACTTGACATCATGACTGGCTGACATAAAATAACAAAAGGATTAAGACTGCTGCAACTGTTTGGCTTTGAAGGCTCGGCGAAAACTGAATCATCATCATAATAAGTGACTTTTAACTTCTGGTTCTTCCCTTTCACTGTAACGGGACCTGAGCTTCTCAAACCCCAAGTGTCTAAACATCATCCAGCGGCGGTACAGCATGGTTTTGCATAGGATTATCAATAATATTTGGTGGTTGTTGAAATGGTAGCTTACGCTCATCGATCAACTTCTGGATCACTTGCCTCAGAGTTATACACTAATCAGTACTGTGCCCCGAACCTCAATGAAAATCGCAGTGCTCTTCTACCCTCCATGTCCTGGAGAGTGGATTAGGAGGATCCTTAATGTGAGGTAAATAGATATCGCCGGGTTCCAACCCTTGCTGCAGTATGACAGATGGTGGAAACGGCAGAAGGGTGAATTCCCTATCGGGCTTTTGCTGAGCTGCAGCCCCTGATTGATTATATTCGAATAATATAAGGTTCTATAACTGGGTAGTCCTTGATACATTATCAACCTCGGAAATATGAGCTAGAATCTGTTTCTTAACTTATTTTGAATTGGGGTTGCTTCTATTGTAAACTCCTTGTGCCGTTGCTTCCTCAATTTGTATACCAGCATTGATGAAGTGTTTAAAATCTGGATAGTACTCAAGAGACATGTGATATTGGAGCTGAGAGGATATATTCTTCCTAATCATCTGGACTAATTCTTCTTCTGAGGGACGCTGCATCATTTGAGCTGCTAACCTTCTACATCTCTTGACAAAAGTTAAGAATGACTCTTTTGAATCCTACTTGGTTCTCTCAAGATCCTTCCTAGTGATCTCGATTCCATCATCATATTTGAATTGCTTGATGAACTACTCTCCAATATCCTTCCATGTCCTATAACGAGTCTTGTCTAGGACCTTGAGGTTGACACATGATGGTAAACGTCTGTAAGTGAGTGACGGGACAACTAACGCCATCATATTTATCGAAATTCGGCATTTGACAATTGGCAGGGAGACGAATTTCGGAAAACAATGTAAGATCACTTGCGTTGAAACCTCCCTGCTCTTGAAGCTGAATATCTTGAACTTTCTTAGTAAGACTGTTTAGTTTCTCCATGACATTTTTATCAACCATTGTCAAAGAATATTTGTTGTTGTCCTCGCTATACTGTTTTTTCTCAAAATCTTTCTCGGTCTTGTCAGGAATAGGAACAAACACAGGCTGGATAGGCTCTCCTGAGGTAGCAACATGGTGCATAGGCCCCTTGTCTTTGGAATTAGAATATGATGGCCCCAACTTCTCAGAAAGTTGGGCCTTGATGACTCGGTTCTCTTCTTTAATCTCTCGAAGTTGCTTGAGAACCAAAGCTAAAGTATCAGCAACGGAGATAGGTGGATAATTATCTGAGCTTTCTGCCATTGGTGAGGATGGGAAAGAAGGTGAGAATGCTGGGGTTATCACAGAAGGTGGCGGAGAAACAGATCTCTTCTCCAAGCACGAAGAAACCTGAACCCAATGAGTGGTAAGCTATCTATGGTGACAATTTCCTGAAATGAAAGTAATGAACACGAGGTGTAAGCTTGACATTCAAGGAGTGTTTTCTAATCAATGATTGAAAAGTGATTGTAGGGTAAACATATAATGATAGGATGAATCCTTAAAGAACTGAGACATAACAAAATGACACAAGTGAGCAGGAAAATGCCCCTAGTTTAAGGATTATAAGAATGAACTCTGAGGAGCTTAACAAAATAATCTTAAAAGAGTTGCCCCTAAAGTAAGAAGTAAATAGGGATACAAGTATGATTAGATCATTTCAAAAGAAGGGTTGGGATTAAATAATCACAGGATCGAGATACACTTCCTACCAATTAATAGAAGGAATGAAGATACGATCGAATAAGATAAAGAGAATAGGCTCACGATCAAACGTTTAGATGAGAACGCACAAGATTGCTTTGAAGGGATAGATCAAGAATGACTAATCCTATGAGATCTTAGGAAATATGGGATTTATATCCTAATCCCAAAGGAAAATCTTTTAATCTTCTTACATCTTATCAGGTGTTACCTAAAGGCATCAATCCTAATCCTAATCTAGCGGAGTGGAGAGAGGATCTCGACTTTGTTAGTGTTCCTAAGGACCGATCGTAGCCATTGGAAGATGGACTAAGGCCTAATCTAGACACCAATGGATAGGATATCCTAATTTAGGCTCTCACACGTGATGAACACGTGTGCGTACTATATGCATGTGTGGGGTAATCTAGGGGTAAGGCTAAGAGTTCCCTTAGCGCGAATCCGTGCTCAATATACTGTACCAGTGTCCAGCATATCAGTACGTAAACAAGAGATCTGTTTACGCACCATAAAGGTACTAGGCTAAGAGTTGAATGCTTCTCTAGCACAGAGGGACCAGGTGATGAAATCCCAGTCAACCATGCTTGATAACACTTCGGGTTCCTAAAATAGGACGTGTGTGCATGTGAGATGCAAGGGTTTAGATGCAAGTGATGTAAGTGTGTGAAATAAGTTTGCGCAATCTATGATGTCTTCAGGTTTTGTTAGATTAAGTTTGAGTATGATGTGATGAGAAAATAAGACATACAAACTAATCTATCAAGCATGTAAGATATAAGATAGAGTTTTCATGAGCCAGTTAAAATAATTCAAACGAATAATCCTTTGAATTTTTAATGAAGTTAGACGGTCCCCAACAGAGTCGCCAATCTATGGGACTCGATCTTGCGAGAGGGGGGCGCGACCCGCCACACTCTTTCTTGGTCTCTCGTACCCACACGGTTGGCGTGTGCCGTTTATTATTTGATTTCATTCTCTTTTGCGTGAAATTCGGATTGCTTTAGTGATCCCAAGTTCACGAAAAAGATGAATTAAATCAAATAATAAACGGCACACGCCAACCGCGTGGGTACGAGAGACCAAGAGAGAGTGTGGCGGGTCGCGCCCCCCTCTCGCGGGATCGGGTCTCACACCCATGAAGACTCGAAGTAGAGGAGGAAGTGGATATGTGTATGTGATTATTGATGATTATTCTAGATTTACTTGAGTGTTGTTTTTAGCTAGTAAAGATGAAACATTCAAAAAGTTTGTTAACTTGTGCAAAAAAAATTAAAATGAATAAGGATTTTCATAAATGAGATAAGAAGTGATCATGGAACTGAGTTTGAGACCATTCGGTTTGAAAAATTTTGTAATGAAAATGGAATCAAACATAATTTCTCGGCTCCAAGAACACCTCAAAAGAATGTGGTAGTTGAAAGAAAAAATAGATCACTTATTGAAATGGCTAGAACTATGTTAAATGAGCGCAGCGTACCAAGAAGTTTTGGGCGGAAGCCGTTCACACGGCTTGCTATATTCTAAATAGAGTGCTCAGTAGACCGCACCTTAACAAAACACCATATGAACTATGGAGTGGAACACCCCCTAAAGTTAGTTACTTCAAAGTTTTTGGATGCAAATATTTTATCTTAAACATGAAAGATAATTTGCACAAGTTTGATTCAAAATCCGATGAAGGTATCTTCTTAAGATATTCAACTCATAGTAAAGCCTATAGCGTGTACAACAAGAGAACTCAAATTGTTGAAGAGTCCGTCCATGTCAAATTTGATGAATCCTTTGATCCTACTAATGTGATTGATGAGGATGATGATGATAATCTTTTAGAGCCTCCTAGTCATGTAGATACTCTAGTTCAACTATTAGAAAATCTTGATTTAGAAGGTCAACCAATAGAAGAAATTGAAGTAGAAGGTCCTCCTAAACATAGTAGAATCATGTCTAGTCATCCTTCTACTCAAATCATAGGTGAAACATCTCAAGGAGTCAAGACAAAATCTCATTATAGGAATGTTTGTGCCAAAATGGCATTTATCTCCCAAATAGAACCCAAGTCCATAAAAGAAGCCGAAAATGATGAGTTTTGGATGGTTGCTATGCAAGAGGAACTAAACCAATTTGAAAGAAACAAAGTGTGGAGGTTAGTTCCTAGGTCTAGTGATCACCCGGTTATTAGAACCAAATGGGTGTTAAGAAACAAACTCGATGAGCATGGAGATATTCAAAGAAATAAAGCTAGATTAGTAGCCTAAGGTTACAACCAAGAGGAAGGCATCGATTACGATGAGACCTTTGCTCTGGTTGCTAGATTGGAAGCCATAAGGATGCTTCTCGCATTCGCATGCCATAAGAACTTCAAATTATGTCAAATGGATGTGAAAAGTGCATTCCTTAATGGGTATATTATGGAGAAAGTTTATGTTGAACAACCTCCCGGTTTTGAAGATTTCAAATACCCTAGTCATGTATATAGGTTGGATAAAGCCTTGTATGGTTTAAAGCAAGCTCCTAGAGCTTGGTATGAAAGGCTTAGCTCCTTCCTATTAGAGAGTGGCTTTCAAATGGGCAAGGTTGACAAAACCTTATTCATTAAAAGAAAAAAAAAAGATATACTTATTATTCAAATATATGTAGATGATACCATATTTGGTGCTACTAATGATAAGATGTGTGAAGATTTTGTTCAATCCATGCAAAAAGAGTTTGAGATGAGCATGAAGGGAGAGCTCACCTATTTCTTAGGACTTCAAATCAAACAATGTAAAAATAGAATTTTCATCAATCAAGAGAAGTACATTAGGGAACTCCTAAAGAAATTTGGAATGGATAGCTCTCAAATCAAGCCAACTCCAATGAGCACATTCACCAAATTAGAAAATGTTGAAATTAGAAAACTGGTTGATGAAAAGAAGTTTAGAGGAATGATAGGAAGCCTATTATATTTGACCTCTAGTAGGCCGGATATAATGTTTAGTGTGTGTATTTGTAGTAGATTTCAATTGGCTCCAAAAGAGTCCCATTTGAGTGTGGCCAAGAGAATTTTCAAGTATCTCAAAGGAACTCCTTCTCTAGGTTTGTGGTACGAAAGATCTAAGGAATACAATCTAGTAGGCTATTCGGATGCCGACTTTGCCGGATGTAGGATAGATAGAAAAAACACAAGTAGCACATGTCAATTCCTAGGTAGGTCTCTTGTGTCTTGGTTTAGCAAAAAATAAAACTCTGTAGCCCTATCTACTACCGAAGCCGACATTGCGGACATTGCGGAATGAGCTTGTTGTGCACAAATCCTATGGATGAAGAACACTATCATGGGTTACAATCTTAAATTTAATAGTGTTCCAATCCATTGTGATAATACAAGTGCTATTAACTTGATAAAGAATCCAATTCAATATTCAAAACCAAGCACATAGAGGTAAGGCATCATTTCCTAAGAGATCATTCTCAAAGGGGGATATTTCTATTAAGTATATCCACACAAATGATCAATTAGCGGATATATTCACAAAACCCCTAAATGAGGATAGATTATGTGATATTCGAATTGGACTCAACATTTGGAGTTTAGATCAAGTGAAAGAGTTTGAAAATAAAGCTTGACTTGGTGGTAATGTCTCTCTATACATGTATTTATATTTCATTATCACCATTGTTTTGCTAGTGACTACATGGTTCAAGATGATCAAACCCTAATGTTAAAATTCACTCAATTGGTGTCCATAGCCCACTTTGTTCAAAGGGGGAGTTGGTACCGTCATCCTTAATTAAGACACTTAATCGTTTAGCCATGTGCCATCATCTAAACCATGGTTAAGTCATATGTGAAAATCATGTTTTGAATATGTTATATTTATTGGTGATATAAGGCTATTGAATGCGCTTAACATTGCAAACATTCATGTAAAAAAAAACACTACTCGGAACTCTGAGAAATGTCTCGGAATTCCGAAGTCGCAACAGAAGCAAAAAAAAATTAAAGTGCGAAATTCCGTGAAATTTTCTCGGAACTTCGAGAATCGTTCCACGCGGCTTTTAAATCCCTGGACCGAACATTTTTGCTTCATTTCACTTGGTTTCTCTCTTTCTTTTCTTCCTCTCTCTCATCCCTTCAAAAATCCTAACTCCATCAACTCTTTTTCCCTTCAAAATCCACCCAAATCCAACACTAATCCACCTTTTTCTTTCTTTAAAACCTTAGTTTCTTCCCTTTTCAACCTGCAAATTCCTTTTTTTTTTAAAAACCCTCATTTTCCTCACGGTTTTCACCTGTGGGACATGATCCCGCGAGAGGGGCGTGGGGCGCGAGCCGCCGCGCGCTCTCCTTTGGTCTCTCGTTCCCACGCGATTGGCGTGTGCATTTTAATATTGATTTGAATTCGTCTTTCCTGTGGACTTGGGATCACTAAGGCAATCCGAATTCCACACGAAAGAGACTGACAGAGTCGCCACCTAGATGTGGGATCTAGGACCCATAATTAACCAGAAATCTAGACTCGCTACCTGGTTACGAGAATGGAAGGTATGGGGAGTTATCCACCACATGCACCATTCTTGTCCGATAATCGGTCTTCGATTCCAAAAGCTAACTCTTTTAAATTTATTTTAAATGGCTCATTCAACTCTATGTTAATGTGCGAACTAAGTGACATGCATCCTAGAATCTAATTTCAATGTGAATCCTAGATGTGTATCTTGATTTATTAATTTGTCTGGATTCATTCTAAGTGAAAGTTCTCCTAGAATTCTAATTTCATGGAAAACCCTAACTGATTTGATTAAGTATTTACAAGAAAATTAATATACAAAACACCACAATTTGTTGTGGTGCCGACTCGCGGGTGGTATGCCGTCAGACATCCAAGCTGCCTACGTACCCAAGCCTCACTGGGATCAGAGTCGACGTAGTTCGGTGCACCTAAGCTAAGCTACATATGCCTAACTCAACTAGGACACCGACTTAGACGGATTTGACTGTTTCAACAGTTTTAAGAGGAATTATTTAATTCAAGTTGAGGATTTTATTATCTTAGGATTTCATCTAAGATGCTATATGATTCTTATCTGAATGCAAGTTGTCCCTTAGACTAATGCAGGTTTTGCCTACATCCTAGTTTACTAGGCTTGTCCTAGGGAAAGATCGGGTGACTAGTGTAACTAGACCTATGGTACGGTTGTTATACATAACAAACGTCCGTGATGAGGCTGGACTCCTAACTCTAGGACTCCCTAAAACCTAGGACACGACCTGACACCAGGGTTCCTAAATTGGGCTCTAATGGTTCTTAGATCGGAAACCATGATCCAATGGTTCCGAAAGACACAAGATAAATCGATTTGAGTTCTTGAGGTTAACGAATTTCAGATTTTAAGGATTTTCAGTTTTTGGACACTTAAGGAATACCAATGGTTCTAGGGTTCACCAATTTCGGCCCAGAATGGCATCCAAGAGAGGGAATCGTGCGCTCTTTCCTTGTGCAATTTAGTACTTAGGTTATAGCATCTTATTGCCTGGCAAATCTCAGGATTTCCGTGGACAGTAACCTCGGAGCCAATAGCATACTATAGCTTAAATATTCAAATTGTCAAAGATTGGTTGCAATTGGGATACGATTATGGATACACTGGCCATTTTTCCAGGGAAAATCTAAAGATCCTAAAATTTCTGTTTCAATGGATTAAGGAGTGAACATATGACAGAATTTTAAAGTTCTTTAGGAATTTTTATATGATTTTCAATTAATTTCGAATTTTCCATGGATTTTATCAATTTTAAGCATATGAGTGATTTTACAAGTGAAATTATTGCAAACGAATTCAAAATGAGTTGAAATTTTTACAGAAGCAAACTGAGAATGTATGTAGCTTACTGAATGAATTTTACAGATTTTTAAGTTAAATTCATGTTTAATCTTGATTTAACAATTAAATGACCAGATTGTAAAAATAACACACAAACTACAAGAAATAGAAATCAAAATTCAATGAAATTTCTACAGTAATAAGAGATAAGTAACAATAGCACGCTGTAAGATTTTCATGAATTTTAGAAACTATTTACTATCAATTTCGGATTTTCCAATTTTCAGACCAGATTATGAATTAACACTACATCACATATGAAACAAAATCCAAACCAATTGAAACTTTTACAGAAGTAAGAAATGTGAAATGTAAGTATACTGTAAAAAGTGTGAAAATTTTATCTGTGATCTGATGTTAATAAAAATTCTCCGAACATCTGGTATTTTTCAAAGAAAGCACAAAATAATAACCAAACACAATCCAAAAATTATGAAAACTTCATGGTAGAATGTATCAGTAACATATTAGTTTCCCACAAAATTTCATTAATTTTGGAATCCGTTTAGTATATATTTTATTTTTCTTGGTCGAAAAGATATTTTTGAAGAGTTTTCTATTTTTAAAACACGCTTTTCGAGAAAATTACGATTCCGGAAAACATCCTCCAACCTTGCTCTGATGTGATGAACACAAGAAAAATTTAAAATTCCAAATAATAGATCATCCTGAGATGGCTATTTTTTCGAATTTCATAATTTCTCAGCCCATATTTTAAATAAAATACCACTCTTCACTCAAATTCGAAAGAATCGTTGATCCAATGCCCGATCCGATCCGATAGTTATTTTACTCTATTTAGATCAAACATTGTATTAAATTTCGGGATGAAACGGATTTGGAACGCTTACGCAGATCATGACTTTAAGCACACGCAATTAATATTCAATTAAATTCAATTAAATACCTAAAAATCATGCAAAATTCATAAAAAATACCAAACGATCCTGGAAAAATCTGAAAACAATGTACCTACCTCTGATGGAGTCTTCGCCGAATCCGAAAGCCGCGGAGTCCGAAAAACCTCGCCGTTGTACGATTCGCCTCGCTTTCTTTTTTTCTTTTCTTTTGTTTTTTTTAGTGAATTTTTCCTACTGTTGATGGGAAACGAGAGAGAGAGGTGGGGAGACAAATAAGGAGTGAATGAGACAGAGGTTGAGAGAGGGATTAAAAGATGAGAGTGAGAGTAGCAGAGAGGAAAAGATGGATCCAAGAACAATAATCTGTTTTCTTTTTTTTTCTTTCACACTCTGTTATTTTTAGAGAAATGGAGGAGGGAATATATTGATGGCTGCGGAGTATGGGAGAGTGGGGAAGGATGGATGTGGATGAAGAGATGAGGGTGGAATGAATAGAATGAGAGGAGGATTGTGAAAACAGAATGATGGATGAAATACACGAAAAACAGAGTGGTATAAGAGATATGTGAAAACAGAGTGAAGGAGGGAGATGGAGTGAATGGAGCGTGGAGAAGATGGGTCTGAGGGAGAGCCTGCTCTTCCAGGTCTCCCTTCTAGAGATCGAGAAATTCAGAATAAATAAGAGCTAAGGAGAGAAAAAATGGAAAAGCATCAGATTCTCGGCCTCCCCTTTAGAATAAAAAAATTACTCACCTCCACCATGCCCTCCTTGCCAAGAATAAGAAAAGAGAACAAAAAACTGGTTAGTGCGATTCTCTTTCTCCCTATTAAATAATATTTTCACCTCACCTCCACCGTTTGGTTTCCTCCACTACCCAAGTTAACTATTGCCTTGCTTTAGAAAATTTCATTTATTCTCAAGTGTACACCTTTGGCCATAGTAAACAATTATATATTTAGACATTTCCCTTTTTAAAAAATTGGTTGTGCTCAGCAAAATAATGATTGAGGGATACTTGCACTGCAATGGAAATATGGGACTTGCTTTTATGAATGAGACCTTCCCTTGTCCATTTATCTTTCATATGAAAGCGACCTCTCCAAATATGAAAAGCCAGAATTTCACGTGTAACTTTTCCCACATGGCTCTTCCAAAAATAAAAGAGAGAGAGGTTGATCTAATGGTTTGCACAATATATAAAAAAATGCCTACCAACTCAAATTGGGGCCCACCTTGCTCAATGATTCCGAGAGTTAGAAGTTGGACCATAAATTAGATGGCTCGGATCATGTTATAATTTGGGTTGCATGCTCATCTCATTTAATGATCTAAACCATATATCTTAGTGGGCCATAATGTAAATCGGTCGCGCTCATTAAATCTATTACATGGGATGATCTATGTTGTCCAATTTGACAAGCCAACAAGCCATAAGTTTAAATTTTAATTTTTCACAATAATGGGCCCCCACCGGATTGGTAAAAATACACGATGCCTACCATAAAAATTGATTTTATTCAAAGGGTCCACATAAATTCAAAAACCATATTCTTCATAAAAAAATGCAGGGCACACATGCTCGATGCGGACCCAGCAAATGAGTCCAAATTCTCTCTTGCTTTAATTCTTACGAACAACCCCTCAACAATTATCAGGACGACGCAAAACATGACAAAAATAACCGAAAAGATCGAGAAAACAAGAGGAGCGGACACGGGAATGGAAAACACTAATAACAAGAACATTAATTTCTTTGTTGATTAAAGCAGAATCAAAATGGGGGTGTCTACAGATGCCCCTCTTTGGTAGAGATGACGTAGTCATCGAATACCAAAGTCAAAATGACAGAGCCATTTTGCGTAGCTTTAATCGACAAAAGACTCTACACAAAACGGAGCCTAGACGCAAACATTTACTACCTAATGCAAGACCCTAAATGAAATCCTAGAATTAGAACATAATAAGAAATCCTGATGCGGTGCCGTTCACAAACGGGCAACGAGAGAATGAGATACCAGTTTCGAATGGATTCCGAAGAGAAAGAACAAAGATCGTTCTCAAGCGGTTTTTAAAAGAAAATGAGACATCTTTCACAAGCGGGCTCAAGGAGGATAAGAGACCATTCACAAATGGACTCAGAAAATGAGGTACCGTTTACAAACGGGCTCAAAGAGAACACGGGACCATTCACAAATGGACTCGAGAAACGAGGCACCGTTCACAAACGGGCTCAAGGAGAACATGAGACCATTCACAAATTGACTCAGAAAATGAGGTACCGTTCACAAACGGGCTTAAGGAGAGGACGAGACCATTCACAAATGGACTCGAGAAACGAGGCACTGTTCACAAACGTGCTCAAGGAGAACATGAGACCATTCACAAATAGACTCAGAAAATGAGGTACCGTTCACAAACGGGCTCAAAGAGAAGACGAGACCATTCACAAATGGACTCGAGAAACGAGGCACCGTTCACAAACGGGTTTAAGGAGAAGACGAGACCATTCACAAATGGACTCGAGAAACGAGGCACCGTTCACAAACGGGCTCAAGGAGAATAAGAGACCATTCACAAATGGACTCAGAAAATGAGGTACCGTTCACAAACGGGCTCAAGGAGAAGACGAGACCATTCACAAATGGACTCGAGAAACGAGGCACCGTTCACAAACGGGCTTAAGGAGAAGACGAGACCATTCACAAATGGACTCGAGAAACGAGGCACCGTTCACAAACGGGCTCAAGGAGAACATGAGACCATTCACAAATAGACTCAGAAAATGAGGTACCGTTCACAAACGGGCTCAAAGAGAAGACGAGACCATTCACAAATGGACTCGAGAAACGAGGCACCGTTCACAAACGGGTTTAAGGAGAAGACGAGACCATTCACAAATGGACTCGAGAAACGAGGCACCGTTCACAAACGGGCTCAAGGAGAATAAGAGACCATTCACAAATGGACTCAGAAAATGAGGTACCGTTCACAAACGGGCTCAAGGAGAAGACGAGACCATTCACAAATGGACTCGAGAAACGAGGCACCGTTCACAAACGGGCTTAAGGAGAAGACGAGACCATTCACAAATGGACTCGAGAAACGAGGCACCGTTCACAAACGGGCTCAAGGAGAACATGAGACCATTCATAAATGGACTCGAGAAATGAGGCACCGTTCACAAACGGGCTCAAAGAAACAAGATAGCTTCAACAACGAAGAATTTAGAGATTTTTCATAAACTTGAATTTGACGTAGGATTGGATTTGATGAATTTTTGATTTTTCAGAAATAAGGCACCGTCCACAAACGGGCTCAAGGAGGACATGAGATCATTCACAAATGGACTCAGAAAAATGAGACACCGTTCACAAACGGGTTCAAGGAGAAGACGAGACCATTTACAAATGGACTCGAGAAAAGAGGCACCGTTCACAAACGGGCTCAAAGAAACAAGATAGCTTTGATTGATGAATTCAACAATGAAGAATTTAGAGTTTTTTCATGAACTTGAATTTGACATAGGATTGGATTTGATGAATTTTTAATTTTTCAGAAATAAGGCACCGTCCACAAACGGGCTCAAGGAGGACATGAGACCATAAATGGACTCAGAAAAATGAGACACCGTTCACAAACGGGTTCAAGGAGAAGATGAGACCATTTAGAAATGGACTCGAGAAAAGAGGCACCGTTCACAAACAGGCTCAAAGAAACAAGATAGCTTTGATTGATGAATTCAACAACGAAGAATTTAGAGATTTTTCATGAACTTGAATTTGACATAGGATTGGATTTGATGAATTTTTAATTTTTCAGAAATAAGGCACCGTCCACAAACGGGCTCAAGGAGGACATGAGACCATAAATGGACTCAGAAAAATGAGACACCGTTCACAAACGGGTTCAAGGAGAAGATGAGACCATTTAGAAATGGACTCGAGAAAAGAGGCACCGTTCACAAACAGGCTCAAAGAAACAAGATAGCTTTGATTGATGAATTCAACAACGAAGAATTTAGAGATTTTTCATGGACTTGAATTTGACATAGGATTGGATTTGATGAATTTTTGATTTTTTGAACTTAATGAAATCGGGGATGTTACAGATCGTGCTTGACAAAGATATCGGAAACTAGGACTTTGACGAATGATGAAACGGCAAACCGTGACGAATGATGAAACGGCAAACCAAAGAACCATTACTAACAAGAATGGATTAGAAACACTTTTATGAAACTTCAACAAGATTTTTCTCAAAGAGACTGCTGGTCTTGTCTTTGGGGATTTGGATGACTGAAACCTTGAACAAGACACTTGAAATTGGTAATCTAGAACAACGGCTCTCTTGGATATAATCATGGAAAAGTGGGACTTGCCTCTTGATAGGTGTTTAGATAAACATTTCTTGACCAAGATAGTATTTAACTAACTGGAAGGAAATTCTGAATTTTAACGGTTCATCTTTCTGAGAAATTGGCTCGACCATCATTGCATCTGAGGCTCTTCCAAGCTTAAGATGCCTTCCTGGAGTATGATCTTTTTACGGAAGCTGGGCTTTCTGATGTTTCTACTTCTGAATTCTTCTGGGTTGATCATCTTTGAAATGAAGCTGTTTGACTGGATTCTCAAGCTCTTTCAGGTACAATCGCAGGGAGCTGACGAAGCCGGGCCTCCTTCACCGAGACAGTTGCATCATTTTGGACACAAGGACGACGATTGACTCTTTTTAAAGAGAAAACTTAGATAAAAGACACTACTCAAAGGATTGAGGAGCTCTGAAGGAATGAACATAGAATAACAACGATTGATTAACTATACTGACAGACACAGTAATGCTTCTGACTTAGTTAACGTTTTATTTGGTAAGTCTATCCTTTCAAGGAATATTTTTTTTCAATTGGTAAACACTGGACTTTTTCCTTAAAACAGTAATGCCTCAATGATTTAATTACAACTCCTAGGATTGCTTAGCTCCAATGCCCCCAGTTTTGAGGATGTCACTTGAATTTGCTTGAACTTCAGTTGATCTTCAGTCCTGATACCGGCTGTAGCCTTCTTACAATGATTCTCTTACCATGACCAAGTCACCTCTTCAGGGTTTTTAACTTGGCGGACCGTGGTAGCCTTAACTTTTGCCTGAACCGCCCTTCTAGGTTTTCGATTCAGCAGGCTATCCCCTTAGCTTTTGCCTAAGCCGCCCTTTCGCGTTTTCAACTTAGCAGGGAATGATCTTAAATTTTGCCTAAACCGCCCTTTCAGGTTTTCAGTCTAGCAGATCTTCAAACTCCATTTTTTTTTATTCATCATCATTTTTTTTTTTTTTCGAGACCTAGATCATTAGTTCTGAACATCGGAAGGACTTTATAGGTAGGATAGGGCTTTTCAAAGAATGGCTTAAGGTTCAACAAAGATTTCGACCGAACCTGTGAACAGGTTGCCTACATATCCCAAGGTAGGAATCAGGTCTCGCGTAGTTCGGGGCGAATGCCCCTAGTTTGAAGATAAATTGTTCGAAGGTTTATTGATTTTTCTTTTTTTTTTTTCTCTTCTTTCTGGAATAATTGACTTCTCTTCTTTAGGAACTTGTCCCTCTTTTTTCTGAAAGGATTGAATTTCTTTTTTTTTTTTTTTTTTTTTTTGGATTGATTGAATTGCTTTTCTTTTTTGAATCGACCGAACTCAGTTTAACCGAGCTGCCTACGTACCCCAGTGTATGGATCAGGTCTCGCGTAGTTCGGGGCGAATGCCCCTAGTTTGATGGGTTTTCAAGAAAATTTCATTTAGGCTCGAAGGGTTTGCAAACCAGTATTCTTTTGACGTTGGGTTCTGATTTTGGGATTTATTCAGCCAAAGGAGGCCTTCCGATGTTCAGATTGGGAATCGATCTAGGTTACTAGAATCCCTCTGGTACTGATTATTATTTTTTTTTTTCATTTTTTTTTCGGAGTTTGACGGCATTTCCAGGTAAGAGATAATGGATCTTCTTCTTTCAAGATTCTAATACGTGCTTTCGACTTTCATAGAGCGAAACTTGTTCTTTGACATCGTCCATTTATGGATTTGTAACTCTTGATATCTGATGACCACTTTTCAATACTTGCTCTTGAACTTCTTATCTTGAATTTGTTAGCTTCATGTTATGAATTTGAGAACCAAGGTCATTGATTGGAAATATGAAAGTTGTTTCCACTCCATGCCCTTTGCATAGCATATGATATTCACTTCATTCTTTCTTGAACCTTCTATCTGGGTCTTTCTCTTGGCATTAATGGTAACGCTTACCGGACCATCTTTTTATCCTCAAAATGGGTTTACCAATTCTTCACACTCTTCAGAGGGTAATGTATTTTCAATCGGCATTTACTGGATCAAGGTTTCAGTGCCAGTGTTTACCACTTTAATTTCATCTTTGAAAGGCTGAGATTGGTGCTCCTCCTCTTGTTCAAGTAATCGTTGTGACTCAAGTGGAGTTTCGTCAATTTTGTCCTCATTTGAGGAGGGAGTCTTATTTTAAGATCAGAAGCACACTTAAGAAATAGACACAAGTGAACTATTGGAACTGAAATTTTATTTAAAGAAAAAAATACTACATCTCACAACCTATCCTGAACATGTTCAGGATTCACAACTCTAAAAGAAAAGCAAAAGATAACTTGCCTGGACTAGGCATTAACCTTGAACTGTAGAACCGGACTCAACAATTGTACTGACCATGATGGCTGACTCAAAATAAAATAATAAACGACTAAAACTTTAACTGCCGCAACTGTCTAGCTTCGGAGGCTCGGCGAAAGCTGGCTCATAAATGGTACTTTCAACTTCTGATTCTTTTCATTGCAACCGGACCTGTGCCCCTTTGAACCTTCAGTTATTTAAGCATTGCGAACGGCTGGCGGCAGTACTGCATGATTTGATAATGGGTTATTGGTAGCAACGGGACTTGGCTCAAACACAAGGCTTTTATTGTCGAGCAACCTCTGGATTCTGAATTTTAGGGCAATGCAATTATCAGTGAGATGGCCAGAATTTCTATGGTATTCGCAGTGTTGATCTGTTCGCCAATTTGCTGGTAAAGGATTAGGAAGAGCCCTAATGTCGGGCAGGATTATGCGACCTGAGGCTAGACACTCCTTGAGTATCACAGATGGTGGAAGAGGGAGAGGGGTAAATTCTGTCTGGGCCTGTGGCCGAGGTGCGACAGCAGGTTGGGTATAATCCATCACCATGGGGTTCTGAGGTTTTGAAGGCTGAGGCTTGGAGCGGGAAAGGTTATTAATTTCAGCTGATGGAGGCTTCCTGAATTCTTTGGTATTCGGGTTACTTCGGTTGAACACACCTTGAGCCATAGCCTCCTCTATTTGGGTGCCTGCCACGATAAAGTGTTTGAAGTCCGGATAATACTGCAACGACATGTGATACTGGAGCTGGGGGGAAATATTTTTCATGATTATTTGGACCTGCTCTTCCTCAGAAGGGCGCTCCATCATCTGAGCTGCTATTCTCCTCCATCTTTTCACAAAGGTCAGAAAGGATTCCCTCAAGTCTTGCTTTGTCCTTTCCAAATCCTTTCTGGTGATTTCTGTCCCGTCATCATATTTGAATTGCCTGATGAACTGCTCGCCGATATCCTTCCATGTCCTGTAACGAGTCTTGTCCAAGACCATGAACCACCTCCTGGCAACCTTGGTTAGGGAAACCGGGAACAATTGAGCCATTTGCTCAGAAGATAAGCCTTGAGGCTGACACATGATGGTGAACATTTGCAAATGTGTGATTGGACAACCCACACCATCATATTTATCAAAGTCCGGCATTTGAAAATTGGCTGGGAGACGGATTTCTGGGAACAGTGTGAGGTCACTTGGATTGAAACCACCCTGGTCCTGAAACTGAATGTCCTGAACCTTCCTGGTAAGACTTTCTAATTTCTCCATAACTACTTTATCAACCATGGACTGAGAAGGCCTGCTGCGATCTTCGCTGTACTGCTCTTTTTCAAAATCTTCTTCAGTTTTGTCAGGGATAGGAATGAACACTGGCTGGGCAGGTGCGGCTGAAGTAACTGTATGGTGCATGGACCCTTTATCTTTGGACAACGATGGCCCCAACTTTTCAGAAAGCTGGGCCTTGATAACTTGGTTCTCTTCTTTGAGTTCTTGAAGCTGCCGGAGAATCAAGGTGAGAGTATCGGTAATAGCAGCGGGTGGAAGACTACTGTTCTGGTTTTCTGCCATTGGGGAGGATGAGGATGGGAAAGAAGGAGATGCTGGGGTCCTCAGAGAAGGTGGCGGGGAGACAGATTTCCTCTGCAATCGAGAAGAGATCCGAACCCAAGGAATAGTAGGGTTAGCTATGGTGTTTAGTGCCCTGTCATGGAAATAATGAACACGAGGTATATGAGCTTGGCATTCATGGAGTGTTTCTTCTCAATGACTGAAAAATATTACACATTTAAGCAAGTAATTGGGACAATAGAATGAATCCAAATGATGAGGGGAATGCCCTTAGTTCAAGGATTATGAGAGTAAACTCTGAAGGATTTAGCAGAAATATTCTTGAAAAAGGTAGCCCCTAGAGGAGGAAGAGATCAAGGGTACAGGCAAGATTGGATCATCAAGATTGCACGATCAAATGATTGAGACACAATTTCCGCCAATGAAGACACAATCGAATCCCACAAGAGACGAATGATAGACACATGATCAAAATGTGAGATTGCATAGGATTACTTTCAACGGGTAGATCAAGAATAACTAATCCTATGAGATCTTTGGAAATGATGGGATTTATATCCTAACCCCAAAGGAAAAGTTTTTAGTCTTCGCACATTTTAACAGTGTTACCTGAAGGCATCAACCCTAATCCTAATCTAGCGGAGTGGAGAGAGGATCTCGACTCATGACTTTGTTTGTGTACCTAGGACCGATCGTAGCCATTGGAAGATGGACTACGGCCTAATCTAGACACAAATGGGTAGGATATCCTAAACTAGGTTCACACATGTGGTGCACATGTGTTCGTATACTGCATGCATGTGTGGGTTAATCTAGGGGTAAGGCCAAGAGTCCCCTTAGCGCGAATCCATGTTCGATATACTGTACCAGTGTCCGGCGTATCAGTACGTGAACAAGAGATCCGTTTACGCACCATAAAGGTACTAGGCTAAGGGTGGAATGCTTCTCTAGCACAGAGGCACCAGGTGATGAAATCCCAGTCAACCATGCTAGATAACACTCCGGGTTCCTAAAATAGGACGTGTGTGCATGTGAGATGCAAGGGTTTAGATGCAAGTGATGTAAGTGTGTGCAATAAGTTCGCGCAATCTATGATGCCTTCAGGTTTTGTTAAATTAAGTTCGAGTAAAATGTGATGAGAAAATAAAACGAGACAAACTAATCTAACAAGTATAGAGTTTTTATGAGCCAGTTAAATTAAATTCAAATGAATTATCTTTTGAAATTTTAATGAAGTTAGGTGGTCCCCAGCAGAGTCGCCAGACTGTGGGACATGATCCCGCGAGAGGGGCGTGGGGCGCGAGCCGCCGCGCGCTCTCCTTTGGTCTCTCGTTCCCACGCGATTGGCGTGTGCATTTTAATATTGATTTGAATTCGTCTTTCCTGTGGACTTGGGATCACTAAGGCAATCCGAATTCCACACGAAAGAGACTGACAGAGTCGCCACCTAGATGTGGGATCTAGGACCCATAATTAACCAGAAATCTAGACTCGCTACCTGGTTACGAGAATGGAAGGTATGGGGAGTTATCCACCACATGCACCATTCTTGTCCGATAATCGGTCTTCGATTCCAAAAGCTAACTCTTTTAAATTTATTTTAAATGGCTCATTCAACTCTATGTTAATGTGCGAACTAAGTGACATGCATCCTAGAATCTAATTTCAATGTGAATCCTAGATGTGTATCTTGATTTATTAATTTGTCTGGATTCATTCTAAGTGAAAGTTCTCCTAGAATTCTAATTTCATGGAAAACCCTAACTGATTTGATTAAGTATTTACAAGAAAATTAATATACAAAACACCACAATTTGTTGTGGTGCCGACTCGCGGGTGGTATGCCGTCAGACATCCAAGCTGCCTACGTACCCAAGCCTCACTGGGATCAGAGTCGACGTAGTTCGGTGCACCTAAGCTAAGCTACATATGCCTAACTCAACTAGGACACCGACTTAGACGGATTTGACTGTTTCAACAGTTTTAAGAGGAATTATTTAATTCAAGTTGAGGATTTTATTATCTTAGGATTTCATCTAAGATGCTATATGATTCTTATCTGAATGCAAGTTGTCCCTTAGACTAATGCAGGTTTTGCCTACATCCTAGTTTACTAGGCTTGTCCTAGGGAAAGATCGGGTGACTAGTGTAACTAGACCTATGGTACGGTTGTTATACATAACAAACGTCCGTGATGAGGCTGGACTCCTAACTCTAGGACTCCCTAAAACCTAGGACACGACCTGACACCAGGGTTCCTAAATTGGGCTCTAATGGTTCTTAGATCGGAAACCATGATCCAATGGTTCCGAAAGACACAAGATAAATCGATTTGAGTTCTTGAGGTTAACGAATTTCAGATTTTAAGGATTTTCAGTTTTTGGACACTTAAGGAATACCAATGGTTCTAGGGTTCACCAATTTCGGCCCAGAATGGCATCCAAGAGAGGGAATCGTGCGCTCTTTCCTTGTGCAATTTAGTACTTAGGTTATAGCATCTTATTGCCTGGCAAATCTCAGGATTTCCGTGGACAGTAACCTCGGAGCCAATAGCATACTATAGCTTAAATATTCAAATTGTCAAAGATTGGTTGCAATTGGGATACGATTATGGATACACTGGCCATTTTTCCAGGGAAAATCTAAAGATCCTAAAATTTCTGTTTCAATGGATTAAGGAGTGAACATATGACAGAATTTTAAAGTTCTTTAGGAATTTTTATATGATTTTCAATTAATTTCGAATTTTCCATGGATTTTATCAATTTTAAGCATATGAGTGATTTTACAAGTGAAATTATTGCAAACGAATTCAAAATGAGTTGAAATTTTTACAGAAGCAAACTGAGAATGTATGTAGCTTACTGAATGAATTTTACAGATTTTTAAGTTAAATTCATGTTTAATCTTGATTTAACAATTAAATGACCAGATTGTAAAAATAACACACAAACTACAAGAAATAGAAATCAAAATTCAATGAAATTTCTACAGTAATAAGAGATAAGTAACAATAGCACGCTGTAAGATTTTCATGAATTTTAGAAACTATTTACTATCAATTTCGGATTTTCCAATTTTCAGACCAGATTATGAATTAACACTACATCACATATGAAACAAAATCCAAACCAATTGAAACTTTTACAGAAGTAAGAAATGTGAAATGTAAGTATACTGTAAAAAGTGTGAAAATTTTATCTGTGATCTGATGTTAATAAAAATTCTCCGAACATCTGGTATTTTTCAAAGAAAGCACAAAATAATAACCAAACACAATCCAAAAATTATGAAAACTTCATGGTAGAATGTATCAGTAACATATTAGTTTCCCACAAAATTTCATTAATTTTGGAATCCGTTTAGTATATATTTTATTTTTCTTGGTCGAAAAGATATTTTTGAAGAGTTTTCTATTTTTAAAACACGCTTTTCGAGAAAATTACGATTCCGGAAAACATCCTCCAACCTTGCTCTGATGTGATGAACACAAGAAAAATTTAAAATTCCAAATAATAGATCATCCTGAGATGGCTATTTTTTCGAATTTCATAATTTCTCAGCCCATATTTTAAATAAAATACCACTCTTCACTCAAATTCGAAAGAATCGTTGATCCAATGCCCGATCCGATCCGATAGTTATTTTACTCTATTTAGATCAAACATTGTATTAAATTTCGGGATGAAACGGATTTGGAACGCTTACGCAGATCATGACTTTAAGCACACGCAATTAATATTCAATTAAATTCAATTAAATACCTAAAAATCATGCAAAATTCATAAAAAATACCAAACGATCCTGGAAAAATCTGAAAACAATGTACCTACCTCTGATGGAGTCTTCGCCGAATCCGAAAGCCGCGGAGTCCGAAAAACCTCGCCGTTGTACGATTCGCCTCGCTTTCTTTTTTTCTTTTCTTTTGTTTTTTTTAGTGAATTTTTCCTACTGTTGATGGGAAACGAGAGAGAGAGGTGGGGAGACAAATAAGGAGTGAATGAGACAGAGGTTGAGAGAGGGATTAAAAGATGAGAGTGAGAGTAGCAGAGAGGAAAAGATGGATCCAAGAACAATAATCTGTTTTCTTTTTTTTTCTTTCACACTCTGTTATTTTTAGAGAAATGGAGGAGGGAATATATTGATGGCTGCGGAGTATGGGAGAGTGGGGAAGGATGGATGTGGATGAAGAGATGAGGGTGGAATGAATAGAATGAGAGGAGGATTGTGAAAACAGAATGATGGATGAAATACACGAAAAACAGAGTGGTATAAGAGATATGTGAAAACAGAGTGAAGGAGGGAGATGGAGTGAATGGAGCGTGGAGAAGATGGGTCTGAGGGAGAGCCTGCTCTTCCAGGTCTCCCTTCTAGAGATCGAGAAATTCAGAATAAATAAGAGCTAAGGAGAGAAAAAATGGAAAAGCATCAGATTCTCGGCCTCCCCTTTAGAATAAAAAAATTACTCACCTCCACCATGCCCTCCTTGCCAAGAATAAGAAAAGAGAACAAAAAACTGGTTAGTGCGATTCTCTTTCTCCCTATTAAATAATATTTTCACCTCACCTCCACCGTTTGGTTTCCTCCACTACCCAAGTTAACTATTGCCTTGCTTTAGAAAATTTCATTTATTCTCAAGTGTACACCTTTGGCCATAGTAAACAATTATATATTTAGACATTTCCCTTTTTAAAAAATTGGTTGTGCTCAGCAAAATAATGATTGAGGGATACTTGCACTGCAATGGAAATATGGGACTTGCTTTTATGAATGAGACCTTCCCTTGTCCATTTATCTTTCATATGAAAGCGACCTCTCCAAATATGAAAAGCCAGAATTTCACGTGTAACTTTTCCCACATGGCTCTTCCAAAAATAAAAGAGAGAGAGGTTGATCTAATGGTTTGCACAATATATAAAAAAATGCCTACCAACTCAAATTGGGGCCCACCTTGCTCAATGATTCCGAGAGTTAGAAGTTGGACCATAAATTAGATGGCTCGGATCATGTTATAATTTGGGTTGCATGCTCATCTCATTTAATGATCTAAACCATATATCTTAGTGGGCCATAATGTAAATCGGTCGCGCTCATTAAATCTATTACATGGGATGATCTATGTTGTCCAATTTGACAAGCCAACAAGCCATAAGTTTAAATTTTAATTTTTCACAATAATGGGCCCCCACCGGATTGGTAAAAATACACGATGCCTACCATAAAAATTGATTTTATTCAAAGGGTCCACATAAATTCAAAAACCATATTCTTCATAAAAAAATGCAGGGCACACATGCTCGATGCGGACCCAGCAAATGAGTCCAAATTCTCTCTTGCTTTAATTCTTACGAACAACCCCTCAACAATTATCAGGACGACGCAAAACATGACAAAAATAACCGAAAAGATCGAGAAAACAAGAGGAGCGGACACGGGAATGGAAAACACTAATAACAAGAACATTAATTTCTTTGTTGATTAAAGCAGAATCAAAATGGGGGTGTCTACATCACCTCATATTCACTCATTTCTTCCTATTTTCCACTCACCTTGCTTCTCCCTCTTCTTCTATTCCATTAGCACCTCTCTTCTTCTATTTTCTCCACTTCCTTCTTCATTTTCCTCCATCTAGGGCTTCAGGCTCTACTTTTTTGTTCCTTTCTTCAAACCCTAGCTTCCTAACATGCCTCGAACCAAAAATCTCTATCTTGGGGGTTCCTCACATGGACAAGAAGATGAAGGGCCATCACGACAAAAGGCCAAAGCCAAGGCTCCGTCTTCGGAATCAGAGGTTATTCCCTCTTCCTACTTCATTAGCAAACAACCCAAGAAACAATGGACGGAAATTGAACATCGTGGCATTCGTACCTGCCGATACATTGAACCCGAAGTACTTGCACACTTTGATCTTCAAGCTCGCTTTGATAACCTAGGGTGGACACAAATTCTTCACATCAACTTGGTGAGCTTATCTACCCTCGATTGGTACGTCTCTTCTATGCCAATCTCACTATCACGCCTTCCTACTTCACGATTGAGTCTTGCATCAAGAGAACGTCAATCAAGCTAAATTACCATCAACTTGGTGAGATCCTTGGCATTAGTTCTGCTGGACATGAACACTATTTTTGGCCAAAGGATGGGATAGACTCCATTGAGGATCTTGATCGCGACACAGTCTATGGCAGGATTGCCAAGAATTATGCACCCAACATGTACGTGCAAGCTTCTGACCTCATTCCCGTTGCTAAAATGCTTCACAACTTTATGTTCAGCAACTTCACTCCTCAAGGAGGGATGGTCGATGCCCTAAGGCCCTTGGAGGCCTATCTCATCTACTACATTCTTGAGGACCGCCAGATTTGCCTCCCCCATACATCATTTTTCCGCTATATGTTCCAGGCTCCTCGCAGATTCAGATCTTCTATGCCATATGGCATGCTCCTTACCTGCATATTCCGCTACTTCGGTATCTCTCTGGATGGTGAGGCGACTGCCACTCCCACCGCTCCATTCGATGATCGCACCTTCCGGTGAATGGGATTAGATAAAACAGTTGTTGAGGTGGCCTCCGATGAAGAAGAATATGATGGTGAAGAAGAAGTAAAGGATCAGGATGCTTCGGCCCTAGTCGCAACTCAGACATCTCTGGATATATCTCATGCATGCACTCGTCAGAATTTACAGGCCATGCAGGAGTCCCTTCAACGATCCATGGCTTCTCAGTTTGAGAAGCTTACTAGACATGTTGATGATGAGGATACTTCTTGCTTCCAGGCGCTTACCACTCATGTTGATGACCAGTTCACAGCATTCCACCAGTACCTCTCGGGCGGGCAGTGGAGTCAGTACCCTAGCAGTTCATCTTATCCTCCACCTCCTCCACAGCGGTAGCTGGATCATGCTATCTGATCATTTTGGACATCTATGTAGCTGTTTAGGCTATCTACTTATCTTGCTCTAGGATATATGTTGTATTTGGATTACGAGATGTGTTAATGGTTTAGATCTTTAGGCTTTTACTTGGACTGTATGAATGTATGTTTATCTTGGCATTGGGGTGATATATATGTATTTTGATATGAGGGTGTCTAGCCAAGCTCCTCATATGTATTGCTTCTATGTATGGCCTTTCATTCTATATGGATTGTGGTTTTCCTTTGAGCTTATGTTCACTGTTCTTTCTTCTTAGCTAAAATATATTGTGATATGCTTATAATCTTGTGCCTAGCTAATTCTATCTCTCTTGCATTGCTTTTCATTTGAGTTCTTGGTTCTCATATGTTTTCTATCCTTTTGTTCCACCTATTTGGTGATGACAAAAGGGGGGAGAATATTTGAACTCCCAATTCAAAATCATATGCATATATTGAGGAGGACCAAAGGTCAATGTCTATCATATTGCTATCATTATAATTAATGCTTAAATTGGTAATCAAATCAAATTCTTAGGGGGAGCATTAATTGGTTTATTCATCCCATAAGGGGGAGCTCCTACCCTAAGGCAAATTGTGTTTGTCATCGTAAAAGAGGGGGAGATTGTTAGCCCAAGGGTTCAACAAGTACTCCTAGTAATATGTTTTGATGATTAACAAACCCAATTTGTCAAATAATGGTTTTATGTACTAATGCTCTTCAATGTTTAAGTGGTTTTCTTCTAAGCTTTAGTACCCTGAAGTTTGCACATCAAGGGACAATTCATTCAAACACAAAGTGAAATCAAAGATATGAACAAGGCATCAGCAACACAAAGGTGAATCAAAGCATCATCAAGGCAAGGCAAGGACATTCAAATGCAATATCAAATTTAAGCCCAAAAAGGATGGAAATCAACTCAAAGGCCAAAGCTATGCTCAAGCATCAATGGAGTTGATAGAAGACAAGTCAAAGCTTCTCCAAAGTGCCATCAAGATTTAATACTAAGCTTCATTTAAATTGTATTGGTCAATCATGTACTAGATAGGTTAAAGGCACAAAAGAGATATTTAAAACTAACCTAAAATGAATTTAATTGGACTAGTGAATGATCATGGTGGTGTCCTCACATATTTGGACTCATATGAGATTCCAATCAACAAGTTAGAAGTAAATTCTGAAGGCCAAAATAAATCAGCAACTAAAACTTCATAATCTGCTGAATTCCGAGATTTTTCTGGGAGTTCCGTGAATAGTTCTGTTCGAAAATAAAAAAAAGGTGTAACGGTCATCTCGTAATTCCAAGCGCCAACTCCGAGACGACCATTGGGGAGTCTAAAAAGGCCATATTTCTTACTCCGCTATATATATAACTTACTTGGGCCTTACTAAAAACTCTTAATGACTTACCTAACTTTCCTTGAGCATTCATAAGAGTTTATACTCCATATTAACAAGGAAATCACTCTCCCTTTCTCTCTTGTGCCTTGACCTTTGATAGTTCTTGAGAGACCTTAAGACTTTTACTTGTTTATCTTTTTCTTGAGTGAGAGTGAGTGTTATTTACATGTAATCAGCCAACTAAGAGGCAAGTGAGCTATATCCTTCATCTCTTCATTGTATTTGGCAACAAAGGGCGCCGTAGTTAAGACCCTTGGAGCTTGGAAGCTCGGATTGTACTTGGCGGAAGGAACGCCGTATTTAAGTTCCTTGGAAGAAGATTTTAGTGGAATTCTCAAGGAGGCAAACTTGAGAAGAATGGAGTAGGTCTTGGGTTTAAGACCGAACAACTATGAAAATCTTATTCGTAATCTTTTTAATTAAACTAAAACAAGTGCAAGCAAAATTTTTAAAATCCTTAAATTTTTAAAATCCTTAAATTTTTTAAAGACACCCAATTCACCCCCCCTATTGGGTTGCTAAGTGGAATTTCAGTTTTTCTGTGATTCTGGGCAACCCAAGTAATTTTTTTCTAAAGATAGATTGACTAGATTTTATATGGGAAGCAATTGTGTATCGTGGCACGGCCCAACGGACTACCCACGGTGACACACCCGGTGTCTCTTCATAATCATGGTATTGTGTTTTCTAAAGTAGAAACTAATTATGCATTGTGGCACGGTCCAACAGACGGCCCACGATGGCACGTCTAGTATCAAATTAGAAGCACACCTATGTATTACCGTGGTTCTATATATTCTAGTCATTCTTTTGAGTTGGATTGGTTGAAATCATGGATTGAGTTAAATAAACTCCATTGTGGACTGAATATGTGTTATAAGAAGTGAGCATGTTTGGAACTGCAAGTCTGTGTCTGTGGCATTAAAGCTGTTGGTATTTAGTGTCTTTTCTAGATGCCGATTATGTTGAGTACTTTAGTGGGTCAGAACCTGAGCAAGTGATAGAATAGATCCGCATAGTTCTAGATTGCATGAATTTAGACTGTGCATTTTACTACTGGCCCACTAAACTCTCATCTATAAGATGGTTATGAATAGTGGAAGTGTAATGTCAGTATCAGTCTAGTGATCATGAAGGAGCTTCTTTTGTTGCAATCTGAGATGTTTTACATACTAAAAAATGCAAAGAAGCTAATAAGTGTAAGTAAAGAACATTTGTAGGATCATTTGAAGCACTTGCAAGTACCCTTATGATGCGTTTTGATAACCTTAAAGTATATTGACCAAAGTAGTAGTTGTGAGCACATTCTAAAAGGCTTAAGATTCAAAACCTTTGTTTTGCACATTTTACACCTCTTGGTTCTTCTAAAGAGCAACATTAAGTAAAGTGGTCAAAAGGGTTTTAGCAACGGCAACATTTAGTATCCAGCAGATGTATTTGCTCTTTGGTTCAATTTAGAGAGATCGAACTTGGTATCAAGTGTCATCCGAGTGTGTGACAGATGACACATGAAGTATAGATACCCTATGTTCGTTTTGGATATATAGATAAGGTAAAATCCCTATCTTTGTATATTATGATATGTACTTCTATAAATGATTGGTGGATAGAGTAAGTCATTGCTATTCCAATTTAGAATTCTATGTGAGGCTTGCGAGTCAGGGGCTTAGTAGAGGAGAGTGGACCATTATATCCAGAAATAGAATAAAGGTGGTTGTTGAATCCATTGTTACTCTCCATTCCTTTCTGAATATTAGTTTCATATGGATTGGAAACCTTATTCTGGAAAACTTGATTCCTTTGGCTATGAATCAAGGTTTGGAAGTATAATGGATTCTCTCTAGTTTTTTATTTCTCATTTAGTGAGTTTATTTCTTTATGGCAATCCTTATTGACTTGGATTGCACTCCTCTCAAGGTCAGACTTAGCCCACCTTGCATCAGAATGTGATAATCAATAATGTTAGAAATAAATGAAATCGTATGGACAAGAATTCATCCAATCAGTGGCTTAAGTTTTTGAGCCACATATCTGAGGATTGGTAAAAGAAAAATTCTAAGATTCACTTGATTTTACTGATTATAGTAATAGTACGGGATACATTGAAGGAAAATATACAAAGATTAATCGGTTTAGGGTGTCACCTTGCATATCGGTCCACTAAAGGTCATTTATAATGGCATCTTGGATCTTTTGATTCTGACAGTTGGTGGCAAAACATTTACCCTTTTGGTTAAATTTTCTAGCCAAAGTTACATGTGTCTCTCTAATCAGAGGTAGAAGGCCATTTCTTTGTTTGTGATCTATAAAGTAAGAGTCGAGAATCAACCTGACTTAAACAATCAAAACAATGAGGATTAATTATGCAACTCTCTGTTGCCTAAGATTGTGGGTGAAAGCTTTAAAACACATGAGTATATTGCGATCCAAGTAAGGCTATGCCTAAGACCCCTTAAGATTTATGGGTCATAAGGAAGCTGGAATTGGGAAACATGCAACTTCGGGTTGTTTATATGAGGCAAAAGTTTATAACCCGCAAATAAAGGGATTGAGCCATATGACCACAAGTTGCAATTTTATAGGTTATCTTAAAGTATTTAAGGGTTTTAGGTTCTGTTGGTTGACCCATAGTACGTATTGTCGGGATTGAATGTGCTAAGATTTCTAAAAGATGATGAGCTCAGTGGGAGTGTAGTGCCTTTGGTAAAATCACTTTTGAGGAGAATCAGGTTATAGTACTGGTACTAGTGATCCAAGAGAAGGTTGTACCAATGCTTGTTGGTGCATCAAAAGGAAAATATCGTTTAACAACCCATATTATAGATGTTTTGGTGATGACGACTACCGAACAATCATTGGTATGGTCACATTAAGTGAGAAGGTCGACTTTTGCTAATGACTGTATGGTCTTTCTGAGTGAGTGAGAAATGACTAAGTAATTTCATTGTTTTCAGTCAAGCCCTAATGAGTAAGCAATACTTAATGGCTCGAAGCCATGAAAGAAGAGTTTCTCTCAACGAAATTGTGTTGAAGACCTAGGAGTCAATCCATTTGGTTGTATATGGGTCTTTACGACTAGGAGAGACTCCATAAGTGGGATTGAGAGATATAAAGAAAAATTGATTGCAAAAGGCTTCACTCGGAAAGAAACAATAGGAATACTTTCTCTCATGTTTTAAGAAAGATTCTTTTGGAATGGTTATGAAGTTTGTGATTCGTTCTGATCTAGAGTTACAATAAATGGATATACAAGTGACTTTCTTAAAAGGTGACCCGTTTGACGTTACTTATAGCCGGAAGGTTTTTTTAGGCAAAGGAAAGAGGCACATAATCTGTGGACTTAAGGGGTCTGCTTAAAGTTTAGAGCAGGCTTCCCGACAATTGTACACAAAGTTTCATCAAGTACTCTCTGTGTTAGATTTTAAGGAATTATCACAGAATAATGGATATATCTTAAGGTCAGTGGGAGTAATATCTCCCTTGTGTTATGTGTTGATGATATACTACTTACCAGTGGTACTTTGACCTTGTTTTGACATGTTCCTACAAAGTTAACTAGGTGAAGCATCCTACATGATAGGAGTTTAGGTTCACCTAGTTGGGACTCGAGGATTGCTGAGATTGCAGAAAGCCTATATTGGGAAAGTTCTTGAAGTATTGAACATGGATAAATTACTCCATTTGTAGTGTTCCTATAGTTAAGGGTGATGTATTCAGTCAGTTCCAAGGTTCCAGGATCGATTTATCATAGGAGCAGATAAAGAGGTTCCCTAATAGTTCCGCAATTGGGGGTCTATTGAATGTTTAAATCTGCACCTATTTGGGTATAACCTATATGGTGGGCAAATTTAGAAAGTACCAATGTTATTTATGTATGGATCATTGGAAATTTGCCAAAAGGTTATACATTGTGTGTAAGGGACTAAAGGTTTTATGTTACACTCACATACAGTAGATCAGATAACCAGTATGATTTGTTAATCTGATTCAGATTTTTGAGGTTATCGGAACACCTAGAGTTCTGCTTTAGTTATAATTTGCAGAAAGTCCTAAATCGTGGAAGAATGTCAAGTGGATACTAAGTTACTTCCACCTTCGGTACGGAGTTTATTGTGTATTTCAAGGCCTTGTGTTCTGCCTTGTAGCCGTGGAATTTTGTCTTAGGATTTTATCTTGTTGATAGTCGACAAGTCACAGAGAATGTATTGTGATAATTCCGCTGCGATTTTACAATTCCAAGAACGACAAATCAAGAAATGGGTCAATGTATTGACATATTGTCGTGAGGAAGTGAGTTCAGAAACAATGTGTATCTATGGAATGCATAAGCACCACACTTATGTTGGCGGATCCTTTGACTAAAGGCTTGTCACCAAAGCTCTCCAGAGAGAAAATAGCACATAAGGTTGGTTGACATTTTAGATAGCCTATAATAGTGGGAGTCTGCATTAGGTATGGAGATACACTGATGTGATCACATATTTAGTTTCTAATTCTGATATATTATTATTTTCTACTGCTCCATTGTGTGCACATTATGTAAATGGATTGTTAGTAAGTGGTAGAATGTATGTATGACTGTTTTGAACCATGTTTACATCTTATGCATGTATGCTTTAACATTCATGTTGGAAAAAATTATTAATGATATAACCGTTGGGTAGGCTATTGGGTAGAGTTAGTGACCCAACGGTTACACGATTTATTATTGATGGTTTTTGCTGAACGGAATGTTATATTTGTTACTTAACTAACTTAAAGTTATGAGCCTTAAGTTTGATTCAAAGATCTTACTGGCCAAGTGGGAGAATGTTAGGATTTAATCCTAATGGTGGATGTGGCCTTAGCAAGATCAACGGCCGAGATCACTTTAGTTAGTTAAGTGTTTAAAGAATAAGACGTATCCCCTTTATTGTGAAAGGGTATATTTGGAACAGGTGTAAACAAAGAGACGTTTGAGAGAAGGGTCAGCGTGATGAGGAGTTGCATCCCTTCCCTCAAAGGTCTATAAGAGAAACCTCCGGTCCCTGCTTGAACACAACTAATCTTTTCCGTTCTATGTGAATCCACGTCTAAGAGAAAGAGGAAAACAGTCCCCATCACTGTCTATTGTGGAACAAGGAGATATACCGGAGTGGAACCAATTCAAGACACAACAAAATAATATCCATGGCTTCCGGTATGTTCTTTTACTATTTCAATTTCAATCCATATTGTTATCTCCGTTTTTCTCAAAGTTGGATCGCCAAGATCTGTTGCCGGTGTTCCTATTCGATTGAACACTAACTCCTTTGACTACTGTTTAAATAATAAAAGGCAAGATGGGTTAGTGAAATTAACAAAACATGGCATTGCAAATATCAGTAACCTTCATTTTTTTACTTCTCATTAATTGAATATGATCATATTGTTGGATTGTGTTATCTAGTTCTACTTACATTGTATATTTTTATTTACCTTGTTCTTTATAGAATTTTTTATTCTTTAACATAGGAAAGTATATGGTTTTAGACCCTTTGTTTAACCATCCAATCAAGGACTTTGAAGACTGCAAATAGGCAATTATGAAACAAATTTGATAGATACTCGTATTCTAAATTTAATGGTTAGAATTGCCATATCAATGTGTTTTTTGAGCTATGGTTAATTTATCTCATCCTCTGGTTCATTTTGAAATTTTTGTGTGTGTCTTTTTTGCTTGAGTTTTGAATTTTTACGATTTAAATTTTTTTAAATTTTTTTCTTAAATTGGTCAAAACTAACACATATATACGAGTAAGAACTCAAAGTTATATTAAAATCATGTCACTTTTATGATGAGAGAAAGGATTATTCCTAATTGTTAGACAACCGTATGGAGACTAGAGAATGGAGAAGAAGAAGTCGTGAATAGAGAACTTGGAACCCACAAGAGAAGAGAGTTGTTTAAAATTTCGTAACTCACGCCCCAATTATATTTAAACCTTATAATAAGAAAGTTACAAAAATACCCCTATTCATCTAACACTCCCCCTCAAGCTGGAATGTATATATCATACATTCCTAGCTTGTTACATGCATCTTTTAATTTTGCAGGTCCCAAAGCTTTCGTGAACACATCCGCAAGTTGATCGGCAGACCTAGTTAACATAGTGCAAATTTCTCCTCTTTGAATCTGCTGGCGAATGAAGTGACAATCCACTTCAATATGTTTGGTTCGCTCATGAAGGATTGTTGGAAATATAAATGGATGACCTGTTATCACAATACTGAAATAAACAAGAGGGGGGTGAATTGATTTTAACACTAAATTAGCCCTTTTGAAAATTAATTATGAACCCTAATTTGAATTTTCTTCTCTAGATTAAATTTTTGGTTAGTTCAAATGAGATTAGAAACAAATGAAATTCCAAACCAAGAACAATAATGAAAGTGCTAGAAAAGGAAAGAACACACCGATATATAGTGGTTCGGGCAAAGCCCAACTCCACTCTTCTTAAGATCGTCCTTAAGGTTTTCCACTATGCGAGACCTCCACGATGCCCGGCTCCGAGGCGGTTACACTTCCAAGGGGTATTAAATAAGGATGCCCTTACACCTTTACAACGACTCTCCTTCTTCGCCGAGTTCTAAGCGATTGCTCTCTAGGGAATTAAGATAGGATGGCCTTACACCTTTACAAGAAATGGAAGAGAGATAGCTTGGCTTCTTCTTGAAAGCTTGATTCTCTTTGTAGTCTCTTGATTGCTCTTCAATGATGGTTGCAAGTGAAAGCTCTAAATCCCAGCTTAAATAGATTTGCAAGTGCAAGGCAAGTATGGGAAAAATAAAAACTTAAGCTTTAAAGGGTTGCAAGTTTGCTTGAATGCTTAAGGAAGTTTTTCAAATGATCAAGAGAGAGGAAATAATCCTCTAGATGTTGTATAAATAGTCTCTCCTCAAAATATGACCGTTTGGGGGTGGGAATAACAAAAACCACAAATTAATTCAAATCCCAACGGCTATATTTTGGTCTGTCGCGAGGTTCTCAGAGTTCCGAGAACCATTCTCAGAGCTCCGAGAAATATTCTCGGAGTTCAGAGAGAACGGCCAGAAGAAGAATAAATTCTACTGGACCATTTCTCGGAGTTCCGAGAAAATGCTGGACCATTTCTCGGAGTTCCGAGGGAACTCTCGGAGCTCCGAGAAGCCTAAAAATCAGCATATTTTGAGATTTTATTGCTTGTTTGATTTTTGGGTTTTGGAACTCAACTCATATGATAATTTTGGAATGTTTATAAGGGTCCCAACATGTTGGTCCACCACATAACCATTCACTAAACCTTTAAAGTTCTTTAAGTGTTTTTGAAAACTATTTTTATAACACTTTACCTTGACTTGAAAATCTAAAGAGAAGGGATGTACAATGATACCTATGCAACCTTCAATTTCTCTTTAGTCTTGGTCTTCAATTGATCTTCCATTTTGTGTATACTTGCTTGAGAGATGATGTGAGCTTCACTTAGCTCCTTTTACTCTTTTTGGGTACATCTTCAAGCATGACCATGTAGTGTGTTGGTTTCATCAATGATCAATCATATCTTAAACACAACACTTCAGAGCAAATTGATTAGTATTCAATAATACAATCAATTATGTTTAGAATCATCAAAACAAGATAGGAGAGTAGACCTTTGGGCTTACAATCTCCCCCTTTTTGATGATGACAAACAAAATTGATTATGAGGTGTGTGTGGAGTGACATAGTAGGCAAGTGAATGCTGGAACTCCCCCTCAATATATGCACATAGATAAATTATAACAATTAAAAGCATATGGTGCATATAGGCAATTGAATAGATAATCAATTTCAAACTTCTCCCCCTTTTGTCATCGACAGAAAGGGTGAACTAAAATGTATAGCAATTTTGGAGTAAATGAGAATTGAGTTAGGTACTCCCCCTAAATCAATGCTTATGGTATAAAAATATTTAGCCAAGTAATGCACATATACCTGTTCATGATCGAGATGTTGACATAAGTCAAATTGTTAAGTATTTTAATTAAAGTGAAGGTACCTCTCCAACTTAGAAAACTAAGAAGGCTAAGAGTACCAATTGAGTGATTTTTAATATTAATATTTGACATCTCATTCATGCAAATACTACTAAACAAGGATGATATATATAAATACTATATAGATAAGCTGGTGAAAGGTACAAAGTATTTATTTGGCAATTTCTTTGACTTGATCGGCACTCCAAATGTTTAAGGCACTTCGGATATAACAAATTCTATCATCACTAAGGGGTTTTGTAAAGATATCCGCCAATTGATCCTCAGTATTGATATATTTTAAGCAAATATCCCCTTTTTGTGAGTGATCTCTAATGAAGTGATGCCTAATCTCAATATGTTTTGTTCTAGAGTGTTGTATGGGGTTCTTTGTCAAACTTATAGCACTAGTATTGTCACATTGGATGAGAATATTTTTCATTTTAATTGCATAGTCCATCAATGTGCTTTTCATCCATAGGACTTGTGCACAGCAAGTTCCAGCTGCCACATATTCTGCTTCTGTTGTGGACAAAGCTACTGAATTTTGTTTCTTGCTAAACCATGAAACAAGTGATTTTCCCAAGAATTGACAAGTCCCACTAGTGCTTTTCCTATCCACTCTACATCCAGCAAAGTCTGCATCTGAATATCCTATGAGAGTGAAGGCAGTAGATCTTTCATACCATAGTCCCAGACTTTGGGTTCCTCTTAAGTACTTGAAGATCTTCTTGACTGCCGATAGGTGAGACTCTTTTGGATTCGATTGAAATCGAGCACAGAGACAGACAGTAAACATAATGTCTGGTCTGCTGGCTGTCAAATAGAGTAAGCTACCTATCATACCTCTATACATTTTTTGATCTAGAGATTTGCCAAATTCATCCTTTTCTAGCTTAGCAGTTGTACTCATGGGAATTCTTGATGTCTTACTGCTATCCATGCCATACTTCTTTAATAACTCCTTCGTATATTTTTCTTGATTTAAATATATCCCATTTTGGTATTGTTTAATTTGGAGTCCTAAGAAGTAGGTTAACTCACCCATCATGCTCATTTCAAATTCATTTTTCATTAGAGTTGCAAATTCATCACACATTTTTTGATTAGTTGAGCCACAGATGGTGTCATCCACATAAATCTGGACAAGGAGGATATCTTGATTTTCTCTTTTGATAAATAATGTTTTATCCACCTTTCCCATCTCAAATCTTTTTTCCACTAGGAAAGTGCAAAGCCTCTCATACCAAGCTCTAGGAGCTTGCTTTAATCCATATAAATCTTTATCAAGCCTGAAGACATGATTTGGATGTTTCTAGTCCTCAAAACCTAGAGGTTGCTCAACATACACTTCCTCTTAGATATAGCCATTTAGGAAGGCACTTTTGACATCCATTTGTTAGAGTTTAAATCCTTTGTGAGATGCATATGCCAAGAGTATCCTAATGGCTTCCATACGGGCAACAGGAGCAAATGTCTCATTGTAGTCTATTCCCTCCTCCTGATTGTACCCTTGGGTTACAAGCCTAGCTTTATTTCTAGTGATAATTCCATTTTTATCAAATTCGTTTCTATACACCCATCTCGTGCCAATGACTGGATGATCACTAGGTCTAGGCACTAGCCTCCACACATTGTTCCTTTCGAATTCACTCAATTCTTCTTGCATAGCCATCAACCAATATTCATCATTTTCGGCTTCCTTGATGGACTTAGGCTCTAATTCGGATAGGAACGCTAAGTTATTGCTCACACTACAATAGTATGATCTAGTTCTTACCGGCGATGTGGCATCACCCAAGATTTGAGATTCAGGATGATCTACCAATATTCTCCTATCCTTAGGCAATGAGTCATCTTCTTCATTTTCTAATTCCTCACTAGGCAATGTATTACTTGTAGATGCATGGGAAGGAACATTTGTCTTAGGTAATAGATGTTCAATAGGTTCATCCTCATCATGTGGCATTTCTTGAGGTGTTGGCTCTCTCTCATCAAATGTTACATGCATGGATTCTTCTACAACTAGGGTTCTTCTATTAAATACTCTATATGCCTTGCTATGTGAAGAATACCCTAAGAATATGCCATCATCCGATTTCTTATCAAATTTGTGTAAATTATCTTTAATGTTTAAGATGAAGCATTTACAACCAAACACTCTAAAATAGCTTATATTTGGTTTAAAGTTTTTCCAAAGCTCATAAGGTGTTTTCTTAGAAATTGCCCTTATATATACCCTGTTTATGATATAGCAAGCGGTGCTAACCGCCTCTGCCCAAAAGCATCTAGGGAGATCATTTTCATGCAACATAGTTCTAGCCATTTCTTGGAGGGTTCGGTTCTTTCTTTCTACAACCCAATTTTGTTGAGGTGTCCTAGGTGCCGAAAAATTGTGTTTGATGCCATGTTCATTACAGTAAGTGTCAAAATGTATATTTTCAAATTCCGTTCCATGGTCACTCCTAATGTAAGATATGGCAATACCTTTTTCATTTTGTATTTGATTGCACAATTTGAGGAAATTTTCATAGGTTTCATCTTTATGTGCTAAAAATATGACCCATGTGAATCGCGAGTAGTCATCCATGATGACAAACACGTACCTATTTCCACCTAAGCTACTTGTCTTCATTGGTCCAAAAAGGTCCATATGAAGTAGTTGCAAGGGGTAGGTGGTTGAAATCATATTTTTAAGGGAAAATGAGCTTTTTAATTGTTTTCCTAATTGACAAGTTCTACAAATGTGATATTTGGTGTATTTGAACTTAGGCAATCCTCTAACAATTTCTTTTGAGGAGAGGGTCGAAATGAGATCCATTCCGGCATGACCCAACCTCCTATGCCACAACCAAGAGTCTTCACTAATGGTATTAAGACAAGTCACATTTTGGAATCTAAGATCATCTAGTCCAATAGTGTAAATGTTATTGTCTTTAGAACCTATGAATTTCACTTTTCCATCTATCTTATTTTTAACAATGCATTTGTCGGGGTTGAAGACTACTTCAAACCCATTATCACATAATTGACTAATGCTAATAAGATTATGGGATAAGCCATCAACATAAAGCACATCATGTATGGGAGAGGTAGAGTTACATATGGTGCCTTCTCCTTTGACTTTTCCTTTCTTGTCATCTCCAAAGGTAACATCCCCACCATCCTTGAGTGATAGGGATGCAAATTGAGTGAGGTCTCCAGTCATATGTCTAGAGCATCCACTATCAAGGTACCATGTGTTCTTCTTGTTATGACTTTTAAGGCATACCTACATATGAATAGGCAAGTGAGATCCTTTAGGTACCCAAATCTTCCTAATCTTGCTATGTTCATTTATTTTCACTTTAGAGTTCAATTTGATTTTATCTTGTTTAGCATGCATGCAAGCAACTTTATAATGACCTTCTAAACCACAATAAAAGCAAGTTTTGGTATTACTAGAAGAAGCCTTTACAAGTTTGTTTCTATAGTTGGATATTGTAGTATTCCATTTGTGTCCAAGTCCACTTTTATCATGTGGCATTCTTTGAATGTTAACAAGCCTATCCAATTTCAATGAACTATGTTCAAATTTTTCAAATAGTTTCTTTAGTTCATCATATTCAAAAGATAGTTTACTATTTTCATGCTTTAGCTTGTTGTTTTCAATAGAAAGTTCTTGACAATTTTCATTTAAGATTTTGATAGAAGCATTTAAATCATGAATGCCAATTTTGTATTTTTCATTTTCATCCTCTAAAAATTCATGATCTTTCTTTAACCAACCAAATTTTTTTGTCATGTTAGAGAGAGAATTTTCAAGTGATGCATTTTTATCAAATTCAATCTCAAGTTTATCATGTGCATTTTGCAAGGAATCTAGAACTTCTTTTAAAACAATGACATTATTTAAAGTGTTTACCTCTTGATTGTCGTTTGTTGAGGCCATGAAGCAAACGTTTCTTGCAATCAAGCAATCTTCGCCATCATTTTGTTCGCCTTCACTTTCAATTTCCTCATCCCATGTGGCGGTCATTCCTTTCTTGCCTTCTCTTCTCTTGAAACGGTTGTTTGAAGAAGGCTCATTGTTGAGTGGACAATCCGGGCGAATGTGTCCAAGCTTCTTGCATCCATAGCATCGGGGTTGAGACGATCCATCACCGAGCTCTTATTTCTTCTTGAATGGAGGATTGATCCTTCAATTTTTCATGCCTCCCATGTTCCTTTGCAAGAATTTGATCCTTCTTGTTAGGAGGGCAACTTCATCTTCCATGTCTTCCTTTGCATCTTCATTGTCACATATATTACAAGCAAAAGCAACTCCTTTTCCTTTTTCAATTTTAGTTTCAATTTCGGGTGCTTTTGTTTTGAAAATCATTTCATGGGTTATCAATGACCCTATTAGTTCATCTAGGTTCAATGTATTCATGTCCTTGGCTTCGGTGATTGCGGAGGTTTTGGATTCCTATGACAAAGGTAGGGATCTAAGGATTTTGGTCACTAAATCTCTATTTGAAAATTGCTTTCCAAGTTCCCTTAATCCATTCACAAGGTTCGTGAATCTAGTGTACATGTCGGCAATAGTTTCATCGGGTGTCATTTGAAAGAGTTCATATTGCCTAAATAGGTGATTCATTTTAGATTCTTTGACTTGGTTGGTTTCTTCATGGGTGACTTCTAAGGTGTCCCAAATTTCCTTAGCCAAATTCAAATTTGACACTCTATTGAATTCTCCGGGAGACAAAGCACAAATAAGGGAATTCATGGCTTTGGCGTTGTAGTTTGAGGCTTGTTGTTCGGCTTCAGTCCAATCATTTAGATTTCTAGTGGGTAATATATATTCATTATTAATTGCTCTCCACATTTGATAATCTTGGGTTAAAAAGATTTTTATTTTGGTTTTCCAAAATCCATAGTTTGTTCCATCAAAGTAGGGTAGCCTAGTGTTTGAGTAACCTTCATGGTGTTGAGGATGGTTTGGCATTTTTAGAATCTTTACTCTAGACCGGTTAGGGTTTTAACAAAAATAGAGACGAGGCTCTGATACCAATTGAATTAAACAAGAGGGCGGTGAATTGATTTTAACACTAAATTAGCCCTTTTGAAAATTAATTATGAACCCTAATTTGAATTTTCTTCACTAGATTAAATTTTTGGTTAGCTCAAATGAGATTAGAAACAAATGAAATTCCAAACCAAGAACAATAATGAAAGTGCTAGAAAAGGAAAGAACACACCGATATATAGTGGTTCGGGCAAAGCCCTACTCCACTCTTCTTAAGATCGTCCTTAAGGTTTTCCACTATGCGAGACCTCCACGATGCCCGGCTCCGAGGCGGTTACACTTCCAAGGGGTATTAAATAAGGATGCCCTTACACCTTTACAACGACTCTCCTTCTTCGCCGAGTTCTAAGCGATTGCTCTCTAGGGAATTAAGATAGGATGCCCTTACACCTATACAAGAAATGGAAGAGAGATAGCTTTGCTTCTTCTTGAAAGCTTGATGCTCTTTGTAGTCTCTTGATTGCTCTTCAATGATGGTTGCAAGTGAAAGCTCTAAATCCCAACTCAAATAGATTTGCAAGTGCAAAGCAAGTTTGGGAAAAACAAAAACTTAAGCTTTAAAGGGTTGCAAGTTTGCTTGAATGCTTAAGAAAGTTTTTCAAATGATCAAGAGAGAGGAAATAATCCTCTAGATGTTGTATAAATAGTCTCTCCTCAAAATATGACCGTTTGGGGGTGGGAATAACAAAAACCACAAATTAATTCAAATCCCAACGGCTATATTTTGGTCTATCGCGAGGTTCTCGGAGTTTCGAGAACCATTCTCGGAGCTCCGAGAAATTCTCGGAGTTCCGAGAGAATGGCCAGAAGAAGAAAATATTCTACTGGACCATTTCTCGGAGTTCCGAGAAGCCTAAAAATCAGCATATTTCGAGATTTTATTGCTTGTTTGATTTTTGGCTTTTGGAACTCAACTCCTATGATAATTTTGGAATGTTTATGAGAGTCCCAACATGTTGGTCCACCACATAACCATTCACTAAACCTTTAAAGTTCTTTAAGTGTTTTTGAAAACTATTTTTAAAACACTTTGCCTTGACTTGAAAATCTAAAGAGAAGGGATGTACAATGATACCTATGCAACCTTCAATTTCTCTTTAGTCTTGGTCTTCAATTGATCTTCCATTTTGTGTATGCTTGCTTGAGAGATGATGTGAGCTTCACTTAGCTCCTTTGACTCTTGTTGGGTACATCTTCAAGCATGACCATGTAGTGTGTTGGTTTCATCAATGATCAATTCTATCTTAAACACAACACTTCAGAGCAAATTGATTAGTATTCAATAACACAATCAATTATGTTTAGAATCATCAAAACAAGATAAGAGAGTAGACCCTTGGGCTTACAAATACAACCGTGGTGGTCCTGAAGAAAGAAAGCCAATTTCTGATAAGAATGAACGTGGCCAAATTAACTCTCCCGTTGTATTTGACATAGCTCTGTAATCGGCTTTTGCACTAGATTTGGAGACAATATCTTGCTTTTTACTTCTCCAGGACACCATATTACCACCAAAAAAGTACAATAACCGGTTGTAGAACTTCTATCAGCTGGAGAACCAGCCCAATCAGCATTTGTGAATCCTTCTGCTATCTCATGTCCATTTTTCTTAAAGCATAATCCTTTTCTTGGCATTCCTTTCAAGTATCAAATAATCTGAAGTATTGCAGCCCAGTGAGATGTGTAAGGAGAACTCATAAACCAGCTGACCACTCCTATAGCATATGAAATATCATGTCGGGTAACAGTCAAATAAATCAACTTTCCCACTAATCTCTTGTATTGGCCTGGATCCTCAAATAAATCTCCTTGTTCAAGAAGGAGTCTTACATTTGGGTCCATAGGAATGGATGATGGCTTTATTTCTATGGATCATGTCTCCTCTAGAATATCTAAAGTGTACTTCCCTTGTGATAGGGAAAGACCATGTTTAGAGTGAGCAACTTCAATTCCAAGAAAATATCTGAGAAGACCCAAGTCCTTTGTTGCAAATTCTTCCTGAAGGAAGATCTTCAATCATGTATCCCGTCTTGATCATTTCCAGTAATGACGATGTCATCAACATAAACAATCAAGAAAACATATCCGGTACTGTAGTGATGGCTAAACACCGAATGATCCACCGGGCACTGTTTCATGCCAAGACACATAACTGCACCACTAAAATGACCAAACCATGCCCTTGGAGATTGCTTCAACCCATAGATTGCTTTCCTAAGGCGATACACTGATGAACCCATCTCCCCCTAAGCAACATACCCAGGAGATTGCTCCATTTACACTTCCTCAGTAAGGTTGCCATGTAGGAAGGCATTTTTCACATCCAACTGATAGAGTGGCCAACCACGATTAACTGCAATAGAAATCAACACTCGTACGAAGGATATTTTCACAACCGGAGAGAAAGTCTCTTGGTAATCAACACCAAATGTCTGAGTGTGACCTTTAGCAACGAGTCTCGCTTTGAGACGCTCAATGATCCCATCAGGCTGATATTTAATAGCAAATACCCAATGACAACCAACGACCTGCGCACCAGAAGGTAAGGGAACAAAATGCCATGTGCTATTTGAGTGTAGGGCATCCATCTCAGCATCCATAGCAGCCTTCCAGCCAGGATGAGCCAATGCCTCTGTAACTGATTTTGGAATAGAGAAGGACGAAACACTGGAAACAAAAGATCAAGATTTGGCTGAAAAATGATCATAAGATACAAATTGTGAAATTGGATGAGCAGTTGTACGAGAACGAGTACGACTTGCAATCAGAGAATCATAGATAATAATAGGATTGCCTGAACCTTGATCATCAGACATAGAAGGAGAGTTGGCTTGTGAAGGAGATGGAGGCTGAAATACCTGTCTAGGACCACGGCTGTACACTTTCGTCACTGGCAAAGAAGGAACTGTTGGAGAATCTATCATAGGTTTGGCGGAAGAGGAACCGGGAGTAGGGGTAATAACATCAGGTTCGGGCAGAGGGTAAAGTAAAGTTGGGGGCTCAACCGCAGTAACTTAAGAATTAGTGAAATAAGGAGTATCCTCAAAGAATGAAACATCAGCTGAAATAAACATTTTGCACAGGTGAGGACAATAGCATTTGTATCCTTTTTTAGTTCGAGAGTAACCCAAAAATATACATTTCTCAGAACGAGGGTCTAACTTATCAAGTCTCGGAGCTAACTTGTGAACAAAGCAAGTACAGCCAAACACATGAGGTAGTAAAGGGAAAGGTTTACCGAGAGGATATAGGACAAAGAAGGGGGTCTGACCAGAAAGTACGGAAGATGGCAGGCGATTCCTTAGAAAACATGTCGTGAATACGGCATCACCCCAATAGACCTTCGGTACTCGCATTTGAAACATGAGTGTGTGAGTCATATCTAAAAGGTACTTGATTTTACGCTCGGCAACCCCATTTTATTGCGAAGAATATGCACAAGAAGACCGGTGAATAATACCGTGACAGTCAAGGAACTGTGAAAACCACTACTACGAGAAAAGTACTCCTTGGCATTATCAATGCATAAATAAGGGATAGAACATTTAAACTGATTTTCAATTTCAAAATAAAAACTACGGAAAGCATTAAACACATCAGAACATTCTTTGAGAAGAAAAATCCATGTAGTATGAGAAAAAATCAATCAACAAATATAACAAAATATTGATAACCATATAAAGTAGTTCGTGCAGGTCCCCATACATCAGAATGAATAAGTTCAAAAGGTCTGGACGACCATCGACCACCACACGAAGGAAAAGACACTCGATAGTGCTTTCCCAACTCACAAGACTCACATGAAAAAGACTCAATAGACTTAGTAATAAAAGGAGATTTCCGTAATTTGTCTGCAGGAGGATGACCCAGACGACAATGCCACTGATAAGCGTCAGTGGAAGTGCGAACTGCAGCGCTAGTAGGTACGGAGTCTAGGTAATATAAGCCTCCCATCTCATGGCCCAAGCCAGTCCTCGTCCCAGTCTTCAGATCCTGAAAAGTGCAATAAGAAGGAAAGAATGAAATAGAGCACATCAAAGATTGTGTTAAGTGACGCATAGATAATAGGTTAACTGGAAAGGATGGCACATAAAGGACAGAGGATAATGAAAATCACTAGAGAGAGGCACCACATTGACCCCAGAGGCCGGTGATGTGGTCCCATCTGCTAACGTAACAGTAAGAGGCGCAGCAGAAGGTGCTGACTAGAAAAAGGTAAGAAGTTGAAGATTACCATTCATATGATGCGACGCCCCTGAATCACTAAGCCTACCTGGCTGGGCAAAGGTGGCAGTAGGCTGCTTGCCTCTATCACATAGGCGCACAAGGTCCTCATATTCAGCATGGCTGACTACCATCTGATCAGGAGGCAGTACATGGGTAGGAGTAGCAAGAGTAGAACCAGAGCCATCAGATGTTGAAACCGAAGCAATAGGTCTCGAAGGACGACGCTCTGGGTGCAAGTCATAACAGTAATCAATGTTGTGTCCCTCCAACCGACAGTGGGTGCAAAAGCGAGACCCACGATCACGACCATTCCAAAGTTCCGGCCACAACCACGTCCAGGGACATGGCCCCAACTACCATGGCCACGATCAGTACCATAAGAGGGACCAAGGGCAGAGCTATCAAGAGTAGTATTTGTGGTCGGAGGAGCCCTCATATGCTGAACCCAAGAAAATGTCTCCTGAAGTGATGGTAAGCTACCAGAACCAAAAATCTGTTGGCGGAACTGTAAGAAATCAGCCCTAAAGAATCTAGATATCGAACGACGAGCCATTCCTCCTGGCGGCGCTTAAAAACAACTGGATCGGCAGCGAAGGGCATAAGTACATCCAACTGCTAGCAAAGAGCCTGATACAAACTGAAATGCTCAGAAAGAGACAAGTCACCACACTGAAATCCTAACCAGTCAGAGAACAGGTCACACAATCGAGTCACATTATGAGGACCAGAATATAAGGTTGCAGTATACTCCCAAACTTCCATGGATGAGTCAAGAAGCATCATATTTGCTGCAACCTGAGAATTCATACAACTCCAGAGAAATGATCTAACCACAGCATCCTCATGTTCCCATCTCTCAAAGGTGGGATCCTTAGTGGCCGGAGGAGCACTCTCTAGAAATCGGACTTTACCACGACCAAGTTGGTAAGTACGTACGGTACGCCTCCAAGGATGATAATTCCTCCCATCAAGTCTAATCGAGGTCATCTATAAAGGGGCCTCCGCATGAGAATAGCTAGGTGTCGAATAAGAAGAAGCCCCATCAATTTTCAAGGAAGTCATTGACGGCAATGATGTCTCAGAGGGTTCCATAAACAATTATTGAGTAGGATAAATGACAAATAACAAAAGAAAAAATGAAATCAGGGTCAACCAAGTCACCAACCACCACCTAACAGGCCACCACAAATATAACAGAATCACAATCCCAAGAAACTACAAGCACCGACATAAAGAGACTACCACCACTGAGCATAAAAAAAAAGAAACGACAAACACAATCCACCAAGAACCAGCCACAATCACGAAGCAACCAACCATCAATCCACCAACAATACTACTAACCATCAAACCACCAATACCACCACCAACCATCAATCACAACTACGACAAATCAATCTGAAAGAACAATCAATCCCACGCACCATAAACCAACAATATCATCAAAATAACAGGGGCTCACAAAGAGCATCGATCACCAATCACAATATACCAATTATCACCACCAACAAACAACCATTAATATCACCACGAATACGACGGAACCCCCAAACTACCTAGAAACAAACAAGAAACAACTATCCGTCTACACTGTAGTCATAAAAGGGTCGTGGGTGGAGAAAAAAAATGAACACGACTCAGAAGGGTCGTGGGTGGATCTTGGGTGGAGTAAAGAAACAAACATGACTCAGAAGGGTCGTGGGTGGAGAAAAGAAATGAACATAACTCAGAATGGTCGTGGGTGAAGATCATGGGTGGAGAAAAGAAACAAACACGACTTAGAAGGGTCGTGGGTGGAGAAAAGAAACGAACACTACTTAGAAGGGTCGTGGGTGGAGAAAAGAAACGAACATGACTCAGATGGATCGTGGGTGGAGAAAAGAAATGAGCATGACTCAGAAGGGTATTCCGAGAATGGGATGGGGGCTACGGCAAGAAGGGGATAACGCGGGGGTTTACGGCAACAAGGGATCCACGAGAGAAGAGAGTCGTTTAAAACTCTCTAATTTACGCCCCAATTATATTTATACCTTATTATAATAAAGTTACAGAAATACCCCTATTCATCTAACACTGATGTTGCGCCTGATAAAAATCTACTTTGGTTAGATGGGCTTATTTTTGTCCAACTGATGAGAAGGATTCAACCGTGGCAGAGGTTCAAGTGCTTTTCCTTGGAATGTCTTGTTGACTAGTCCCTTCAAGTGCTTTAGAGCTACTCTTTGATGCAGTGTATCCCTTGGCACATCAGCTTAGTCATTCACGGCCTAGTTTCACTTGTTGTACTTGTGTTCTTTCTTTGTCATTTACTACTTAGCAGTGTTCTTCATAGTCATTTTACTAGGTAGTTAAGTTGGTTTGAGTGTTAATTATAAGGGTTGTGTATACAAATCACATCCTAGCTCATATTTTTTGAGACTTTTAGATTTTGAAATTTGAGATTGGAGTTTTTGTCCAGTTTGGGGGGAGAGAGAGCTAGAAACTCGTCTTTGTATCTCTTTTGATGATGAAATCGAATATAAGACAATAGCTTGCTATCCTTTTCCTGAGATTCTTCACTATACATCATCTTGTTGCATGTAAGAGTATGGAGCTGGTCTATTTCAGTTCTTCATCACCGAATGCTTCAAGAATTCATCTTTCACCGCGCTTAAATTCAAGCATAGTGACAATATTCAGTAATCTTGGCATCTCCATGCTAGAATCGTATCCATTTTTTGTTGAAAAATCAAGTAGCAGATCTCTCAGATTTTCCACTAGTAATTCAGATATGTAATAAAGAACTTTAGATTCTACTTCCATACATCTGCATCCTGTGTTTTCAGATCAGGCTTGCTAGATTTCCTAATTCTTTTTTTACTAGGTAAGCTGGGATTTAGTTAAGAGCTCAGATTCGTTGATTGATTGCAATACATATCAGATCTGTCCATATCCAGATGAATTTAAACAGATAATTTTGCTAGCTTTGGTACTTTAAAAGATGGTTCATAATTCTTTGAAGCTGCTGCTACAGTTTTGAATGAAGGAAAAACAGAATCATCTTAAGATCTGCTTATTTCTTCTATGTCCAAAACGATCTGCACATAGGCAGAGCTGTTAATGCCTGTGAAGTGTTTTGGCTATGTTTAAGTCCGGCCTATGATCTACCTTAGGGAAAAAATCGTGAGCTGCTTGTTTGTGATTAAAAGTATCGTGAGCTTCTAAGTCCAAAAAAGTTCAGTTTTCTCTGATCTGCTATCATGCAACATATCTTCTCCAACAACAACCACAGTTAGTAGATTGGCTTCGTAAAGTAGAAGTTGCCCAACCTGGTTACTGCAGCTCAAAGATTCTAGTTTTATGTTTGAATTCCCATATATTTGGGCCTATTGTAGTTGGGAGATCTTTGTTAAACCCAGCTTATTGCCGCTGGTTCTGTTTGAGCTATAATCTGCATCAGTTCAACTCTACTCAGCTGTACATGTGTTCTTCTATACCTTCAGTTTTTCACCCAACTTCCAGCGACATCAATAGCAGTAGTGTTGAATCAGTCACCTCTCCAAGTTGGATTTATGACTGATCGTAGTTTCTGTGACCAAGTCAGTACCTTGATGCTCCTTTTGTTGCCTGTAGGCCAAATCCAAGAGACTTCAGTTCATTTGTGACAGAGTTGAACTAGTGAACTGCTTTAATTCCAGAAGTTCCTTACTTGTTGATCTTTGGCATTTAGCTTTGACATGGCTCCCCCTCAACCTTAAGAGATGGACCTTATCATACTTCGTAAGACTTTCCCTCAAGCTGGAGCATAATTTTCATCCACACCCATCTTGGAACAAATAAATATATAATCTGCTGAAGCTTATGTCTTTGTTGAAAATATCAACCAACTAATGATGTGACCGAAAGAATGGGGTAGACGCTTTTATATTACTTTCTCACTAAAAAATGGCAGTCCATCTCAATATGTTTGGTAATGAAAAACTGGGCTAATTGCAATACGTGTAGCTACATTTTTATCGCAATACAAACCTCAATGGAGAATTATTTTGAATCACATTTCTTTTAAGAAATATCGTAACGACATCAACTGACATGCAGTGTGCCATGGAGCTATAATCTGCTTCCTCACTCAATTGTGTTACGACATTACCTTCTAGTCCTCCATGTGACAAGATTTCCACCTACAAACTTACAATCAAGATTTAAAATTTTTGTTTTGGATACAATATTCTGCATTCGACCTATCACAACTCAAACATGCCCAATCACATCTCTGTATATCCTTCAACTTCCATGAGTCGGTTGGTATAATTCCTTGGGTTAGACTTCCCATGAGGTACCTCAAGATGAGAACAACTGCACAAGTGTTTTTCAAGGAGGCTGCATAAATTGACAAACCCTAACAAAAGAGATATATGGTCATGTGATAATCAATAGATTAGCTTACCAACTGGTATTGGATATGTATCATGGTCTTTAAATGGTTCTCCACCATCCACATCTAGCATAATATTAATCTCCCTAGGTGTGGTAACAAGCTTTGCTCCTAGTAATCATGTTTCTTCAAGTGAATAAACTATGTAGTATTAACTCCTAGAGGCATGGCAAAAGGCCTTGCTAGAAGTAATCATGTTTCTTTGAGTAAAGAAACAATGTATTTTCCTTGAATTAGATTAATACTTTGGATTGATCTCACAACTTAAATTTCTAAGGAGGTGTCATAGACTACTAACAATGCAATCCCATAGTGTACAGAATACTAAGTGATCCTTCCCATTCCTTTTCATTCCATAAGCAATCATGGCCTCATTGGATTTCTGGAACCAAGCATGTGGAGACTGTTCCAGACCATAGATTGACTTATTCAATCTACACATTATCTAACTTCCTTTTAACAACAAAACCCAAGCAGTTGCTGTGTAAGTCCAGTAAAATCCATGAAATACAATTTCAACATCTAATTGAAAGAGAGGTCATCGCAGACTAGCAACAAGAGAGAAAATAATATGAACAGAGCGAAGCTTGCAAATATGAACAGAGCGTAACCCTTAGCCACATTTTGAGCCTTAAGATGATCAACTGAACCATTTGGAAGATATTTCACTGTGTACACTCATCTCAACCACCAATACTCTTTCCTATAGGTAAATTTGACAATTCGCATGTGTCATTATCATTTGAGCACATGGATTTATTCCATTTCCTCATGCCAACCATGATGATGAATGAACCGAATATTTGAATTTCGAATAGAAACAAAAGAAAGAAATGTGGAAAACTTTCAAAAATCAGGACAACTAAAAGAACTCAAATTCTTAAGTTGATTGAAACAACAATAGGAAATCTTGAGAAGAATGAATATCACCAAAGTCTGAAGTTTATTGGTGCTTAGGCATTACAATGGGTGTTTGTGAGACAACGTTGGATCATCTTAAGGATACTTGACTAGATATACCTGGGGAGTTTCTTTCAAAACAGCATTAGTATATCAGATCTGTCCATATCTAGATGAATTTAAACAGACAATTTTGCTAGCTTTGGTAGTTTAAAAGATGGTTCATAATTCTTTGAAGCTGCTGCTACAGTTTTGAATGAAGGAAAAACAGAATCATCTTAAGATCTGCTTATTTCTTCTATGTCCAAAACGATCTGCAGAAAGGCAGAGCAATTAATGCCTGTGAAGTGTTTTGGCTATGTTTACGTCCGGCCTATGATCTGCCTAAGGAAAAAATCGTCAGCTGCTTGTTTGTGATTAAAAGTATCGTGAGCTTCTAAGTCCAAAAAAGTTCAGTTTTCTCTGATCTGCTGTCATGCAACATATCTTCTCCAACAACAACCACAGTTAGTAGATTGGCTTCGTAAAGTAGAAGTTGCCCAACCTGGTTACTGCAACTCAAAGATTCTAGTTTTATGTTTGAATTCCCATATATTTGGGCCTATTGTAGTTGGGAGATCTTTGTTAAACCCAGCTTATTGCCGCTGGTTCTGTTTGAGCTATAATCTGCATCAATTCAACTCTACTCAGCTCTACATGTTTTCTTCTATACCTTCAGTTTTTCACCCAACTTCCAGCGACATCAATAGCAGTAGTGTTGAATCAGTCACCTCTCCAAGTTGGATTTATGACTGATCGTAGTTTCTGTGACCAAGTCAGTACCTTGATGCTCCTTTTGTTGCATGTAGGCCAAATCCAAGAGACTTCAGTTCATTTGTGACAGAGTTGAACTAGTGAACTGCTTTCATTCCAGAAGTTCCTTACTTGTTGATCTTTGGCATTTAGCTTTGATATGGCTCCCCCTCAACCTTAAGAGATGGACCTTATCATACTTCGTAAGACTTTCCCTCAAGCTGAAGCATAATTTTCATCCACACCCATCTTGGAACAAATAAATATATAATCTGCTGAAGCTTATGTCTTTGTTGAAAATATCAACCAACTAATGATGTGACCGAAAGAATGGGGTAGACGCTTTTATATTACTTTCTCACTAAAAAATGGCAGTCCATCTCAATATGTTTGGTAATGAAAAACTGGGCTAATTGCAATACGTGTAGCTACATTTTTATCACAATACAAACCTCAATGGAGAATTATTTTGAATCACATTTCTTTTAAGAAATATCGTAACGACATCAACTGACATGCAGTGTGCCATGGAGCTATAATCTGCTTCCTCACTCAATTGTGTTACGACATTACCTTCTAGTCCTCCATGTGACAAGATTTCCACCTACAAACTTACAATCAAGATTTAAAATTTTTGTTTTGGATACAATATTCTGCATTCGACCTATCACAACTCAAACATGCCCAATCACATCTCTGTATATCCTTCAACTTCCATGAGTCGGTTGGTATAATTCCTTGGGTTAGACTTCCCATAAGGTACCTCAAGATGAGAACAACTGCACAAGTGTTTTTCAAGGAGGCTGCATAAATTGACAAACCCTAACAAAAGAGATATATGGTCATGTGATAATCAATAGATTAGCTTACCAACTGGTATTGGATATGTATCATGGTATTTAAATGGTTCTCCACCATCCACATCTAGCATAATATTAATCTCCCTAGGTGTGGTAACAAGCTTTGCTCCTAGGAATCGTGTTTCTTTAAGTGAATAAACTATGTAGTGTTAACCCCTAGAGGCATGGCAAAAGGCCTTGCTAGAAGTAATCATGTTTCTTTGAGTAAAGAAACAATGTATTTTCCTTGAATTAGATTAATACTTTGGATTGATCTCACAACTTAAATTTCTAAGGAGGTATCATAGACTACTAACAATGCAATCCCATAGTGTACAGAATACTAAGTGATCCTTCCCATTCCTTTTCATTCCATAAGCAATCATGGCCTCATTGGATTTCTAGAACCAAGCATGTGGTGACTGTTCCAGACCATAGATTGACTTATTCAATCTACACATTATCTAACTTCCTTTTAGCAACAAAACCCAAGCAGTTGCTGTGTAAGTCCAATAAAATCCATGAAATACAATTTCAACATCTAATTGAAAGAGAGGTCATTGCAGACTAGCAACAAGAGAAAAATAATATGAACAGAGCGAAGCTTGCAAATATGAACAGAGCGTAACCCTTAGCCACATTTTGAGCCTTAAGATGATCAACTGAACCATTTGGAAGATATTTCACTGTGTACACTCATCTCAACCACCAATACTCTTTCCTATAGGTAAATTTGACAATTCGCATGTGTCATTATCATTTGAGCACGTGGATTTATTCCATTTCCTCATGCCAACCATGATGATGAATGAACTGAATATTTGAATTTGGAATAGAAACAGAAGAAAGAAATGTGGAAAACTTTCAAAAATCAGGATAACTAAAAGAACTCGAATTCTTAAGTTGATTGAAACAACAATAGGAAATCTTGAGAAGAACGAATATCACCAAAGTCTGAAGTTTATTGGTGCTTAGGCATTACAATGGGTGTTTGTGAGACAACGTTGGATCATCTTAAGGATACTTGACTAGATGTACCTGGGGAGTTTCTTTCAAAACAGCATTAGTAGAAATCTTGAGAAGAACGAATATCATCAAAGTCTGAAGTTTATTGGTGCTTAGGCATTGCCATGGGTGTTTGTGAGAGAAAGTTGAATCATCTTAAGGATACTTGAGTAGATGTACCTAGGGAGTTTCTTTCAAAACAGACTTAGTATCACTTATTTCAATGCAAGGCGCATGTCTAAGTATAACGAGTAGAATGGATATAGGTTCAACAACCTGAGTTGGCTACTAGAAGATGAAAAAGTGTGGAGGAGCATGTCTAATTGGAATTGGAAGAGTAGATATAGGTCAAAAACCTGAGATGACTGATTACAAGATGAAATATAGCATATGCTCAAACAATGTAACACTAGGACACAAACATTTTCCTTAGGAATAGATTGTAAACCCTTTAATGAAAGTGAATATCGTAAGAAAATGCACTTAAATGGACGTGGGTAAAGTTTGTTACAATTACGACTAAGACATTGAACAAACAATAAACATCTAAAGACGCAGAGAGGTGAAGAAAATAGAAGTGCTAGGGAATCAAATAGAGTATGGGGTTTTATCTTGAAGAATAAACAACAATATCCAGTTGATCAAGTAACGATTTGATGTAGCACTTGTGATGGCATGCATGTATACCTAGCATGGTGGGCCTAGATTTTAGTGTTATAATAGTGGTCAAAGAGTTATAAAGCCTTGGAAATAAGTTTTGCATGTAGTTATAATATCTTGGAAGTGGTTGTATTGGAACTAGGAGATTAGAGTTACAAGCTATTTTGAAAGTTGTCTTTGCTACAGTTCCAAGTAGGGTCAAAGTCTTAGGTTATTAATAGTAGGGTTGAAAGTTGTAATGGGAGTAAATGCTTTAGATAGTTGAAAAATCTGTAAAAGGGGCTGATCTAGGGGTGTTAAGCCATTGAAGAAAATATTGGAATGAAGTAAAGAAATCCTTTTGGTGGTAGAGCAATGCTGCCATTGTCTGTTCATTCTTCCTCAAGTTTTCATGTGTATTTTCCCTCTTGTTCTTCTCTCCATTACAATGTGTAGAATTCTATCACTTCACTAGCTTTTTGGTATGTTCATTTGAAAGAGGAAATTATTACACAAAATCTTGAAGGTGACGCTTTTTCTAATTTTATATATGTTTAAATATTTTAATTTTTCATTTTCCAAATATAAAATAAAAAATAACAAGAACATTCAAAATCTTCCAACATATGCTTGTTCCGAAGAACTTCTCATGTCAAGTATTTGTGACAATGCCAGTAAGATGATTGGATTCTCCTAGTGGATCTAATGACTTGGAAGAAAAGAGTACAATACTTGGATTGGCAAATGTAGCAGTGGAAGCGTAAGGAACCTGAGAAGCCTCTTACTTTTCACCTATTATTGGGCATTCTTCTCATGCGAGAGTTACCACATTACCTTTGGGAGAGGGCTAGTGAGACGAGGTGTTCACTATCGCATCCTTGCCTATTTTATTGTTGAGACCTGATTGACCCACACTGATTTGCCTTCTAGATCCCATGAAGTATCAATTGTATGGTTCATAAGTCCGCAATTACTAGACTTCATTGGTCCACGATCGCTATCTCGACCTTTCCTGAACCATGACTTCCATGAGGACCTCTACTTCCTCTACCATGTCCCCAGCCTCCTGTTATAAGAAGTGTTGATCTATCACCAATAGTAATAGTAATAGGAGATAAAGTTTCACCAATTGTAACTCTTTACAGACATGCAAAAGTGTCATTCAAAGAGGGTATATCTTTGCTGTCCAATGTCTGAGACTATCGGCTTGTTTAAATTGTAATCCAAACTGGAATTTAAACATTTTTAACTCGTCATTGTAGGCCTATCTTTGAATTGATATATCACTCATAAGGAGCTTAAATAGATTAAACTCTTCTCACATTCTCTTAAAAGCAACATAATATTTCGAGCACTCTCATCACCTTGTTGCAATAAGAATATTTGTTGATACAATTGGTAAAAAAATAAATTTTGGTATATATGATTTCATTTCAAGTAGTGATTCCCAGATATCTTTGTCAGTATCAAGAAACATCACATTAATGCTAACAGACGGAACCACATATTCCCAGAGTCATGTCATTATTTTGGCATTCCCTTTGATCCATTTATTATAAGAAGGTGTACTAGGGGAAGGTACTTCTTATGTATGATAATTCAATTTTCACTTTGTAGTCAAGAAATTTTGAACAGATTTAGACCATTGGAGATAATTTGATCCATTCAATTCAATAGACTTCATTTGAATTCTAAGAAATTCTAAAGGACCGAGCACTTTAGATCTTCCCTATAAAGTATTGTCCGTTATAATCCAAAAAAGAAAATAAATTTGTAATAAAAGAACTTACTGCTGCAAAAAAACAACTTTTGGCTTGCAAGAGCGCATGTGTGAACACGTAAAAATCACTGCTTGACTTTGTATATCATTTAGGACAAATCAATGTACTCCCATGAGAGTTCTGGCACTAATTTCTATCCAAGACACATCCGAATAGCCCACATACAATCCCCTACTATTTTATATTTTGATTCATCAAAAGTTGAACTTAGCATGTCGAAATACAATCAGACAACACAACCAAACGTTACAATGGTTGCACCAATTGAAAACCCTATGTCAAGGTTTTAAATTTCAGTTTCGGTCAGTACGGAAATGGAAACATTTCAGTCTCGTTGGAAATCTTATAAAATCACATAAACATATGGAAACATATGCAAATGATAAAATTTGTAATCTTTTATAAAAAATGCAAATGATGAAATTTTAAGATGAAAATTTGGAAAGCTCCTTGAGTGGGTTGGGTTAAGATGAATTTTGATGGAAGCTCTGTTGGCAACCCTGGTCGAGCCGGAATTAGTGTGTTGATTCGAGACACTAACAATGTAGTATTGATGTCATTCTCAGGTCTGGCTGGCTTTTGTGATACTAATGAAGCTGAAGCTAGAGTCTTACTCTTTGGATTGAGATGGTATGTGGAGCACAACTTGGGGCCCCTTACCATTGAAGGTGACTCATCGAATGCGTTAGTTGGGCGTCTAATAAGAGCAGAGGTCCATGGAAGCTTGAGAATATAATTGCAGAGATTCAGGACATTGTGCACTCGATCCGCCCCAAATTCAACACATGCGAAGGTTGGCAAATGAGAAGGCTGATAGATTGGCAAAGGATGGCATGGAATTGGAAAGGGTTGAGGTGATTCTTTGGCGCCCACAATATAGTGTAGGATAACCAACTTGACAGGAGAAATGGTGTAACTGCAGCGTATTTTGATTCGACTTGTGTGTGTGTGTGTGTGTGTGTGTGTGTGTGTGTGTGTATTGCCGAGTGCGACCTATTGTAGTGGCATGCAACTTAATTTGTGGGGACAGCTTGTCCACTTCGTTGTATGTTTTGCTTCCTTGGAATGAATATCGCTACCGTTAAAAAAAAGATGAAATTTTGGGAAATGCTAGAATAAGCACAAATACATACTTAGAAACCATCACATAATCAACAAAACCATGAAATTTTGGAAAGTGCTACAATAAGGACAAATACATACTTAGAAACTGTCACGTAAGCAACAAAACCATCCATAATGGCTTAATCACATCGAACACTTAGCAGCATGGCATTGTCATGGATCCCTATTACCAAAATTCTTAGTCCTTTGGTTGCATTTTGATACTTTTATTGCTGCATTTGATCATGGGCAAAGGATTTTGTGTATGTGGTGGGGGGGTGTTGGCTCACTACTAAAAAATGACATGCTTCTTGTTGCTACGAGATGATTCTGGTAAGTCCCAAAGCAATTAATATCAGTGCATCCAACAATCTATGATTAGATCATAGACAATATGTGATCAACTCATAAAAGGAACTGGGTCAGTTACAACTAGATCTGAGATCAGTCTCTAAAGCCAATCTGTGTTCATTTCACAGAAGATTTGAGATCAGATCATAAGCAGCTGTGCAATCTGGTTGGATCGGTGAAACAACCAGTTACTCCAAAAGCTTAAGTTGTTGCAGAAGGCGTTATTTAATCTTTTATACTTTAACACTCCTCCTCACGTGTGGCCCCTCTTTCTTTGGGTTGGCCTACACGCGGCACATGTGGCCCCACTTTTGGGTTGACCATTCCATGTGGATTTTTGACATCCAGAAGATTGGAACTCAGGACCTTTGCTTTGATACTATGTAAAACAACCAGTTACTCCAAAAGCTTAAGTTGTTGGAGAAGGCGTTATTGAAGGGAAGATTTGGGAAGGGCTTTTTTATCTCCGTTGGACCTTTTGGAAGAGGGGAGTTTGCTTTCTGTTGATGAGTGGGAGATTACTTTTGAGAGGATCCCATCCGGTGGATTGATGAGTGTTAGACATTCGTCTTTGAGTAGGCAGATGTCTTGGATCCATAAGGGTTTCAACTTGTCGGAGGTTGCTACCACCTTGAACTTCGATTCATCGGAGGTTGTGGAGTTACCATATGGATCTCAAAGCGAAAGCGGAGGCACACAAAGGAAATCTGATTCTTCGAAGCTTGGAAGTCGTAAATCTTTGTCTGATCATTCTGTAAGGAGTAGTGGAGATTTGTCAAAAAATTCAAGTGAGGCCAGGTACAACCGAAGCCCTCTTATTCTAGGGAGAAGCTGATGGTTGCGGAGGGGGGGTTTTCAGAGATGATCAGGGATGGGGTGGATTTGGTTCATCAAAAGTAATTATTTGTGAGGGATCTACAAAGAATATGTGTCTTTGGGATGTCAGAGCTATGGCTTCCGATGTTGTACGATTGGGAAAATGTTCTCGAGGAGAGTGAACCACGATTTATCATCTATTGCAGAGGGGGATTATCCAATTATGGACTATGGCAACATCCCTCATTTGGAGTTGGGGGTTAGCGACCCCTGCGACATGCCAAAAGAAGGTATGAACTATTTCAATTATGTTATGGGCAATGTATCTCTCTTTTCTTTTGTTGATATGCAAGATTCATCACAAGGCTATAAAGATTCTATAAGTTTGATTGACACTCAAATTCCTAAAGTTCCTGGTCCATACTCTCTTGTTCATGCATCGTTATCTCATGGTGTAGCAAACGATTTAGAGCGATTGATTTTGGAGGAAAACTCTGGCTTCATTGCATTCGATGATCCTATCTCTAAGATTGTGATCTCTAATCCAGAGGGGGAGATAGTTAGGAATGTCGATATAGAAAAATCAGTAAACCATACTGTTGGGATTATCCAAAAGTTTGGACTGATCTTCCCAGGTCCGATGGAAAAGTTTAAAGATATGATCAGGTCGGCGGAGATCAGAGAGGCTGATGTGGCGGGTAATATGATGAGTGATTCTTCTGAGTCTTCTAGGAAAAAAATGAGGGAGCTCACTAGGTTGAAATCTGAAGTGAATTACGGTGAGGTGGTAGTCAAGAAGGAGTCAATTAGTTCTATTTCTAGTAGGAAAAAAAGTGCGAGGAAGGGGAGGAAATCAGTAAAATTTGTTTCCTTATGAAGATTCTATCTTGGAATGTTAATGAATTGGGAACTTTGGCAAAAAGGGCTCAAGTGAAATGGTTATTTAAAAAATTTAAACCGGATCTTATTTGTATTCAAGAAACTAAGCTGGAGGTAATTGATAGGATCATATTAAAAAGTCTTGGCATGAGTTCGGCATGGGAATTCTCTTTTGTTTAAGCTATTGGTGCCTTGGGGGGCATATTAGTAGCATGGGATGAATCTTGTTGGGTGTGGTCTGAGGAATGTAAGGGAAGGTTTTCAGCTTCCGTAGTCCTTCGTAGGGTGGATGATGCGTCTCTGTTGTTGTTCTCTGGAGTTTATGGTCCTTCCTTATGGGCAGACAAGGGTCTGTTATGGGAAGAATTAAATGGAGTTAAGGAGAGATGGTCCTATCCATGGTGCATTGGAGGTGACTTTAATGAAATTAGGTATGTATGTGAGCGATCTGGATGTCGGAGAGCTAATCAAAACATGGCAGCCTTTGGTGACTTCATTTCAGAGCATGATCTAATTGACCTTCCACTGACAGGAGCTAGTTTCACTTGGAACAGAGGAGATAGTTATAGTAGGATTGATCGGTTCCTCATTTGTCCTTGTTGGATGAACCTAGTTCCCGAGGTTTATCAAAAGACTCTCATACATTCGGAATCTGTGTCCCCTTTTCCTGGATCCAAGATTGGAATCCTGGGGTCCTCCTCAGTTTAGATTTGAGGTTGCGTGGCTTCAGATTCCCCACATGGAGGACAAATTGGGAAAATGGTGGGAATCTCATACGTCTGTAGGTCCAACGGTTGTGGTTATTGGGCAGAAACTTAGGCATGTTAAGAAAAAGTTAAAGGATTGGGTGGCGGAGAGGAGATTATCTGACTCGAGTAGAAGGATTTGATTGGAAAAGAGAATTGGAGAGTTATCTTTGTTGGAAGAATCTGGGTTAGGGAATGTAATCTTGAGGGAGGAATTGGGGAGAGTAAAAGAGGAGCATAAAGGATTGCTGCTTCATGAAGAAATAACCTGGAGACAGAAGTGGAGAGTGAGGTGGTTAAAGGAAGGGGACAAAAATACGGCTTATTTCCATGCAATTGCCAGTGCCCGAAGAAGGAGAAATAGGATTGAGTCTCTAGTTGACAACGGAGTTAGAGTCTCAGGGAAGGCAGATGTTACTAGTGTAATATTGGACTTTTATACATCTTTGTATTCGTCTGATTGTATTACTAGACCATCTCCGGAGTCCTTGGAGTTTTGTGAGATGAGTATGGCCCAGAGAAGTACATTGGAGAAACCTTTTGAGGAGGAGGAGATCGAAAAAGGAGTTTTTTTCCTATAGCAGGGACAAGGCCCCTGGTCCCGATGGCTTTTGTTTAGCCTTTTTTCAATCTTGTTGGCCGTATGTGAAAGGGGATATCATGAAATTTTTTGACGAATTCTTCGATGGCTTGGTGCTGGACAAAGGCACTGAGGCCACTTTCATTACCCTTATTTCAAAAGTTGCAGGTGCTTCTAAAATTACCGAGTTTCGTCCTATTAGCCTGGTGGGATGTTTATACAAAGTGTTGGCAAAAGTGTTAGCGGATCGCCTAAAGGTGGTGCTTCCATCTATTATATCTGATTGTCAAAGTGCTTTTGTTGCTAATAGGCAGATCTTAGATTGCTCTTTAGTAGCTAACGAGGCCATCGACTCTTATCGTAGACTCGGAGTGGGAGGTATTTTGTGCAAATTAGATATGGAAAAGGCATATGATAGGGTGGAATTGGATTGCTTGGATTATTTGCTTGGGAGGATGGGATTTGGAAGTAGGTGGAGACAATGGATCAGGGTTTGTGTCTCTTCTTCGTGGTTCTCTGTGCTGATTAATGGGTCTCTTAAAGGTTTCTTTACGTCATCACGAGGTCTTAGGCAGGGAGATCCCTTGTCCCCTCTTCTGTTTGTCATTGTGGCAGAGACCCTTAGTCGATTGATGTATAAAGAGAGTGGGATGGGTCTTTTCAACGGTTTTAAAATAGGAAGTGAGAAAGTTGAGGTGTCTCATCTTCAATTTGCAGATGATACTCTCCTATTTTCCGAACCGGAAATGAATTAAGTCCTCAATTTGAAATCTTCCCTTAGATGTTATGAGCTAATTACGGGTCAGAGATCCAATTTTCACAAGTCTAGGTTGTATTTTTTAAACATCCCGCAGGAAGAGGCTGTTGATCTGGCTAAAATTTTGGGGTGTCAGTTAGATCATTTGCCTTCTACCTATTTGGGTCTTCCTCTGGGGGTTGATAGACCTAATAAAGCTTTGTGGGAACCTGTTGTTGAACGAATTGATAGGAGGTTGGAGACGTGGAAAAGGAATCTTGTTTCTAGAGGGGGAAGACTTGTGTTAGTCAAAGCGGTGTTGGCTAATATCTCCATATATTTCTTGTCATTATTCAAATGCCCGGTTAGTGTAGTATTGCGGATTGAACAAATTCATCGTAGGTTTTTATGGGGAGGTAAGGTTGAGAATAAGGGTATTATTACCTTGGTAAACTGGAAAAAGGTGTGCCTCCTTATTAAGAAAGGTGGTTTGGGTATTAGGAGAGTTAAAGAATTTAATTATGCACTATTGGGAAAGTGGCTATGGAGGTTTGGAGATGAACAAGCTCAATTATGGGTTAGGGTCATTGGGAGCAAATATGGATGCTTGTCGTGAATGTGGGTTTCTGATAATCGCTTCAAGAAGAAAGGATTGATCGTGTGGCGTGACATTTTGAAAATGTCACATGCTTTTAACAAGTGTGTTAGGTTTAGAGTTTATTTGGGGGATAGGATTAAATTTTGGAGTGATATATGGTGTGAGGATCCTCTTATGGTTATGTTCCCGGATCTATATAGTGTAGCTTCCGATAAAGAGGCTTTTGTTTGTGATTGTTTTGTCCGTGATGGGGGTAGTTTAGTTTGGTCTCCGATCTTCAGGAGGAATTTCTTTGATAGGGAGTTAGAGTCGGTACCCCAATTTCTTAAGCTTCTAGATGGGTGCTATATTAAGAGGACCGGTTTGGATAAAAGAGTATGGACTGCGGTATCTTCTGGTTTCTTCACTGTCAAATCTTTTTATTTATTCTTGATGCCTTGCGATGTATCCTCTATCTCAACCAAGGTATGGAAATTTCATTGTCCATCTAGAGTTTGTATCTTCGGATGGGCGGCTTGTCGCGATCGGATTCAAACGATTAACTTCCTTAGGAAGCGAGGTATGTTGCTTGTGGACCATTGCCCCCTATGCTTGGATGATGGTGAATCTGTGGGTTATCTCTTCATACATTGTTCCTTTTCTCGTCAGATATGGAGCTATATACTTCTGAGGTTTGGCATATCTTGGGTTTTTCCTTTATCTATTCCGGATTTGATGCATCAGTGGGAGTTTGTGCCGTGGAGAAAGAAAGGAAAATTGTTGTCGAAAATTTGTTTGCTGGCAACATGGTGGGTGATTTGGAAAGAGAGAAATTCTAGAGTTTTTGAGGGGGTTGCTAAATTCCGTACTGGCTATATATGAAAATTATTGCCCTCTCTATATCGTCGGCAAGATGTCTTTCGGCATTCCGATTCGTTTCGGCCTTTGACATATGGAAGGGGTGGAGAGAAGTTTGCTTTAGTAGGGAGGCTAGGTCTCAGATTGCTCAGCAGTGGGAGGCCCCTCCTATTGGTATGTTCAAAATTAACTTCGATGGGTCGAGTTTTGGGAACCCGGGCCCAGCCGAGGTAGGTGGGTTATGTCGTGATGATTGCAGTGAAGTTGTGTGGGCTTATTCTGGTCCTCTTGGGGTATGTGATGCCTCGGAGGCCGAGGTAAAGGCGATATATCATGGTATTAAAAGACTTGATAGAGAGAGCATGGATCACATTATTGTGGAGGGTGATTCACTCAATGTAATTCGATGGTTGAAGGGGGCGGTGTTGCCTCCTTGGAGATCTTCATCTATCTTTGTTGAAATAGATGATCTAATCTCGGGTTCTGCTATTGTTTTCAATCATGTGCGGAGATCTGCCAATGGGGAGGCGGATTCTTTGGCTACGGGTGGGGTTAGTCGTATGACATTGGAGTGGTTTGACTTCCTCCCTCCTTGAGAGTTTTTTTGTATCTTTATTTTTCTTGTTTCTCGTGTACTTTCGGGAGTGGTCCTCTTCGGCCCGCTCCTTTATCTAATGAAATCATTCTACCATTTCAAAAAAAAGAAAGAAGGGGCGTTATTGAATCTTTTATACTTTAACAAGATCAATACCAGCTCAGTTTGATTATTTTGCTTATACATAGTTGAAAATTTTGGGCCCACCCACCACACTAAATGCATTTGCTATTGAAGTTAGGCTATTACGTGCTTAAGTTCATTCAACACGATCAAATACAATCTGTGAGTTTGTCAAACTGTGAATCAGTTCAAGATATGCTTTTTAATATGGGATTCTCCAAGAATGATGGAACCGTCCCATCTCAAAGATGCTCTTTTAGTTGGTATATGTTTTCCTTTAGCTGTCTTAAGATGTTGCGAGAAACATTATGGATTGCCCATATCATACTTGCTAGAGTGGGAAGCAAGTGAGAGATGCGATGCGGGAGGCGGAATTTGTAGGAAATATCATTTAAAGTCAACATGAAGCTTGTCATAAGCGAACAAGAAGTACAAAGAAAAAGAAGGATTGGAGTAGGTTAGGGAGGAATGATTAATATGAGTAAGGACTACAAGTAGAAAAGAAGAGATCGTGACAATTTTTAGGAATATACAATTTCACATAGTTTATTCATGTACATTTAATGTTAAGTTTTTTAAAACAAAAGTTATTATTTTCCTTTGAACCTTAAGATGAGTTTTCAAGTTTTAAATGCTCTCTTTTTAAAATACGCTCCTTCAGTGTTCTCAAAAGGAAAAATATTTTTTAAGAAGACATATTCACCTAAATAGGAAGTATATGGGAAGCTCACTTCCCGTAAATTTAGATAGCGAGAAGAACTTATCTTCCGAAGTGAGTATCCAGCGAAGTTTTTGGTAACTATGGTCCATATCCCACGATATCATTTGCTTCTGACATAATTTTATTTTTTGGGTAGGTAAGCTAGGATCGAACCTGCGACCCCAAGGTTGGGAAACAAAGCCTCAACCATTGAGCTACAGCCCCAACCCCTGTTTCTGACATAACTATAAGTTACCCAATCATCTGAGTATCACATATTTTTGGCACATCACAGAAGTTCTCACCAGTGAAGTCATTTATGTCATTTTGCCATGCACCCATACTTGAATTGTCGTAGCTGGCCAAGTTTACAGTTTGGTAGCTGTCCAAGTCTACAGTTTTGTCCAAAGATCAGACAGCTGTCAGGTGCAGGATCAACATCAGACAAATACAACTTTTGTGGTAGGGTGGGAGGGTTGGAAGAGAGACCCACCCTTATGTTTACCCCACTCTTATTATTGTGGTTGGTCTTACTGGTCAATTTTGGTGTACCTATTGTAATTGCTCCGAATGGGAGGTTGTGTTATCTGTCCATTTGGATCTCCTGGACTCAGAAGCAAAGGTTTGGCAACCACTTTCCCAGCACAAATTGGTTTGAGATTTGAATGCTAATTTATGGTGAATAAGCATTTGTGTACTGCCCTTCAAACTCTTTAGTGTCTAGGGGTGGAGAAATTCATTGCATTTTTTCGCTTGGTGGTGTGTACCAATTGGACCGACAGTATGAACGGCTATGCTTTCATCTGAGTACTGAGACTGAGATTCATAAAATATCTTTGCTTCGGAACAAAACAATTGGAATTAGGCTCTTGATGATGTCATCAGAGTGCCTTCTGCTTCTGTTAAGCCATGAACTAGATCCAAATCATTCTCAACGAATCTTTAAGGGCATGTTTGACCACCATGAGAATTATTCCATGGAATATGTGGGCCCAACTGTAAAAGCTTAGCTGAGGGAGGGAGAGCATTGATGTGGCACAAGTAGAGAGAGCATGAGAAATCCCTAAAAAACAGTGAAAAATAATACGCTGCTTCAAATTTGATTATTTTTATCGGATTTTCTTGCTACCATACTCCATCATCTCAATTATCTCCCTCTCCGCCCATCTCTCACAACTGGGCTCGCTAATATTCCATGGAACATTTTTTCATGGTTTCCAAACATAGCCTAAGTGTATCAAATTTTTTCATCGGGTCAGGGAGGCAGTTCTGATAAAAGAATAGATCTCATCTTTCTAGCAGTTTGTAAACAATTCAATAAACTTCTGTCACCATTTTGCGAGTGAAAGATTGGTATTTCATATTATCTGTTTATGATTAAGTATTTAGTTGCCATCTATTTTTTCATTTTGCTAAACCAATTGGAGCTAGTGGTGCAATTAGGGTCAGGTCGAGGCTAACCCGACCCAACCTAAGTTCCAACCCGATGAAGTTCAACCCGACATAACCCAAGGAATCATTTTTTCAACCAAAACCCGACCCGACCCGAGTTTTTAACCTTACAAAAAAAAAAAAAAAAATTCATAAAAAATGTCGGGTTTCACTCGGGTCGGGTTGCCCAAAGGCCCCAAACCCTTAACCCGAACCGGACCTGAATTCAATCCGGGTTAGGAAAACTCAACCCAAACCCGACCCAACATTTTTCGGGTTGAACCCGACCGGAGTTGCACCCCTAATTGGAGCTTGGTGTATCTTTTCATTGTGATTGCTGAAAGTGAGTCATTGCACTACAAGTTTGCTCTACTATTAGATAACCCGTAACATCCATATGGTCGGCAGGCGGCCCCGCCATTTATTGCAAAATTCACAGCCATTAGATGATCCTGACTATCCAATCAATGCCAATTATCTGGTAAATTTCAACTACCTAGATTTGTATTTTGTTTTTAACTCTGTAGATCATTAATTGGTTGCTAAAGACAGGGCCCACCTTATGGGTTCTCTATATTATTCGACTTTGTGAAGAACCCATGCCAACCTCAAACCAATTGAAAGCTTTGAACTTTTCTTTCCTTAATTATCTATCAGAAGAAAAGAAGAAAAACAAAAAAGAACTGCAATATTTCCATTACTTAGACTAAAACTATCTGACAGAATATTTACTTTCTGCATATATTTTTACACCCAAAAAATAGAGTTCTCTCTTCTCTCTAACAAATATTAATCAACAAAGAGGTGGCAATATCGAATTAGATATGTGTTTTTCTGTGTGAATAATTGCTACTGTACTTTTCTTCCTTGGTTTCCGTTTTATCTCCCTTTCTCGTTTCTTGAGATGGTGCATTAAAGCAGCTAGCAAGGCAAGAGCTATCCTTTTGTTTCTTTTTCTCTTTTCCTCTTTTTTTTCTCCTTTTTTTTTCTACCTTTTCTTCCTTGAATCACGGTGGTGAATGTGACATTGTCGACAAAAGTTTTGAAGAACGGAAATAGCTCATAATGCATTTAATTCACAGTGAATTGATACTGGCACTCCCTTGTTTTGATATAAATTATAATCAACATTCTCTTTACACAAATACACATCTTGTTGTTGCCATCCTCTATTGAGCGTTATAATAATGGCACTGTGTTCTTCATTTTAGTCTTCTAATTAGCTGTTAATGACTATTAGTGGTAGTTATTTGCAAATTGCTTTCTTTTATTTTTAACATTCCATTTCCTTAATAAGATGTCAAATTGGCAACTCTTTTTGCCTGTGTTTGGATTGCTGGAAAAACGAATCAGAAATGGCATTGTTACCCTATTTCGATTCCTATTATGATTCTCGGTAAATGAAATGGGAATAATTAAAATAAAAAATATAATTCCAAAAAATTCTATTAAAATTTTAATTTCGGAATGGGGCAGAATGGGAATAAGATATTGATTTCTGCAATTCGAACGCACCCAAAGAATACTATACTACTACCATTTAGGCTGGCAATTAAACCCAAGAAAACGGGGATTCGCCCCTCGCAAGGCAGGGATTAAAAAAAATTCCACAAAGCAAGAATGGAGATGGCTTTGGCCCACCCCGTAATCCCCGTACAAAATTGAATTTTCCGCTACTAAACTTGGATTTGCCACTTTTAATTTAGCTGAACTTACCATAGAACAAATTTTGTTTGGTATTCCTAAATTTTTCCCAATATCTTTCTCAAATGCATTTATAGTAGAATGTTTCCAATAATAAAATCCATAAACCGTTTACAAAACTCCTAAAACTCGTTTGAAATTTGTTTGAAAATCCATTAAACATGTTTGAAAATCCAATAATCACTTGAAAATCAATTAAACACGTTTTCCCCGTAATGTGTGGGACAGAGACGGGGATTCACTGCCATCCCCGAACCAGGGACGGGGAATTTTCCTTGAGGTGGGACAGGTACGGGGATGGGGAATGCAACATCCATCCCCGCCCCGCCCGTTGCCACTCCTACTGTGGTCGATCTCATACCCACACGTGGGTCTCATTGCATTTAAGGGATCCTAGCCTCTCCACAAGTTGAAGTGGAAAGTAATTATGGTATTTATTCTCAGGTGGGTCCCGCATAAACCTTCAACTTATCCTCTCTTTCTTACTACATTTAGGTGGTTGTGATAATTAAGAATTGGTTGCTTCATATTCATCCCATCTAAAAGTTATCATCATGAAAAGATAGGCTGTGCCCTTGGAAAATTTTAGATAGCTTCATTAAGGATTCAAAGGAAAATAGCTTCTTAGTAGACAACTTCACCCTTTGAGAAATAGCAAGTGGTCCTTGGATCAACCCTCCACTCAAATTTGGGTGGTCCTATTTCTTCCAGAGTTAGTGCTTGTCTTCTTTGTCTCCTTATATCTCTTTCTTTTTCATCCTAAAGGAAATAGGGCTGACTGAGTATGGCCCTTCTCGCTTTCTTTCTTTCCCATCGACAAAGCATCTCTCTTTCATATTCTTCCTTGGGAAACCAACTGGATCTTTCATGTTTCTCTTTCAAGTGATATATATTTCATCAATCAATGTAAAAAGGGGTGACATCCTCTCTTCAGATTCTCCAATGAGGTTGAACTTCTAGTGATAAATCTTTGTTTTTTAGCTAATGAAGTTTAAGTGCTAAAGATAACTTTTTGCTTTTAGCTAAATTAGTCCTAGTGCTTTTTTTTGAAATGGTGAATCATATTAGAATGGAAACGGAAGCCCTAGGTGGGACAGCCCAAAAAACATATTATAAGATAAGAAAGTAGAAACAGAAAATACACAACATCAACAGAACAAGACATGGCTGATCAAGGGGGAAGATAATCAAACCATTGTAAAGAGTCATTATTCACACCCCTCTTGGCTAACAGATCAGCCTTCTCATTGGCCGCCCTCCTCACATGCTTCAAGACAGCCGATAACCCTAGTGCTAAAGATAAATATTTGCTTTTAGCTACCCACTACAAGAGATATAACACTTTAAAAAAAAAACAGAAATGTGCCCAGCTCTAGCTCTAGCCCATGACAAAAAAGAGGATAGCACCTTTAAGACTCTTTGGATCAGTCCATATAAATACTCTCCTCTGTAGATTCTATTGGGCTTTGAAGGATCAAATGGGACCTAAAGAAAGAAACATAGAAGGAAGAATTAATCATTAAAAATAGAAGATAAAGGAATAAGGGTATAAGTGAAATTTTATATTACACATGGGTTTCTATTTCCATGGAATTGGACTGAGTCAAGAAGTGCAATGGGGCCTGTCTGTTTGGTGGATCTAAGCCCCAAAAATCTTCTTCATAGGATGATTTTAAGGGTTTTAAACTGTCATTTTTTGAACTTTTTTAGCCATTCATTTTATACCAAATATATCGGAGGGTTAGGATCATCCTATGGAGAAGATTTTTAGGGCACAGCCTACTCATGATGGGATCCTACAAATGCATGACTTAGATCATCTAAATAGGTGGGTCCCACTTTACTTTACTATGGCGAGGAATCTACTCTGATCAAGACCCCAGGAATTATATAAATTAATATCCATTGCACAAGCATCTTTATATGAAATATTATCACAAAATTAAAATATATTATCAAATTTAACTAAAAAAATAGCTCTTCTAAGTGGGAGTAATATTGAAGGCACCAATAGTGTGACCGAGTGGGGAATCCATCAAATCTTTGCTCACCACATGGCCTAGAGAGCATGTGCGTTTCGTTCATTTTGAAAAATAAATGACTAGTTTTAGTCATTTTAGTAAAATCAAGCGAAGAGTCGGGTTCTCCGATTTCTCTTTTTTTGGGGGTTTGGTAAGCTAAGTTAATCTCCGACCTCAAGGTTGAGGACCATAGAACTAGAGGCTCAATCCCTTCTCCAATTTCTCCTGTCAACACAGGGTTTCCAGTCATTTATACACAAGGTTCCTTTATCGTTTTCTTCTATTTATATGCTTTTACCGATTACAACGAACCCACATGTGCTAGCTATATATGGGCTAAAGTATTCGTACTAAAAATATGTGCTTTTTTGCTAAAGTTTCATGAGGTAAAAATAGGTCTAGAAAACTGAAATGTATTTAATAGGGGTACAACTCGGTCGGTTTTTTGGAATTCAGGTTGAGCTTTTTACCTTAAAATCGGGTCAGGTCGGGTTCGGTTTGATTCCAGTTCATTTTTTAGCAAAAGCTCAACCCGACCAGACCCTAGTATTTAATAGCTATAAAAGAAAACATACATCGATAAGGTATATAATAGCTATTGAGAAATTAACATATATAAAACATTTAGTAACTATAAAAAAAATTTCATTCATAAGGTATTTAATAGTTGAAAGAAACTTTATATTCATAAGATTTTAAATAACCTTTGGAGCCACCCAAGTTTTACCATTACATAGTGTCCATAACAAGGATTATTGAATGCATCATTGCAGCATAGCTAATCCAACAAACCTAATGAGTGCTGTTAAAATAATATTGATGTTGAACTATAGATCGATATATAAAATAATTGTCCCATGCTGTTTGTTGTGGCTGGAATTGGTGACCACACTCTGTGTGGGCCATGGAGGTTCCATTTGTTTCATTCGACGTAAAATGGGTGTAAAACAAATTTCACATTGTTAAGGCTATGTGTCTTTCAACGTAAAATAGGCGTGAAACAAATTTTACGCCCATTTTACATTGAAAAGAAATGGAGTAGCAGTGAAAATGGCAGTAATGATACAATTCTAGCCACATGCCTGCAAAATAATGGTACAAGATTAACATGTTTGTTTTTTTATTCATTCGTTTGTAGGTTGCTCCATTCTGACCTAGTGGTCATGGGTTCGAGTCACGGAAACAGCCTCACTGCAAAGCAGGGGTAAGGCTGCGTACATTTAGCTCTCCTCATACCCAGTAATGACGGGAGCCTCGTGCACTAGGCCGCCCTTTTTTTTTATTCGTTTGTAGTTTTTTAGGCTACAGACACAATAAATATAGTTGATTAGCTGATTTTTTTAAGTTCTTTGTACATGGGAACATCCATCGCTGTCCATACTGGCTGAACAATTCCGATATGCAAATATGGGCTCCATGGATTGTCGATATTGGGTGGGCCATGATTTGGTGTGATCTAATTGCTATCCTGTCCCTTTTGGCACAATGGCCCACGAAAGTAGAGATAAGACAACCCTAATATGCAATTATGTAATCTAACCATTTTCAGGCCCCTTTGAATGCTATCAAAATTAGTCCTTATTTGCAAATAAAATTATGTTGATTCAATCTTACTTGGAAGTGGGACATTAAAAAATCTTTGAAGCCCTTAACCGTATCATTTCGAAAACTATTATAACCATCATTTGCAAATATTGTATTTAATTTCAAAACTATGTGTATGTATCAGAGTCAAGTGCGAATAATTTTTACCCCAAAGAATTGAGGGGCGTTTTGTCATTTAGGCTCTGTATCTTTTTACGTTTTAAGTGAAAGATTAGGCATAAAATCTGTTTCATGCTTATTGTACGTCCAAAGAAACGGAGGTTTAAACGAAAGGGATGTATTTTTGGATCTATTTTAGTAGTTTGATAATCCAAACCATTCATTTGTTGGGCCCTGAATTAGATAGGAACTGTCCCAAAAATCATCTACAAAAATTATCCTAACCCTCTGATTGGCAAATTTTAGACACCTCTACAGACAGGATGGTTATGATCATCTTATTGTTAAACATATACTTAGCCTTCAATTGGTCTTCACATCTCCTCTCTCTTGTTTCTTCTGAGCTATACAAAAAGAGCATAGATAGGAGAGGAGGAAGAGATGCGGTAGGTAAGTATTTTTAAATTCCACTTGGGTTTTACGTCAATGATGACAAGCAGATGAAAGACCACTCAAATCATCTCTCTTTATTATATTCTACGACATAGTTGCCAATCATGGAAACTATCATGTGATGACTGAAAAAGATAAAAAGAATGTATGGCTTTTGTCATCATTAGCTTTGATAAACACCAAAACAAATTCTCTCTCTCTCTCTCTCTCTCTCAAGGGCGGCCATTTCTTTTTGGTTTTTGGGGTGTGTTTGTGTGTGTGGAGAATGTGGATGGGACACCAAACCAAAAATGGGACAAATGACTGATCTGAAGAGAGAGACTGATTGTAGCCCTGTGGTTGGCAGCGCCCTTTCACGTGGTGTTGTAGCAAATCCTAGGGCCAATTGTAGTCTATATAATTAATTAGTCTCGAGACCTGTCACACTTTAAGGCAATGACTACTTTATCCTTGCAATTTTGATCAAGATTCAGAATATATATAATTATTTTTAGGACAATTTATTAAGTAATTACAGAGAGTCTTAATTTATCTACTGGTTCAAATGACCACTTTACCCGCTTTGTATTCCTCCATAAGTTTTTTTGAAGGAGATGAAAGGATATGCAAGATTTCTTCAATCATTAAAAACTACAAGGTTAAGGATGAGAAGAATAGGAGAAAAGCTGGGATTCTAGCTTTCAATTCTCCATTCCACATTAAAACAAAGGAGAATTTTAGTAGAAATTTCACCTCTAAGCTAAAAATTTGAGTCCATCATGCTATTTTGTTTCACCTTCTGTTACTCTTCTGAACCTTTGAAATAACTGTTCTGAAATACTGTTATGAACATCTATTCTGAACTCTAAAACCTGTGAACTATTAGTTTGAACTTTGAATATTCTGAACCATTTGAATATGAACCTTGAACATTTTGAACACTTCTGTGGAGGCTTGGATAATTTCTAGACCCTGCCATATGGGGGTAAAATATTTGGCAGCTCTGGACCCACCGTGGGGGAATACACTGGAACTTCTGGCCCGTCAGTGGGATAAAACGCTGGCCCTATTGACTTGTATCTGAACTTCAGGAACTGATTCAGAACACCGTGGACTGTCGGTGTATAAGCAAAAACATGTCTTCTGAACCATGCCAATGACTCTGAAGTGTATTTGAACTCTGAACCTTCTGTATTTGAATTCTGAACCTTATGTACATGAACTCTGAAATCTCCGACTTTGATCCGAACTAAGATTTGGAATTTAGAACCATATTTAACATGCACTTATAACTATTTATGGGTAATGAATCAGTTAAGACCTTTGAACTCAGTTTTGACTTTGACTATCTGACCCTATTGAATCCTGACATGTTTGACTGTGCTTAGAGTAGTGCTTTATTATGTACTGAGCTTATCAGCTGATTGTGGTTATTTAATATTTTTCAGGTCTTGGCCCTCGTGAGGATAACGAGGAACAGGACGCTTAGCTTTGGATTTGGGCTCTGAGATTTAGTTTAGTTATTTCAGTTTATTAGAAAGTGAGTACTTGAATAGTATGTAAAGACTTTATTAATTTATTTCCGCTTTGACTCTTTGGGGAAGAGATGATATTTGATTTGACTCTGATGGGTCCGCATTAATCATTACTTTAATATTTTAGTTATGAAATGCCAGGTTATTTTCTGCTTTGCAGCCTTGTACGTTTGTGAGATTCGTCTTGCAGGTGTATGACGCTGTCATGTCCTACGCCCACGGTGGGGTTTGGGGCCTGACAATAACTACATCCGCTAGCTCTGTCTCTGTAGGCTCTACGATAAGCTTTATGTACCATTGGCATCATCTATGTCTAGCTCTAAAACAACAATCCCCCCCCCCCCTAGTAGCCATAGGTGGAGGTGGATAAGCTACACTGACAGTAGCTAACGTGACAGATCTAACTGGTCGTGGTGATGATGAAATAGGCACATATATAGCTACTGGACCTCTACCGTGTCAGACGGTGTGGTGTAGTAAAATAGAATAAATTCTTGTGCAAGTACCCTTTTCATTTCCTCCCATGTCTGAATTGGAGGCTCACCAATCTCTCATCACCAGTTAAAGTATGCCACCAAGTTCGAGCTTCTTCTAGAAATCTTGATGCGGCTAAGGGTACTTGTCTCTCTGGAATGATCTTCGTAATGTTGAACACCCTCTCAACAATGCTCATCCAATCAACGGTCTCTTCGGATTTCATTCTCCAGTAAAATCAGAGAACTCCATCCATATATCACCGTATGCACATGAAGGATAGAGACCGATCTGTGTGTAAAGCTCCGGTGATAGACATCCTCCGAATGGTCAATCCACTTCCCTTCTTGAAAAACTTGCTCACTTTAGGGAAGAGACTGATTTGACGACTAAAAATCAGGAAAACGAAAACCAATTTAAGTAGGCATTTTCTTTTGATTACTTTTTAGGGATTTTTAATGCTCTCTCCACTACCGCAGTCCAGCTAACTAAAGTCCCCAGCTCTCCCTCCTTCTCTGCCTCTATCGCACAATTGGGCCCACAATTACTACATGGAATAGGTTTTATGGTTGCCAATCATTGCCAACACCAACCCAAACTATATTATTTTCATCTAATTGTGTGAAAAAAAATTCCCCCAGAAATATTTTTCTTGCAATCCAATCAGGGGCCTTAATGCCCTGTTGAATTGCAAGAAAACTATTTCTAATGGAATTTTTGTTTCATTTATTCTTTTCAAAATTTAGAGCCAAACGATATGATTATGGTTAATTTAGAGGGTTATTATCAGAGGTCAAAGGTCCTTCTAAGAAAAAATTGAATGTGGTTGGCTCAAGCTAGCTTCTTTCGCGTATAAAAAATAGGAAAATTTTGAAATATCTTTCCTTTCCAAACTTTTCTTTTAAATTCCTGCAATCCAATAGGTATGAGCAAAACAACAACAAAATAAGGGATTTACTAAAAAATAAGGGATTTGCTAGGGTCCGCAAAAAGCATTGCGTTAGATAGAACTTAAAAAAGAATTATTTTGATTCAACCCTCTCTTTCTCAACTCGACTACTTTAAATCGTATATTTAGGATACCAAGTAATCACATAATATCCCCAGTGAATGAAGACAACAGCTTTTGTCTCCATTCACGAGGTGGCTGGCCTGAGGTGCGACAGACCAGCCGCGAAATGCCTTTTGTGATGGACGCTAGCAATTCCCAATAAATAATAGAGTACATAGAGACATAGAGTGTTACTTATATTATCATTAGCCTTAGTGATCAAATGTAAGCCTTTTTCTAGAAAGAAACAGAAGATAAGGAAAAGAAGAGGAGTACAGTGGTTGGAGTTATTAAAAAAGTCGGTCATACAGAAAAGTTAAAAGAGAGATGAGAAGAGATGATAATGTATGCATGGATGTATGTAAGACAGGCCCACGAGAAGAAGGAAGAAACAAAAGAGGAACAAAGGATAAGAGAGAATGAGAAAGCTGAGTTAGTTTAAGGCTTTTGTACAGGAACGCATGGAAAATATTGCATGATGACGTCCTCTAGGGCACGCCTTCACGTTTAAAGTTACAAAACAAACCCTTGGATCGCTCTCTCAGTTAGAGTGTGTTACGATGCAGCAATAGTTTAGAGAAGGAGAGATGGGTTGGTCCTGCCAAAACTGGAGGTGTCTCTTTCTAATGTACAATCTCTGCTCTAAATTTGTCATTTTCTCCAAATATGTCGGGTTAAGATGTTGGCAAGACCTGGAGCCCCAGAAACACAATCACTATTACCACTCACTCTCTCACACACACACACTCACTCTCTCTCTCTCTCTCTCTCTCTCTCTCTCTCTACATACTGATGGGCTGTTTGTTTTAGTGCAATATTCTGTCCAATAATCAGTTGGGGACTCCATAATCGGTTGTCATAATCTAAAACAAACAAGGCCTAAACGTGGGCTTCTCAGGCTGTCATTCATTTTTTTTTTCATGGAAAATTATTTGAAATCTTTTTCATGGAAACTAAAGAAAATTGTAAACATGCTGAACCTTCGATTTTTTCAATGGAATTTTATGGAATTTGCTAGCGTCCAGTGCGCAGAAGGCATTTCGTGGAGCATCTGTTGCACGAGAGAGCAGCCACCTCATGAATATACTAAGGTGGCTGCTCTCTCATGCAACAGACGCTCCGTGAAATGCCTTATGCGATGGACGCTAGCAAATCCCGAATTTTATTTGTCATAAATATACTTTTTTTTACACGTCATGCCTAGCATGGTTGTGGCCAAGCATCTTTACACCCCATGTTTTTGTGTGGGGGTGGGGGGGGGGAGGCCATCATTTCAAACCAATCCATGCATAGGAAAGGAGCCACCATTTAAACTTCACTTTTATAGGGTGGGGGCAGCCTAGTGTGTAGGGGCCCACAATTTTAGATGTTTTGATCTGCGTGTATGTTTATAGGGTATATCGTACGTTGCAGAAGGCATTTCGCGGATGGCTGATGCATGTAGGAACAGCCACATAGGCTTACTTTTTAGCAGATTTTGTCTTCATTCATGAGGTGGCAGCTCTCACATGCGACAGCCATCCCCAAAATGCCTTCTGCAATAGACGCTAGTGAATCCAATATTATAACGGGGATTTGCTAGCATCTGTCGTAGAAGGCATTTTGCGGATGGGCAGTCACATGTGAGAGCAGCCACCTCGTGAATATACTAACCAATTTTATTTCATTTGTATTTCCAAGAAATATTTACCCAAAGACTTTTCTTCTATTCAATTGATTCAGTTGGGTTCTCATTGTCCAAGGTTTTTTTTTTTTTTTTTAACTGGAAAAAAACGCTAGAGGAGCTTTTTTATTAGGTATAGGATTTCTTTTTCTTTTTTAAACTTCATAAATTTGTGAATTGCCCTTGTTCATGTTTAGCGTAACAAGATAAAGAAATGAGATCACGTTTTCTTCTTCTTCTTCTTCAGACAAATACCTTAATCTAAAATGAAGTTAGAAAATGTATTGTATTAAGGCCTTGTTTGGATTGCAAGAAAAACATTTCCGCTCCCACGATGTGTGACATGAAAAAAAAAAAAAAACACTCCAAAATAAAAGGAAAATGATATATTTGCTCCTCTTCTTCACTGGGCCACCCCATTATTGTGTAAAAAGAGTAGTCATAAATACACTAGTCATATGGCTTGAGGAAGAAAAGGGGGCGAATATATCACTTCCCAAAAACAAATTGAGGTAATGAGAAAGTGGTCCTTGGAATTAATTGGAGATGAATCGGCGATTGCCTCATGCCTGTGGGTGCATAATTGCCACATGCATGTGGGTGCATGATTCGATGATCTGAACCATTGATATTTCACCAATTAGGTGATGTTGAATGTCCCCTTATGATTATCCATATCTGTAGCACGGCCCCACTGTAGATCCACTTGTACATGGTGACAGGCAATTAGCTTACAACGATTGATCCCAAGACTGCTTCCATAATCTTAAGCATCTTACTAGTTTCAACCCATTCAAAACTATGCAAATGTAGTTAGGTGGGACTTAACATGATGTTTGGATCATCTAATGGATCATCTAATGGACGGTTATTTAGATAGGAGGGTTAGGATCAACCTAGTGAAATGATTTTTGGGGCAACACCTATTTAGCCTGTGGGCCATCTAATGGACGGTTTGGATCATCCCACGGTGCCGGCCATACCCCCCTCATCAAAATCCAGTGATAACATTTCCCAAAATAAGCAACTGTTTGAATTTGCGGGTGACCTGCGGGTTGACCCGGCCCACCCGTGGGCCGCGCGGGTCACCTAAATTCTGACCCGCAAAAATGCGAGTAATTTCCTCACCAGGTCCTCGACCTGTGTGACCCGCACCCGCATCACCCGCGGGTTGACCCGGCCCGACCCACCCGTTTGCCAGGTCTAGCGATAAGTGCAGTTGTTTTTTCCAGAATGTACAATTGGGTCCCACTTCTTAGGATGATCCAAACTATTCATTTGATGGGTGACATCGTAAATAGGTTATACCCCGTAAATCATCGCAACAGGATGATCCTAACTCTCTGATCTGTTGTGATTGAACATTATAGAAACTCTACAGATCAAAGGGATAGGATCATCCTGTGGCGATGATTTACTGGGTATAAACTATTTACGCTGTGGCCCATCAAATGAATGGTTTGGATCATCCTAACAAGTTGGCCCCAATGTACTTTCTGAAAAAATACTGGACTTTACAGACATCATATAAAACCTCCTTTTTTATATGGGTAACCTCCTTGTTCCAATATGACTCCACTTTCTACTTTATACTTTTCTAATGGAAAATGCTACCTGGATGGTGACGCAAGGCACAGCATTCCTAGTGTCCTACGTACGTGTTTAGTCAAATTGTTGACCATACATCTGGCACGCACAAATGTTGTGTTTGGATGGGGTAAAGCAAGAATGAGAATCAACATCCTATTTTTCCAATCCTAATCCAATTCCTTGGAAACGGAATGAAAAAATTAATTCAAAAATATTTTAATAATTTTTTATTCCAATTAGGTTAGAATAAGAATACCACCTCTTGAGGTGGGAAAAAATCCTACACTTTTCTCTATGTAATTCCACCCCATTTCGTTTCTGTTCATTCTTTAACCAAATGTCGAAATCAGGCAGAATCAGAATAGGATACCGATTCCAACGGTTATTCCTGAAATCCCAAGATTGGCCCTATAAGCACTGATAGCTCTTTGGGCAGAACTTTTCTTTCTGAATTAGCTTTTAAATGTTCTTACAATTCCCAATATACACTAATAGCCAGTAAAAAAAGGACATGGGGGAGACAAGGTGTAAGAAAAAACAAGACAACATTAATCTCTTCTCAAAAAAATCAGCTATAAAAAACAACTATTTTTCATATGAATATTGTCGGTGCATGACGCATGCGCGTGCGCGTGCCCTTTAATTGTATGTTGAACGTTACTATGAAAAACTAAAGCTCGTGAGAAACCTAATTCGGTACACCGACATGATACTTGGATGATAGAAACCCATCATTTGGCAGCTTATATTGTGGAGATAATGTGACATTGTGATTTCAATCTTCCAATTAATGTCTTGCAAATGGATGAATGGATAAAAGAGTGGAAACGACACAACATGTGGTGGAGGGTAATTCAGTAATCTTATCTAATTTGAAGAGTTCCAGATCAAACTCTCGCCCAATCACAAGGTGACACTTGTCCATGGGCCTTAAGGTAATCTCATGCCCAATACCCTCTTAGCCTAAACCTATAAATAGCCTTTTAAGGCTCAAAGGCAAGGGTTTTGATCCCAAAATTTACTATTCATAGTGTATCTTTCCTTATCTGTTGTTGGTCAGTGACATAAGCATCGGAGGCCTTCCTGTAACGCTAACTCCGGATAGGTCATCTGACTGTTTGTTCACATGCGTAGTAGGTAAATCCTAGCTCGTCCGAAGACACCTCAGCAGATCACCGATTTTGGTCACAAACTAACAATAATCTTGGCAGGCCCAGGCCGAGCTTCTAGTCAGTTCTCATATTTAAGAGCTTTCATGTTATCATTTCCTTCCAGTTATATGTTTAAATTAACAAAAATTATATGGTGAATGCACATGTAAATCAGTATGGGTGGTATGACATATGTACGCCTTGATATTTGATTCTGCAGCAGCTTCTTAAAATGTGCATTACTGTTGGATCAAACATCAAAGGCGGTACCGCCGATATCGAGTTACATGCGCATCCACCTGTAGCCCCCTAAAGGTCCACAGATTTGGTCCTTTTGATCTCTTAATTTTGAAAATGATTTGAAATCCCAAAATTTTGTGAAAACCTTTAAGAAAATCAAAACAAGATCCTCACCAGAACTAAATCTGACAAGGATTGTAGAATCGTCACCTAGGAATGGGACTAGGACCCTTAGTTGACTCTGTAAAACGCTTAGATCTAATCAAAGCACTAGGTCGTGGTAGGTTACGTGAAGGTGTTAGGCACTACTCACACCAAGGATATCATGAGTTTATGAATCAGATCTACATATTTTGAAAGAATCTAATGAAATCTCTCATCATTTAACTTATGTTCTAAAATTTCGTACAGAATTAATTATGTTTAGTAATTTTGTACAAAATAGAATATAATTTCGTACACATCTTCATGCAATCTTTTTTAATTTGAAATATTTTCCGAGAAACTGAATTGTCGTACGAATTTGATCATACAAAAATTACTATTTTATTCATACGAAATTCCATATTCCAAAATGTCTTCTACAATTCTCTAGAAATTTCGATTTCCAAAATCTAATCTAAAGACTAATAGGGATTATTGGAAACCTAATTCTACTAGATTACCTACCGGATCTCTTTAAATTTCAAGTTCCATTGAATTCCATTGATAAACTTGGAAATTATGGAAATCCTCAATGATTCTCAAATTCTTCCAATAGATCTCATTGAAATTTGAAATTTGAAATTTAAACTTATATCTATCTAAATTGTAGAAATACTAAGCTACATCTATTAAATTTGAGAGAAGGCCTTGAGAATTACGGTTAGAAAAACCTAATTCCCCTTGATTCCCTAGGCTTCCCCCTACTTTGCTTACTTGAAAATGAAACTAAAATTTGTTGAAAAACCTATTTGAGGAATTTCACAAACTTGCGGTGTGCTCCAGCGAGAATTCCATCGAGCTTTTGGTGGCGCTCCGACTCCTCAATCGATCTTCTTGGCTAATTTGACGGAGAATTTGAATGAAGGGACCAGACAGGGCCTTTAGAACCTTGATCTCCCTCTGAAATCTCTCCGGCGAATTTTCCGGTCGGATTTCGATTGATTCCGGCAAGTTCCTCCTCTTCTTCTTTGAAAGGGAAAATTTTCCAAAATTTAGAAGAAAATTGAGTAGAAAATCCAAAAGTTTTCCAAAAGTCCTCCAAATGAATATAACTATGGCTTATTTATATGCAAAAATGAGAGGAAAAATTCTCGCACAAATTTTAAAAAGTGGTTACAAATCTGAATTTCGTACGATTGGGATTTCGTACATTTTAGGAATGTATGAATGCAAATTTCATACAAAACAAATTCAAGCAAACTTCTGAATTTTCGTACATTATAATTAAATGTACAAAAATTCAAACAAATATTGACTAGGCTCTGAAATTGGCTAGCTTTCTTATGGTTTGCTGGTTTTTAGGCTCGATCTCAGGGATCTCAGATATCCAAGCTCAGGGCTGTATTTGCAAACTTGTTTAGGTCAAATTTGTGCTTTGGATGATATTCGGGATCAAACAAAGGTTCTGAGCTAGGAATTCTTCCACTTTCTACGCCTTCAAGAGACCATAATTCTACCATCCAGAGAGTGCCGAAACTTCCCGATTCTTATGTTGGAGATATAATATCACACGAATACGCATTACCCACCAGACATGGATTCATCATTAGAATCATCATCGCGCCAAACTATCTTGGAAAAATGGGGTGTCTACACCACCATATAAAATCTCATATCAATAATACACATAGTTATTGTGGGCGTTTTTCACTGGAATTTTTGTTTTATTCCTATTGTTGAGTTTAAAGAAACCTTTGGCATTTTGGAGCTGATTGGATATAGGGAAAAATTGCATGAAAAATCATTATCTTGTGAAAAAAAAATCATTGGTCAACGGGAAAGAACTTTTTCAGAAAATAAGTAAAATTTTGAATTATGGAAAACATTTTCCATAGAAAATGAGTTAGATGATGGAAACTCACAGCTTAAATTTGTTCCCTCCTCTCGATCCTTCAACTCTCATAAGAAATCTTATGTCTCACATAGGTTCATATCTGATTAAGAGATTGGAAAGTGTTAGGCACCAACCATAGAAGACCACAGATAAGTCTCTAATGACATGCATACCCTAGCTTGATAATTTTCAAATGTAAATTAAGTGTCCTCTACATAATTCCAACAACTTAATACATTTTGATGGAGGTAAAAATCATTGCCAAATGAGAAGCTGACACGTGAGGCACGGAGACTTAGAGGTGGTTGAGGGTAAAAGGGTAATTTCACTACCAAAATCCTTCTAGAAACAGCCTAAGAGGTAAAGAGGTATTCTTGGAAACCTTTCCTTCCGAAACTGCCTTAGAGGGATATCCTGAGAAGGAGCGATATTATAAGAAAGCTTGAGCATGATTATAATAGTAGACTCCTAAAAGGCATAGACTCTAATCTACACTATAAAAATCACACAAACTCCATGGTACGCATATTTACTCTCATTCTACTCTCTTCAGCTAGCGAAACCTTTTTGTTGTTGTCGCTTCTGACTTAAGCATTGAAGAGTCCCGTTCACCCCCAGAATATGCCCTACCATTCGTCTCAAGACTTCCAATAATGAGGCAAGTGCATATGAGGCCTTGATTGTAGGGGTGAATCTTTCTCATGAAAAATGACCAAAATGCCTGTATGTCATGAAAATGACAAAACCCTACACAAAGTTTGTATATCCACTATAAGTTTATCTACCCACAACACTTTTGAGAAAAATTAAAAATTAAAAAAATCCTTAAATAAGATGAATCCTAGAACACCGCTATTTAATAAGAAATGATCAAAATACATCCATATAGAAAATGAAAACAATACGCCTATCTCATAAAAAAAAATAACCAAGATACTCTTTTTCATAGAATATGACCAAAATAACCCAATCTCAAAGAAATAACTAAAATACACCAATCTAAGAAAGGAATTTGCTAGGGACCCTCGCAGAAAAGCATTTTGCGGCCGGCTGTTGCATGAGAGACCAACCCCATCAGATGAATTAAATGAATAAGATAAAATCTGCTGATTGAATCTTCTGGGAAATTTCAAGTGTGACAAAATACTCTCATTTTTTATTTACCCTTACTTTATAGGGATTATAGTAATTTTTGTCATTTTCATGAGATAGGGTATTTTGGTCATTTTCCTATGACGGGCATTTTAATCCAGTGACGAAGAGTTGCCCTCATAACTTGGCGACCTTGATGTTGCGCTCTTGGAGGGGCACTCTTCATTTTATCATTCCTCTAAATAATTTCACATGAAAATACTAACCAACAACAGTCAAATAGTAAAATTTAAAATTTCAAACAAATTAAAGCATCTCAACCAAACAATAGAAAAAAAAATCAAGTACAAAATTTAGTAGACATTGCCGATGGGGGACATAAAAATACAAGAATTGCCAACGGGGGACAGACTTTTGAAAATTTGTTAAAGAGGGTTGATAACCCCTTTTTGAGAGTTTGATAACCCCATTTAGAGGATTGATAATCCCCTTCCAGAGACTTGATAGCCCCCATTTCGTCCCTCTCTAACAATTTTTTAAAAGTGCGTCCCCCCTGGCAATTCTCGTATTTTGAGGTTCCCCGTTGGCAACTCTCACAAAAATTTAAAGGGATAATTACATTTACACCCTCTCTAGTTTCTGACACATCCACTTCCACCCCTATAGTTTAAAACGTGACAAATACACCCCTGTAGTTTCAATTTGTTTAAGGTTTGCCCCCTCAGCTGAAGGTTCGTCCATAGATTAAAGGGTTAGGATGATCCGATGGAGCTGATTATTTGGGCACACCCTATCTATGTCATGACCCATCAAATGAACACTTTGGATCATCCAAATAATGTGGGCCCATACCCGAATCCAAACACTATCAAAAAATCATCCAAATAATGTGGGCCCACATTGTTTGGATGACCCAAAGCGTTCATTTGATAGGTCATGACATAGATAGAGTGTGCCCAAAAAATCAGCTCCATCGGATCATCCTAACCCTTTAATTTATGGACGAACCTTCAGCTGAGGGGGCAAACCTTAAACAAATTGAAACTACAGGGGTGTATTTGTCACGTTTTAAACTATAGGGGTGGAAGTGGATGTGTTAGAAACTAGAGGGGTGTAAATGTAATTATCCCAAATTTAAAAAAGAAGAAAGAACCCTGCCCAATAGGTTGGGCAGTGTACTCTAGCATGGCGTATAAATTCATCTTGAATGCAGGGACAATTCAGTCATTCGACATTAATATGGATGGGGGACAAACGTACTTACACCCTCTGAAGTGGTATCAGTGAAATATATCTCTGTCTTTGTTTTACCACCCTCATGACACTGCCTCTATTGTCTCACATCTTCCCTCTATAAAACCCCACCCTCTTAGATCCCCTCCAAAACCCATCTTAACCTACGCACCCCAATGGAAGAAACCGGTGATCTATGGAAACCGGTCACCGTCTCCGTCGCCGGATTTCAGCCACCGGAAACTCCACACGAGCCAATGGAGTTCCTTTCTCGCTCGTGGAGCTTGTCGGCCCTCGAAGTCTCGAAAGCACTCGCTCCTCCTCTCCTCCTCAAAACTCCCACCGGAGGAGCTATACCGGAAGACGTTGCGGGAGAGGTGGAGGAGGTTACCGGCGTAGCCGGTAATCCCTTCTCTTTTGCTTCCTCTGCCACTTCACAGCTCGTCATGGAAAGGATAATGTCACAGACGGTATGTACACAAAATAGAAAAAATAAAAGAATATATGATAAAGAGAGATAGGATCAAATTCATTTTGTTGATTTGCTTGTTCCTACTGAACTTTCATAAGCACAGGATCTAAGTTTACATGATGGTGGCAGTACAAAGCTGTATTTTTCAAAAAGTACAGTACAGCCTACTATATATTATGATCCAAACCGTCCATTTGTTGGGCCACAACATACATAGGTTGTGCCTCAAAAATCATTTCTATTCGATGATTCTAATCATCCCATCTATAGAGGGAATGCACATTATGGAAACTTGTGTTAGGATCATAGTATAGAAATGATTTTTGGGGCACAACCTATTTAAATTGTGTCCTAACAAATGGACGGTTTGGTTTAGGATCATCGTATAGAGTGACGGTTAGAAGCATCCTATGGAAATGATTTTGGGGCACAACCTATTTACATTGTGGTCCAACAAATGGACGGTTTGGATCATCCCAGAGGATGGGCCATACCGTACTTTTGAAAAATATAGATTTCTAAGGCCACCCATCACATAATTTCTCTTCTTTTGTTTCATTCTTATGTTGTTTTCGGCTTTCAGCAGGAAGCTTTGCCTCTTAATTCTGTAAGGCTCTCTCATAGTAGTGGGCCCTTAACGGACGGGCAGAGTTGTGGGTCGTTAACGGACAGCCCGCCCGTTTCTCCGTCCGAAATGGACGACCTCAAGGTACTGTTTTTACTTGTTATAGCAATCTGATTTTCTTGTATGAAAAGAAAAGAGAAAGCAAGTAAGAGTAATTAATTTTTATGATTTTTTGAGCTTTCTTCTATATTTGATTACAAGATTTTATCTTCCTGAAATAGGATTTAAGAGCCTCTCATGATATTTTTGGGAAGATGAGCAGCTTCATGTAATTGACTGAAATACCCTCCACTATAACTCCATTTCGGTCAGGGCAGTCCAATATTGCGAAGATAATTTCAGAAAGTTCAAAGAAATCATAAAATTTGAAGTTTTTGTTTATGCTCCTCCTTAGAGAGCTCTAAGAAGTAGAAAAAAAAACCCAAACAAAAATTTAAAATTTTTATTTATTGTCCCACATTTTCGTGACCCTTTCCACTAAAGAAAGGGTATTTTGGTCATTTTTGGTATGATTCATGATGTAGCTACGAAATCCGATTAAGATCTGAATGGAGGGTGTAAATACCGAAATATTCCTTCATAATTTGGTTCAATTATTTTTATTTATGAGCGGTAGTTTTGTAATATTAAAAGCCGTACTAAGAACTACAGTTAATATATATTTTTTTTCTTGCTTTTTGTTTCGATGATGATTCTTGATATTCACTTTTTTTTTTTTTTTTCGGTCCCTCTTCTATTTCCTAACCCTCTTGATTTCTTCCCTCCTCGGTTTCCTAAGCCATAAGCCTTAAGGCCCTGTTCACTTGCGTTCCCGGGAAAGCAAATCCCTGGAAAAGAGCTTCTTTTTTCCTTGACAAGACATAATTCTGGTGTTCACTTGCTTTCCTGAGAAAGTAACAAGCCTAGGTGGAAAATGGCAAATAATGACATGGAAATTGCCAAAAATGATGTGGAAATGTCTCTTTTCTCACAAGCGTGGGAAACCAAATCCTACTATTTTGGTCGGATTTGCTTTCCCGAGAAAACTAGTGAAAAAAGGTGGGCAAGCAGTTTCTCGGGAAACCTTTTCCTGCACAGCTTCTGCGCACGTGAACAGGCACATGAAACCTTTTCTTACATAGTTTCCCTGGATTTCTTTTCCCAATGCCACGTAAGATTCCCGGGAAACCTTTTCTTTTCCCTTCCCTGGAAAACAAGTGAACAGAGCCTAATTGTATTCAACCAAAGTAGGAGTTGGGACACTGATCAACGGTCCAATTCGAAATGGATCATGACCCCTAGTTATAAAAGATTCGATCCATTGATCCCCTTACTTTTTGATTTTAAGAATGGTTGTTTTGTCATTTAATTGGAAAGGGTAAACCTTTGGTAGCCTTTTCGTGGGGATCCTTTTTTTTTTTCATCCCACTTCTTGTTTTTTACCACCCATTATTTAGTTATTTTAGGCCTTTCGATTGTTTATTTTCGTTGTTCTTCACAAATATTTTTTGAAGGGAAGTGATATATCCGCCCCATTTTTTTACTTGGGACAGCCACCCCTTTGGTAGCCTGCAGAGGGGCTGATTTACTTAATGTGGTGGGAAGTACTCAACGGCAACAAGTGGGTGGCGTTACCAAGCAAAGTATAGTGCTGTTTGTAGTCCCTAGACCCTAAACCCTCCATTTCTGATATTTAGTTGTGGCCTTGTGGGTTAGTGATGTAGTGGTATCTTCGGTATAAATTCAATTATTTTCTGTCGAGGACACATGGCAGAATTAGGCAAGCTTCTTAAGAACCTCTCCAATAGAAGTTCCCCCCTGAAGCCTCAAGCATTTCAAAGACACCAAAAGGCAGTTCCAGTTCAGATAAAGCACATTCTTCTTTGTCAAATTCCCCCAATGAGGATCCCTGGCAAACTGTTTCAAAAAAGAAAGAAAAAAACCCATCCATCCACAAACTCAGCTCCTGGAATAAGATCCCCCCCTTTTAAGGGTCTTATTCCGTGATAGTCTTGGGTGGCGTTGGGTTGGGATATTCCCCCTTGTTTTGGTTGGGTCAGTTTGGTGCTTGATCCCTCTGTTGCTATGTTGCTGCCCTTCTTCTTTTTTGTTCCCTCCCTTGTTGAAGACTCATTGGGAGCCGTTTTTTCTTTGTTTCTTATTTGCGTTGTGTTTTTGAGCTATCTTGCTCTTGATTTAACCTCTGTTTTGGATCAGGGGCTGGTCCTTCCCTCTTATTGCTGTATCCTTTTCTTATTTTAATATATCTGGTAGGGGTCTGCCTAACCCCAGCTTACCCATTAAAAAAAAGAAGAGGTGTGTGTGCTCCTAGCATGGTTTTAAATTTCAGTTTCCGAATGCCCGAAACCGAAATTTCAGCCGAAATCCGGTACACCATTAAAAAATAATATATTATTTAATGAAATTTGAGGAAAAATGATATATAATTAATAAGAGGAAGTCTAAAGTGAAGGAGCCCTTGCAAAAAAGAGGTGAAAGGGCTCCCCCATTGGCTGCACATCACCATCATATTTGACTTTTCAGCCGTTATTAATGCGTGATGGTGATGTGTAGCCAATAAGAGAGCCCTTTTACCTCTTTTTTGCAAGGGCTCCCTTTAGTCTAGAATTCCTCAATTAATAAATTTGTGATTTTTGAGTTGAATTTCTCGAAATTTTGGAAGAAATATAAAAAAACATAAAAAAATGAAATTTCGGTCGACATGGTGGTACCATTACGGGTTTTGCCAATTTCGGAATTCAGTGTTGACCGAAATCCAAAATTTCGGCTGAAATTTAAAACCATTTCCTAGTAACTCTCACCCTTGCGCGCTCGGCGCAAGTTAGACCTCAACGTCTTAACCAACATGTTATTTTGTTTGTGATTGCAGTTTTACCGTTCAAGCAACAATGTGAGAGCAGGTCCATACTGGGGAGGAAAGACGGTTGGGAGATGGTTAAAAGACAGGAGAGAGAAGAAAAAGGAAGAATGTAGGGCCCACAATGCCCAGCTCCACGCCGCGGTTTCAGTAGCGGGCGTAGCAGCCGCCATGGCAGCAATAGCTTCCGCAACGGCGGCTTCATCGTCAGGAAAGGAAGAAAACACATCGAAAACAGATATGGCGGTGGCTTCGGCAGCCACACTCGTAGCGGCTCAGTGCGTTGAAGCCGCCGAGGCAATGGGCGCCGAGCGGGACCACCTGGCTTCCATCGTTAGTTCTGCCGTTAACGTCAGAACGCCAGGAGATATCATGACTCTAACGGCCGCAGCCGCGACAGGTAAATGATATTGCCACTCCTTGTTTGTCTTTTCCTCAAACTCTTTTTTTCAGGAAAAAAGACAAACAATTGGGGTGGAAATGATGAGAATTGGGTTGAAAAATATCATTTTCGAGGAAACGTGATTTTTTGCAGAGAAAATCGATTCTTTGAAGCAACCTATTACTCCGAAATTAAGCTTAAGCTTTTAGAGTTGGTGTTATTTAAGCAAAGTGGTATAAACCTGCAGTTTTGAAGAGTACGATATGGCCCACATCATAGGATGATCCAAGCCTTCCATTTGTTGGGCCACAACATAAATAGGTGGTGACCGGAAAATCATTTCCAAAGGATGATCTCAACACTCCGATCTATAAAGGGACTGGACATTATGAAAACTTCTATAGATTGGAGGTTGGGACTATCCTATGGACATGATTTTCCGTGTACAACCTATTTACGTTGTGGTTGAACAAATGGGCCTTTTGGATCATCCTATGATGTGAGCCATACCTTTTTTTTTAGTGTTTTGGAATAATACAGGTTTTATACGGCCACACATCATGTAAATTCTTATTTAGCCATTTATGCTTAACTCCCCCTCTTATGAAATGCCTCTTTTTTGGGTTTGCCCTACATGTAGCTGTGGCCCTTCTTTTGGGTTGGCCATGAATTAATAATAGGAAAATGATTTCTGAGCTCCAATTTTTGTCGTGTAGTATTTAAAGGGCTGTCAGAAAAATATTACGGTTCTCAAAAAGCTCTTAAAGCCTTTTAAATGCTACGCGACAAACATGTGGAGCGCATATTTATCAACTAGAGCGCCGAAATCATTTCCCTTTTAAATATTAGGGCCTGTTTGGATACCTCCCATTTTGTATTTGGATTTGGAATTGAGTTTTGAATACAAATTGAATAGATCCGGCAGCTCATCTAGAGGGAGACAGAGAGGGAAGGGGGTAGTTCCTAGTGGCGGGGAGAGGTTGAGGAGCAAAGAGGGTGAAGGAAATTGTCAGATCTGTGGATTTCCAATTTCTTATTTCCACAGCAAATTTTGAAATCTGATTTTTTTCATTGTCAGCTGCTGAATTAGAAATCCAAGAATTTGATCCCCAAATGACAATGCCAAAAGGGCTGCAAATGTGAGAAATCCAAATCAAAATCTTCTCGGCATCCAAATGGGCCCTTAAGGAGTTTTTGGGTTTTGAATCCAGAACTGTCGTGAGGCAATTGCTCTGATACCATGCCAATTACTCCAAAAGCTTTATTAGAAGAAAGTCTTGGACGTGATAGAATTCTTGAACTAATTTTTGCTTTGTCAATTATGTATGTTGATTCTAAAAGCTCTTCGTGATAAAATTCTTGAACTAATTTGCTGTCTCAATTATGTATGTTGATTCTAAAGCTCTTCGAGGGGCAGCGACGCTGAAGGCAAGGGTACTTAAGGAAGTATGGAACATAGCAGCAGTTACTCCGGTGGAGAAAGGCAATGGAGGGAATGGTAATTTCAGTGGTGAACTCCTTCCATCTGAAGACAACATGAACTTGCTTGGTCTCTGTAGCAGAGAGCTTCTCGCGAGGGGGTCTGAGCTTCTCAAGCGCACTCGGAAAGGTAAATTGTTTCTTCTGCTCAATTCGATTCAGTTTCTCATCAGTTAGATTTCAGTAATATAAAGAAAAAGCACAAATAAAGTTTTTTCTTTTTGTGGGTTGTTTTCTCAGGTTCTCTACATTGGAAGATCGTTTCTGTCTACATCAATCGTCTGGGGCAGGTGGGTCCTCCTTCTCTTATCTCTCACTGATCTTCATCTCTCTATCTCTGTTCTTCAGGTTGAAGTTGTTTTCTATCTCTTTTATGCCGGTAATGTTGGATATTTTCAAAATATATTATTTTTAAAAATAGAAAAAATGGGTTTTCTCAAAGAGACTTCCTTTTGTGAAATGCTATTTCCACTCAAAAGGCACTTGCCTTGTGAGCAATGTTATTTTAAAGAAAGAATACTTTCATTTGAAAGGATGCCTTCGTGTCTTTTAATCTTCTATAAAAGGAAGGCTTGAGATCTCATTTTTGATATGATTCTCTCCTCTTTCACTCTTCTCTTTGAAGACTTCTTTTAAGTGCGGGTATAGTGGTTGTCTTGAACTTGGGGTACAGCCCTTGATATTGGCGTAGGCATTCTATCCTCGACCTTGTAGCGACCTGCATAAGTGAAGAAATTAAAGTCTATTAAGAGAAAGCTTCAGCTTGCCTTACCTACCTCCCATTTTTCTGACTTTCATTTCTAATCCTCTTCATGTTTCTTACTTCGATTATTTGCGTCTCCACCATTTGATCATCCACTGTAACAATTTGTCCCAACAGGTAATGCTAAAGATGAAGAGCAGACATGTAGCAGGAACCATCACCAAAAAGAAGAAAAGTAATGTTCTTTCTTTCTAAATTATGCAGTCATTAATTTGTGGAAAGCAACTTACTTAGAAAGATTGGTTTTTTTTTTAGATGCTGTCTTGGCGGTTTGCAAGGACATTCAAGCATGGCCTGGCCGACATTTGTTAGAAGGAGAGCAAAGGCGGTACTTTGGGCTGAGAACAGTGGCACGGGGTGTCATCGAATTCGAGTGCAGAAACCAGAGGGAGTACGATATGTGGACACAAGGAGTCTCTAGGCTCCTCAATATTGTGGAGGAGAAGAAAAAAGGTTGAACAAATCTTTTATTAAAAGCTATATAAGCAATTGAACAATACCCATCCTGAGATCAGAGCCTTGGAAAATCATATTTTTTGCATTCATCTCTCAATTGGGCATCCACCTGTTCTGGAAAGGTTGAGAATCTCACTGTTCAACAGTCAAGAAGGCAAAAGGAAAGAAAGGTGTTAGGGTGGGCTTCCCATTTTCTGTTCTTACTAATGCAAATAGTGTGCAGGGATTCTCCTGAACTTAAGTTTCAGTTCTAAGGTGAAATTTTACATATGGAAGAAGGGAGCTGGGGTATGAAAGCAAATTTAAAATCATTTTTGAGCAGGAAGAAGGCTTTCTGTACGTGCATTCAGCTTGGGGCAGGATAATTAGGTTTTGTCTTCTGTACCAGATCTTGTGGGTTTCTTTGATTGGGTTGAATTGTTGAAAGGTTTGTAGGATTAGGTTTGCATTGTTGGAGAGAAGGGAAAGAAAAGGACAGATTTTCTCTTTGGATCACGGAGGGACAAGGAGAGAAAGAAGGGTTTGTGGAGAGAGATGGGTTTGGGAGAGAACTATGTAGACGATAAGAGCAAGGTCGGCCTGTTTGTGGGATTGTCAATTCCTTTATAATCTTATTTCCCCTTTCTCCATTAGTAGAATTTTGTATATCTTGTCTTTTATGTGCTTGCTATATATTTATTTTTGCTTTTTTGTTTTCTTTTTATTTATGTTCTCAATGTTGGTGTCTTTTTTTCTGTACGTGTGCTTGTTTTGTACAGATCAATTTTAGTCAATCAAAAGTTTAAAGGGTTTGTTTTTGTAGTTGATGTGAGAGTAATCATGCTTTTAGTGTGTTGTTGAGAAATCCATCGGGGGCAATATGATCTTATCATGCGCAAAGAAAATAAAAATAGTAGAACGAAATAAAACACAAGATGCACATTCTGAGTATTTATGTGATTCGTCATCCGCTATGAGAAAATAAAATACGAAGATTAAAAATACAAGGATTATAATGGATTAACCCGAAACCAACAAACCACAAGCTTTCTTTTCCTCTCAACTAAGGGTGTACGCGAGAGAAACCTTTGTGTAACCAAATGCCAAAACATTGTGTGGTGAGAGGCGAGCTTCTGGCGATTTAGGCCACCTCTCTATTTCCCACGACAAGAAAAATTAAGGGGAAAAAAACTCTCTTTCTCACTCTTATGCTTTTTTTCCAATCGAAGAAAAGAATCCTCCCCTTCTAGCCTCCTCTCCTTTTTAGTGTTTATCTTGCTCTCCTTCACCTCTCCTTTTTAGCATTTCTCTTGCGGTTGTTGGATATGTGAGTTGCATATCATAGGTTTTTCTAGAGTCCTAAAAGGCGTCCACCAAAGCTTTACACATTATCATGGAATACACATCGTCGAATTCACTGTAAATTCTGAACAAAAGCTGAAAAAATGCTGCATGTTTGAATTTGTTCAAGTAAAGTTCAGCTGCAAAGATGAGACAAGAGAAAAAAATAGAGAAGGGGGGGGGGGGGGGAGAGAGAGAGAGAGAGAGAGAGAGAGAGTAGTGCCTCTTCTTGGATTTTTCTCTTGAGGTTTTCTCGGGTTTATAAGTTCGTGGGGGTTGCGGGTTAATCATGTTGTAATCCTTGTATATTGTTTTCTCATATTGAAGATTGTGTTCTCGCTGTGGATGTAGGCAGCTCGACCAAACCACGTAAAATCTTGGTGTTCATCTTGTGCCTTGCTTTTGTTTTTACTTTTTGTAAGCCCAAGGGTTAATCATTTATCTTACCTTCTTGTTTTGATGCTAGCAAACTAAATTGATCACATTTTATGGACTAATGTGTTGCCTTGAAGTGTTGTGTCATATACAAGAATTTCATGTCATAATCGCCATTACACAACTCAACTCAACACATAGCTTGTGGATCAAGAAAGCAAGGAACAAAGAGCTTGCACCTACATTGGAGTCATCACCATTTGGAGATGATCAAGTCAAGGAACTCAACATGAAGATCCCACAAGTTCCTCAGTAAGTGTCAAGAAGGAGCTTGGAGTTGAACATGCCAAGGTGACACCTCATGTATCTCGACATGCATTGAAGACTGGAGGACAAGTCACAAGAGCCAAGACAAAGTTCAAGATGTTCATTCAAGCTGAAAAAGTCCAAGGAAGTGCAAAGAGCAAAGACATTCCAAGAAGACTCAAGGTTCTTACTTTTAGAATGTATTTGGAGTCCTCTTGATTTTATGTTTAAATGCACTTTCAAAAAAGTTTTCAAATGGTTTTCACACTTAACTTTTTACTTCTTTGGAAACCATACACACACCCAAAAATGTGTTTGAAAACCTAGGACTTTAGCCCAAGACCAAAGCCCAAATCCCCTGGATTCTCAAAGTTAAAAATGGAATTTTACTCAGGGCTGGTCGACCGCGGGATGCTACCTGGAACTCCAGGGCATATCGAAAATTATCGGGCCAGTCGACCAGGGTAATCCAGGCGATCGAGGATATGTTTTCTGAAAATCCAGAAAACATCCAGGCTGGGCTTGGAGGTCAACCGCCATAGGTCTGGTCGACCGCAATAGTATTTTTGAGCAGAAAATTTATTTCAAACAGGTAGCCCTCGCCGGGCGATCGCCCTAGGGCCGGTCGACCGCATCGGTATGAAATTTGAAATTCAAGCTGAGAGCCCGATAAGGGCGGGCGACCACTGTGCCTCGGTTGACCGCCGCGACATGGAAATAGAGCCGTTGGGGCTTGCGGATGTTGACTTTTTCAACCCTTTATTTTACAGTTTTACCCCCAAACGGTCATATTTCCTTGTGGGCTATATATACACTATCCAAACCTTTCTAAACAACCTTTTGGCAAGATTAAATCCTATCTTCTTGAACCTAAACTTTTATATGAAAGGTTAAAACCTCTTTGAACTTGTATTTGTACATTCTATCAAGATGTACTCCATAGGCTTTTTTTAATCTTCCTTGGAGTGTTTGTGAGCTTTCAAAGTTGTAATCAGCCTATCTAAGAGGCAAAGAGAGTTCTTATATTTATTTCTTCATTTGTTTGTGAGGGTCTCCGATTCGGCCCGTTAAGAAAGGTGAATCATTGTAAGAGGGAGGTGCCCTCGCAAGGCTTTGTGTGAAAAGGGTGTGAACCCTTTGAAGGAGAAGTTGGTGTATGGCTTTGAGATTCACCCGTTGAAGAATCTTATTGGTTTAGTGGAGATCCTGAAATATGGGTCTAGGGAACCAAGAGCGGGGTGAATTGGTTTTCACAAAAATTTATCCCATTTTAAATTCAAATATTAAACCTAATTCAAATTCTCTTTGCTTGCTTAGTTTTTGGTTAGTTTCAATAATATAAAAAATGAAAACTAGAAATTCAACAAAAACATAAAAATGAAAGTGCAAGAAGGAGAAACAAACACACCGATGTATAGTGGTTCGGGTAAAACCCTACTCCACTTTTCTTGAGATCGTCCTCAAGGATTTTCACTATTTGAGACCTCCACGATGCCCGGCTCCGAGGCGATTACAATCCTAAGGGTATTAAATGAGGATGACCTTGCCACCTTTACACCAACTCTCCTTCTTCACCGAGTTCTAAGCCCTTCTCCCTAGGGTATTAAAAATAGGATGCCTAGCCACCTTTACAATGAAGAAAGAAGATTGCTATGCCTTCCTCTAAGGCTTGATGCATAATGAAGTCCCCTTGAATGCTGTCCAAGATAACAAGTTGAAAGCCTAAATCCAAACTCAAAAGATTGCAAGTGCAAGGCAAGTTTGGAGGAAAAAACAAGAGCTTAAGCCAAAATGGGTTGCAAGTGTTTTAAATGCTTAAGATGGTTTTTCCAATCATTCAAGAGAGTTGAAAGAACCTCTTGAATGTGTATTTATAAGCCCATATTGATTTATGATCGTTTGGGGGTGGAGGTAACAAAAACAACCCAGAACACAACTAGCTGTTTGAACACAATGGCTATATTTTTTTTGCTGTCGCGACATTCTCGGAATTCCGAGAACACTTCTCGGAGTTTTGAGAAAATCTCTCGGAATTTTGAGAAAACACACAGAGTATATAATTTATACTTCCTGGACCATTTCTCGGAATTCCGAGAAATGTCTCGGAGTTCCGAGAAACCGTCAAGAGTATAAATTATACTCCCTAACCATTTCTCGGAGTTCCGAGAGAACTCTAGGAGTTCCGAGCTTGTAGCTCCGAGAAAACTCTCCGAGTTCCGAGAAGCCTAATTTCAGCAGATTTCTTCTGTTTTTATTGCTGATTTATTTTGGGCTTTTGGAACTCAATTTTAACAAGATAAATGGAATGTCATGAGGGTCCAAATATGTTGGTCCACCTCACGAACTTTCACTTAACCATTTAAGTTATAATACACGGAGTGTTAGTCTTTTTGAAAACATATTTTAAAAAGCTTGCCTTAACTTAGAAATCTAAAGAGAGAGGATGTACAACAAGTCTAAGTATAGCTACACTTCTCTTTGGTCATAATCTTCATAGATCTTCCATTGTGTGCTTATTTTGCTTGAGTGTGTTGAGGTGAGCTCCACATTGATTGTTCTTCCAAGATAAGTTGTCCCAAGTGGTCTCTAGCTCCTTTGACTCCTGTGTGATACTTCTTGAAGCATGATCAAGTGATGTGATGGTTCCTTCCATGTGTGGACCCCAATCTGAGGAGGACGGTGAGGGAACGAGTCCCTAACACCCTCTGGATCATCCAAGAAGTGGTGAAGGAGAGCTCTACCAGGGAACTCTCGAAACTGTGCCACCCTCACAGCATAGCATGAGTGGCGATATAAAAAGAAAGAGATACATCCTGATCCAGAGCCAGTGCTCGAAACCAAGATATATCTGAAAATAACTCAGAGTCGCCATCCATGGATAAGCCATGGAACCAAAAACAAATGCTCTGTTTGCAATGGATAACCAGAGATACAAAAGGTCTGTGCCTGATGATGAATGGAGAAGGTCTGAAGAGCACCCCCAATTCGCCCGAGTGCGAACACTTGGTCTCTTATGCCATTTATTATTAACCTCGAAGAGTTTTGGGCAAAATCATGTGAAATGGGAACAAAATATCCCCCGGAAGACGTCTACCTAATCATGCATGACCAGGGGATAAAATAATAAGCACACACAAAATAAGATAAAAGATGTGTCCCCTAATGACAGCTAGGTTATGAATGACATGGCTAACTGGTGTCTAAGTTCTGGTGAACAAACACATACATGCTACAGCTAAAGATATAAGGTATGCACAAGAAAGTAAGAGAACATATCAGAACATACAATAACAACACAACAAATCCTAAAACTCTAAACGATTTAGCCCGAGTCCTCGGATGGTCTGATGTTCATCCAAAGAAGCCTATGTATCCCCGCCTCCACGAGAATCAAGGCAACATAGTTCTTCGTACCTATTCTAAACCATGATGCCTAAGACACCTAGACCTCTATCTTAGACTCGATCTAAAAGACCGGACTAGTTCTTAAAGCTTCTTGTACGATTATTTAAATTCCAGTGAATTGTAGATTTTAGGACACTCTATATGCCCTAACTAAATGCAGGTTAGCCCTAAGCTAATGCAGGTGGTTCCTACAACCTATGTGTAACTAGGCTGTATTTCCTAAGGAAAACAAAGGGTTGACTAACGCATCCTATTCTAGTCATCAGTCGGCGATATAAATCGCCCACTGACCGGACGGAGGCGCTCCTATAACTCTAGGACAAACCCCTAACTATAAAACAATCACAAACAAGCACACAACAAACAGACAACAAATCAAAACAAAACCTTAACTCTAAAACTCTCTATCTAAGACAAAGTCCTAACTCTAGAGGAAGATTTTTGGTATTTTTTAAAATGGTTAAATGATTTATTTACAAAGGTTTGGCTGGACCTGGGATAAGAATCCCAAGCTGCACTACGTACCTCGTGAAAGAGGATCAAGCCAACGTAGTTCGAAACGAACTCTCCTAACACTTCAAATGATTTGATGGTTTTAATGTTTTTGATATTTTTTAAAGTTTTCAAATGTTTTTTTTAGTTTCAAATTTCTAATGTTTTTTGGATTTTAAAGCTTTTCCAATGTTTCAGACCTTTAAATGTTTCACTCTTAAAGGGAACACGCAAGTACAACCACAAATTAGGGCAAAGCCCTAAAGCTAAAGGGGAAACCCCGAACAAGCAACTGGCGTCTCAAAGAGACAAACCACAACAAGAAAGTTAATGCCCCAAGAACAGAGAAAACAATCTATGATCCCAAGCAGGAAAGGCTCTATATGACTGAGTTAGTCTCTAATGGAAAAACTCCTAACTAATAACACTAGGGAGGGAGTACAAATAAGTCAGAGACTCTCTAATGACACTATCAAGCCAAAGACTCGCTCTAAAAGAGTAGGCCACTCTAACATGAGGCTAGGTAAGCCTCCTAATGGGGACACTCTCTGTATGAGACAAGGCTCGTCTCCGAGACACAAATGACATAAACAAGGGCTCTGATGAGACTGGGCAAGTCTCCTATAGGTAAACTCTCTATGAATGAGGCCAGGCGTGCCTCATATGGGTAAACTCTCTGTAAATGAGGCCAGGCATGCCTCGTATGGGTAAACTCTCTGTAAATGAGGCCAGGCATGCCTCGTATGGGTAGACTCTCTGTCAGACTAATACAGACTCTCAAAGGGGGAGGATCTAAACAATAAGGCACCTCCGATTGAATGACCATAACTCACTCAATTCAACCCAGATTTCATTGAAATTTGTTCCATTTCGAAGGAGTCGAAGTGTAGTTTAAAACGGAAGAAACGGAGATGCAAAAAGCCAAGTATTTTGAGAGTTATGGTAGAAATAGTTAGACTCGCACTTTGGTCTAGCAGTTTACAGACCTACCTCCGATTGATTGACCATAACTCACTCAATTCAACTCAGAATTGAATCAAATTCATGGCATTGCGAAGACGTCGAAGTGTAGTTGGAAATGGAGATGAAAAACTCCAAGTAATTTAAGAGTTATGATGGACATAGTTAGACTCGCACTTTCGCCTAGCAGTTTACAGACCTACCACCGAGTGAATGACCATAACTCACTCAATTCAACTCGGAATTCATTGAAATTTGTTCCATTTCGAAGGACTCGAACTGTAGTTTAAAACGGAAGAAACAGAATGAAAAAAGCCAAGTATTTTGAGAGTTATGGTGGAAATAGTTAGACTCGCACTTTGGTGTAGCAGTTTACAGACCAACCTGCAATTGATTGACCATAACTTACTCAATTTAACTCGGAATTGATTCAAATTCATGCCATTTTGAAGATGTCGAAGTATAGTTGAAAACGAAAGAAACAGAGATGAAAAATTCCGAGTATCTTAAGAGTTATGATGGAAATAGTTAGACTCGCGCTTTGGTCTAGCAGTTTACAGACCTACTTCCGATTCATTGACCATAAGTCACTCAATTCGACTCGAAATTTATTCAAATTCATGCCATTTGGAAGATGTCGAAGAGTAGCTGAAAACGAAAGAAACGGAGATGAAAAACTCCAAGTATTTTAAGAGTTATGATAGAAATAGTTAGACTCGCGCTTTCACCTAGCAGTTTACAGACCTACCTCCGATTTAATGACCACAACTCACTCAATTGAACATGTAACTCAATGAAATTTGTTGCATTTCGAAGGAGTCGAAGTGTAGTCTAAAACGGAAGAAACAGAGATGAAAAACTCCTCAACCTGAACCAAAGCTAATGATAAAGATATCACTGCGATATAATAAACCTTGTGTCTATATAGTCAAAACATACACATCCAAATCATTCAAAACAGAATACAGCCAAAGTAATCCAAATCTTACACTCATATTTCAAGTAAAATGGGATTTCGGAAGAAAGATTATCCTCATGCGCAAAATAAGCAAAGCTGCCTGAACGTCTACTTTCTAATAATGGATGTAATGCTCTTTTCAAAAAGCTATCATAAATCTCAGGTTGCTCCCACCATAAACTATGATTAGCTACATGGCCTTAAAGCTTGCAAAATTCATAAAGAAGATAACTCTGTTTGGAATTTCTTAATGTAGAATGCGAACAAAACTTTGTAAAGGAACTCTTATGCAAAGAATCCATTCAAATATCCTTCATATTTGTTCAAACATTGAACACACAACATAGCTCACAAGTCCTTCAGGATCAAACTAGGCCAAGATTTCACATAGACAGAATCTTAGAGCCAAGAATAAATTCATGTATCACTTCAAAGTCTTAGAAAAACTCAATGACCAACTATAGAAAGAATTGAAACCTTCATCATATTGAGATTGAAAATAATGGAATAATTTCTAAGTAAGACTAGATTACCTTCACCCGTACATATATTTATTTATTTTTTTGAAACTAGGCAAACATGGTACTCATTCATACAAACCAAAGCTACAAAGAAACTGAAATTGAGTTGGGAATTTAGTCATGATCTCATCTGATTTTTCTATCATTTAGAAATGATGAAACCCAAAACCAAATGAGATTTAAACTGCCTCATCAAAGCTCTTGTGAAACCCATTTGCATATATATAAAAAAAAAAAAATGCGATCAATCATCCTCGCACTTCAAGCAAATAGAGACCAATCAAAAAAAGATTAAGCATGAGAAGAGAAGCGAAATTACCTTCTTCTTAGCTTTGTCTCTTTTATGACATGGGTGGAGATTGGATGACGCGGGGATGATGATCGGAGTTGCGGCGAACAATACGATTATATACGATGATGGGCTGTGAAGATGACGGCCAAGTTCCGGCAAGGTCACCGGAATTAACGGAGATAGAGGTGAGCTGTGATTGATATGGGCTGTTGTAGAGATGGTGAAATGGGGAAGCAAATGGGTTTTTAAGCTAGATGGTGGAGGCGATGGTGCTAATGACCAGATTGAATGGGGCAGATGGCCGAACCTAGGTTGGAAAATGATGGAAATGGAATGGGTTTAGGGAAATGGGAATGGGGTTTGGTTTGGAAAATGGGTTTGGGTTTGAGGAGGTGGTTTGAGAAGAGGGTGGTGGCCAGTGGTGGAGATGAACGGTCGGAAATGATGGGGTTAATGAAATGGGTGGAAATGGGAGAGAATGAGATGAAGGTGATATTGGGTTTGACTCCGATGGAAGATGAAGCCGGAGGAGATGGGGGTTTGCAGAGATGGTAGTTGGGGTAAAAATTGAAGAGGGTTTGGTGGAGATGAATAGGTTGTGGTGGATGGTGGAGCCAAGGTGGAGGCACGGTGATGGAAGATGGAGAAGAGAGTAGATGCGTGGCCGGATTTGATGGCGGCTGAAGTGGTGTAGCCGGATTCCGGCGAAATCCGCTGAAGAAGATGATGGCTTGGCCGGAGGTTGGAGGTGACGATGAGAGAGGTGGCCGGAGATGGGGATGGTGGCCGTGGATGGTGGCTGGTGGAGGCAAAGGGGGAGGCACGGCCGGAGAAGGAGGCTGGAGCTTCTTCCTCTTTTTTTCTTTTTTTTTTGCTCTCTGTTTTCTCCCTCTCTATTTTCCCAGAAAATGGGTTTTGGGTTTGATGGTGGTAGAGTTGCAGATGGAGGGTTTGGGTTTGGTGGTGGAAGGGTGGTGATGGGTTTGGGGTGGCTTTGATGTAGGTGGCCGGAATGGTGCTGCCGGATTCCGGCCGATGGGTGGTCGGGGGGTAGAAGAAGGAGAAATGGAGGTGGTTTGGGTTTAATGGAGATGGTGGTTCGGTGGCTGAGAAGGTAGAGAAGAAAAGAAGGTGGGTTTAGATGGGGTTGATGGTGAGGTGGAGATGGAGGCTGATCGGAGCTCCGGCCGGAGATGGGGTTGATGGTGGTCGAGTTGCAGCCCTCCCAACCTCCTCCTCTCTGTTGTCTCCCTTGGTGGCTGCCCTCAATTTGGCTCCTCTCTCTTCTCTGCTGCTCCTTTTCTAGAAAAGGAGAAACCCTAATTCCTCTCCTCTGCCTCTCTTCCCTCTCTTCCCTCTTTGATTTTATAGCCTAAACATTTTCATCAGTATGATCTAAACCCTTCATTGCAAAACCCATTTACCTTGCCTAATCTCCACCCTTGATCTCTTCCATTTGGTTAGCTTAAAGGGAAGTGATATATTCATGCCCCCTCCTTCTTCCCTGGACAGCCCATACATAGCATATTCGTAAATATTTTTTCACTCTACAAGGGGTGGTTTCTGGAAAACAGGGGGAAAATGAATTGCTTTTCTCTTTGCTTCCTGCAGGAAAATGATATGGGCACCTTCGCGGATTAATATTGACACAGACTCAACTTGTCTTTTCTCTTTTCTCTTTGGTTTGCCTGTTGATAAGAAAAAATGAGACCCACACACTTAACTTTGGATGATGGCACAAGCTCGCCTCCTTTTTTTTCTACCATGCTTCGTTCGATTCACTTGAAACCTTGTTGAGACCTACATAGGATCTGGAACTACCCTATAACTGATTTTGGGACACAAATTCAATTATTTTAGGGAGATTTATTCAAACAGGTTTATTTGGGGTTCGGTCAAAATGGGGTGTCTACAGATGCCCCTCTTTGGCAGAGTGTGCTTGTCACACGAATGGCAAAGCTGAACAGACAACACATTTTGGCCGGCCCGAAAACAAAGCAAATTTTTTATTTTTTTTTAATTTTGAAACACAAAGGTAACTGGCAAAAGGAATTTTCAAAAGACTCAAGGTCTGCAAGCATTGGTGAGATAGCCTCTCTCCGACTCTTAACTCGGTAATCATTACATCTCAATGAGATGGCATCTCTTGAAACTCTTAACTCGACAAAACATATCATATTGGTGGAACTACTTTCCACCTCACGCATATTCCAAACAATGGGGAAAATACTTTTCTGACAAACATTCTAAATCAAAAGAAACTACTTTTCTCTCAAACAATCAAAACCAAAAGGAAACTACTTTTCCAACAAACATCATAAACACGAGAAACTACTTTTCTCCAAAATCTCTATCTCTGAGAAACTACTTTTCTCCAAAAACTCTATTCATGAGAAACTACTTTTCTCTTCCAAAAACTTCAAATGATTGAGAAACTACTTTTCTCTTCCAAAATCTCTATACCTGAGAAACTACTTTTCTCTCCAAAAACTCTGCATTTGAGAAACTACTTTTCTCTTCCAAAAACTTCAAATAATTGAGAAACTACTTTTCTCTTCAAAACTCTATCTTCGAGAAACTACTTTTCTCTTCAAAAAACTTCAAATAATTGAGAAACTACTTTTCTCTTCCAAAAATCTTCAAATAATTGAGAAACTACTTTTCTCTTCAAAACTCTATCTTTGAGAAACTACTTTTCTCTTCAAAAAACTTCAAATGATTGAGGAACTACTTTTCTCTTCCAAAAATCTTCAAATAATTGAGAAACTACTTTTATCTTCAAAACTCTATCTTCGAGAAACTACTTTTCTCTTCAAAAAAACATCAAATAATTGAGAAACTACTTTTCTCTAAGAACTCCTTCCAATCCAAGGGGAAATTACTTTTCGCCCAATCTTCCAATCAAAGGGGAAACTACTTTTCGCCCAATCTTTAAATCAACGGGGAGACTACTTCTCGCCCAATTTTTCAATTCAAAGAGGAAACTACTTTTCGCCCAATCTTTCAATCAACGGGGAAACTACTTTTCGCCCAATCTTCTAATCAAAGGGGAAACTACTTTTCGCCCAATTTTTCAAACAACGGGGAAACTACTTTTCGCCCAATCTTCCAATCAACGGGGAAACTACTTTTCGCCCAATCTGCAGCTTGGGATACATATCCCAAGTCCAGCCAAACTTTGTAAATAAAAATGCCTTAACCCTTTTTCTTCAAAACTTTGTTTTCAACACGATCTTCCTCTAGAGTTAGGAGTTTGTCCTAGATAGAGAGTTTTAGAGTTAGGAGTTTGTCTTTGATTTGTTGTGTGCTTGTTTCTGTTTGTTTTAGAGTTAGGGGTTTGTCCTAGAGTTATAGGAGCGCCTCCGTCCGGTCACTCGGCGATCCACATTGCCAAGTGATGACTAGAGTAGGATACGCTAATACACCCTTTGTTTTCCTTAGGAAACGGAGCCTAGTTACACATAGGTTGTAGGAACCACCTGCATTAGCTTAGGGCTAATCTGCATTTAGTTAGAGCATATAGGGTGTTCTAAAATCCACAATTCACTGGAATTTAAATAACCACACAAGAAACTTTTAATAACTGGTCCGGTCTTTTAGATTGAGTCTAGGATAGAGGTCCATGTGTCTTAGGCATCATAGCTTAGAATAGGCGCGAAGAACTATGTCGCTCTGATTCTTGCGGAGTTGGGGATACGTAGGCTTCTTTGGATGAATACCAGATCATCTGAAGACTCGGGCTAATCATTTAGAGTCTTAGGATTTGTTGTGTAGTTATTGTATGTTTTGATGTGTTTTCTTACTTTCTTGTACTGATCCTATACCTTTAGCTATAGCTTGCATGTGTTTGCACATCAGAACTTAGACACTCATTAGGCATGTCACTCATAACCTAGTTATGCTTAGGTGACACATCTTTCATTTTATTTTATGTGTGGTTATTATTTGTATTCTCAGGAAATGCATGCTTAGGTAGACGACTCCTGAGGATTATTCCCATTTCACATGATTTTTACCCAAACTTCTCTGGAGTTAATGAAAATGGCATAAGAGACCAAGTGCTTGCACTCGGACGAATTGGGGGTGCTCTTAAGACCTTCTCCATTCGTAATCAGGCACGAACCCATATATATTTCTGGTTATCCATTGCACAGAGGAATTGATTTTGGGGTTCCATGGCTTATCCATGGATGGCGACTCTGAGTTATTTTTAGATATATCTTGGTTTCAAGCCCTGGCTCCGGATCAGGATGTATCTCTTTCTTTTTATATCGCCACTCATGCTATGCTATGAGGGTGGCAACAGTTTCGAGAGTTCCTTAGTAGAGCTCTCCTTCACGTTGTGGAGATCTTAGAGGATTGCAGGAGGGATCTCGCGTCCCTCCGCACTCGTCCTCTCAAGATCGGGGTCCACAGAGACAGAAGATATTAATCAAATAGATGACTAAGGATTAAATACTATAAACAATGAAGCAATGCACCCCCTCACTATATGCACAAGTATAATAAATAAATATAAAGTATGTGGTGCATATACAATTGGACTACCTAATTAATTCCCAAAATTCTCCTCATTTTTACAACAACAAAAAGGTAGGGATATGCAAGTGTGAGTGCAAGTGGGTGTCAAGATGAAGAACAACTCATAAGGGTTATTCAAAGTGTATATGATGTGTCAATGAAGCTCATATGATGCTTATCAATATGAAAACAAAGTGAAATGCATGATAAGCAGAGTTTTTTTTTTGTAAAGATATATAAGTTAAGCACAATTATGGGGGCAATAGACTATGTGAGCATATCACAATGGTCTATATAAACATGAAAAAGCAACCATTTGGCTCTCCCCCCTTTATTTGTCACTTGCCCTAGGTGAAACCTATGTGATAGGGCATGACCAGGCAGAATGCTTTAAAAGTTGAGTATTTTAACACTTGGGCTTCATTTGCAACTTGTGAGAAGATGAGTCTCTACCTTAGTAAGGATATGCTCAAGTATTAGACATAACTTTCAAGTTCACAAGTTGCATTGTTTTGGGGATCTCTTGACAAGTCTCTTCCAAAGCATTGATATGCTCTGAACTATAATATAACATTTTTGAGATGACTTGTTTCTTACTCATAGAGATTTACACATATCAAAGTGAAAGCTCCCCCTGACTGAGTGCATCTAATTTAAATGTAATAGTTCAAGGCACATAGAACCCATGATTTAATTAATCACCTTTAACCATTCAGATTGCTCCATTCATAAACCAATCACATTTTGAATATGAATGGATGATTATTAGACATAGAATATGCGTTTAAGACAGATGGTCTAATAAACACATGGATAAGAGAATGAAATCAATGAGGTACATATCAATGGCAACCAAAAGATCATGTATACATAGATGAGGACCATAAAGCTCAATATACATGATCAAGATGGAAGATTAATACCACATTTCTTTTATTACTTCAAGAAGTGATAAAAGTGGTATTTGAAAATCTCTCGAAAGAAGTAAAACTAAACTTCTTTTCTTCTATCCGGAACTCTTCTACTGATGAATGTTTAGAAGAGCTTAGATCAATGCTTGACCCTTTCTTCCATGTAAGGGAGCATCATTTGACAAATCTTTCCCGATTGAGAGATTGGGTACTTGTTTTAAATCTTCTCCTTCATCAAAGAGTCATCCTTGAGAGGATGATCATGAAGTGCACATGCTAGCCTTTAGACATGAATCTTCAATTTTCTTAGTCTCTGTTCATCCCTCACAGTGGAAAAATGTAGAGATTGATAGAATAAAATTGAGTATATCTACCATCTTATTACATCTGGCACGATGGAAGAAGACAAGTACCATAAATAAGCTACGAAGGACATGATCTGAGTGGGGTCCTCTGAAGCTAAAATCTTGGAAGAGATGATGGGACATGACAAGCTCAAAAATATTTAAATCCTCCCTCTTCCAAGAAATTGTCATTGGCCTTTGATAGTTCTTATAATGCAAGACCTGACAATACACAATGGCTATCGATAAGAATGTAAAAGCACAGCCATTGGAACTTATCATGATAAAAGATGTTCTTAGGATTAAGAGCACATGATAAGAGATTACTTCATAGACAATGAGATGATCATCTCAAGCATTGTCCAATGAAGAAGGGTTCTAGAGATTTTTCAAACTGTAGAACAAGATACTTATCATTGGCAGAGATAGAAACATATAAGTCTATCCAAGATAAGTATAAGGCCAGAGAAGATATAGCACGAAGGCACAGGCCAAGGGATCTTGTAAAAAATGAGAGATGATATCAAATTTAAAGAGTATGACAAGACCCAACTACAACACATATGGAACAATGTGGCTCCACATGAATGTACTTATCATACTCATCATCATCATACGCTTCCATAATGTTGTGGGAATTCATTTTAAATGCTGCACCAAAAGTAAGTATGTTACCAAAGTTAGAAAATAAATCATACATACAATGTAAAATAATTACCAAAAGAGGAAACAACGTTCATCAATATATTGATTCAGCTATAACATGAAGAATTAAAAGCATTCACGTTATGCATTAAACAAAAAATATCATCATCCAATAGAAAGCATTCACGTTATGACTAAGCACACTGCCATCCATAACATAATATCCAAATAACTAATAAGTTCATAGGATCATACAACTCTAGAATAAAAAAGACATCATATATTAAAAAGAAAGTTCCTAACTAATATAAACTAATGATGGCCACTCGTGCATCATAGGAGTTGTTTAAGCAAGAGCAACCTCTTCTGTTGTGTTGCCCTCATGAATACTTGCCTCCAATCTGCATCTCGGGACAACTTCACCTCATTCATCCACTCCCTATTTATCCAAAGAGAAATTTGAGGCTGCCATTTCAATGATCCAGATCATCCGTAAACAAAAGGAAGTAGATATACCCATCTCTAACTAGCATCCGAGGAAAGAGAAAGAGCTAACCTGATTTTTTGCTCGGCGAGTTGGAGATCGATTGAGTTGGGGAGGCTTCAGCTAGTCAGTTGCGTGTGAGGAGGTGGAAGAAGAAAGCTGAGGAGAGATATATGGAGAGGACCGCGAGTAGGTTGTTACAAGGGGCTTCATGATAAACTCATTCCAGCTATTTTCGGAAGCGACAAATAGTCGCTCCATAAAATTTACATTTAGAATGGTGAGATCCCATTAAAATAGGGTTAGTTAATGGATAACGAACAACATCTTTTGGATTTTTTATTTCTTCATTCCACGCACCTAAAAAATGGGGTGTAGAATGGTTGTCGAATGCGCCCGTAGTTGCTAATCACTTCCCTAAAATGGCTCATTTTTCCTTGCAAGAAGATTGTGGATGCTTTCTATGTTGCTGACCTTTATTTCAAAGAGGTGGTTAAGCATCTTGGTATTCCCATGTTTGTTGTTTCGAATAGGAATACTAAATTCCTTAGTTATTTTTTGGTGGCGTTTGTTGAAACGGATTGGTACTAGCTTGCTCTATAATAGTAATTATCACCCCCAAATAGATGCACAACCTGAGGTAGTGAATCAGATATTGGGAAATTTTCTTAGAAGTTAATTGGCAAAGAGACCCAAGCAATTGCATATGGTGCTTTCTCAAGATAAATTCTCTTATAATTATGTGGTGAATTATTATGTTGGACGGAGTTCATTTGAGGTGATTTATGGAAAGGCTCCAAAAACACTAACTTGATGTTACACTCATTCACAATCCATCCTTGTCGAACATGAAGGCTGAAGATCTTCCTCCTACCAAGAAAAAAATAATAATAAGTGATAAAGAATCTTGAAGAAAGTATTGTGAAGTACAAGAAGATTGCCAATAGTCATCGCCGAACAAAAATCTTTAAGGAAGGTGATCTGGTGTGAGTTTATTTGAAGAAAGAGCGATACCCCTTCAGTTCCTATGACAAGCTCAAGGAAAAGAAGAAAAGTCCATATTGATTCTCAAGCAAATCGACGATAATGTATACATGATTAAACTCCCTCTAAATATCAACACTCTCCCAAATTTTAATGTTCGAGACTTCACAGCATATCATGGAGAGTTTCATCAAGCTCATGGACGATTTCTTTCTCACCCGAGGATGATGATGTAGGGCCAACTTGGTATCCACACATGCTTAAGTGGCTTTGTTTGATTAACAAGGGTTGTTTTGTGTAATGAATGCTTGGAAGACATTTTATACAATTACCTCATTTATTAGTCCTAGTAAGTTGTATTTCTTTTAGAAACTCTAGTAAGTTGTGTTATTAAAAATTGTAGTAGTTAATGTTGTGGGGAGAGTCGAATGGAAGAATTCTGTAAAATATGTAAGTTTGTCGACACCTCTAGAAAATGGTAAGTTTGTCGACAACTTTTTATACAATTACCCCATTTATTAGTCCTTAAAAGTTGTATTTCTTCAAGTAACTTGAGTAAGTTGTGTTAATAAAAATTATAGTAGTTAATGTTGTGGGAAGAGTCCTATGGATGAATTCTATAAAATGTGTTATATGAGATAAAATTGGGAGATTTTAAGCATACTTTTGTTATTGATAATATATCAATTTGGTTCAGCATAGCTCACATTTCTTCCTCTTCTCTTGGTTGTGTTTTGGTGCTCTACTTTCTTCTTCCCTCTTAATCACCCACATGCCTTCTTTTCAAGTTTTTAATCATAATAAGGGTTGCAGCATAGTGCAGCAATCCCTTCATTGAAATTTGAATTTTTATTAAGGATCATTGCATAGTTCTACCACACTATTTGTGTTTCAAATTTGTAATAAGGCTCACAACAAAACAATGCAACTCCCTCTTTGAAACTTGAATTCATAACAAGGGTAGTAGCAAATTGTTCTGACACCCTCCCCTTTGAAACTTCAATTTGTAGCTCCAAAGTTTAGATATATAGTAAGGAACAACACAATGTTATGACCCTCTCTGAATGTCAAACTTTGCAGTGTGTATTTCAGCAAGCAGAAAAGATTGGCTCTGCATTGCGAGTCACTTCATATATAGTACCGTTGGGAGAGTCTAAATCTCTAATGTAGAGTGTCAATAGAAGAACGCAAACTGCAGCAAAATTTTAGAATGTGATAGTGTGGACTGTGTCATCGATCATATGAAAAAACCCTTTGAATTATGTAATGGTTTGAGCATTATAGAACTCCTACAGTGTGATGTTAAGTGATTCCAATATAACTATGGGTTTTGAGGTAAGATGGGATGTCCCCCTCTTGTATTTTTTCCTACCTTATCAATAAAATTTAAGGTGTTACCCAGGTCCCTAGATAAATTCCAAGTTAAAAACAAAGGAACTCCAACATTGTGTGTAATACGGATCTTAATGAGTTTCAACATGATGTCAAATTGGCTCTAAAGATCCCATCAAAGATTGCATGTATGATCTTCAGTTTTGTAGACTGCAAGCCCAAGGGTTCCCATGGGTTAATCATTCACCTTATCTCCTTGTTTTGATGCCAGCAAATCAAATTGATTAGCATTTATGAACTGATGTGTTGCTTTGAGGTGTTGTATTGTATACATGAATTTTATGTCATTATCGCCATTACACAACTCTTCACAACACTTGGCTTGTGGATCAATGAGCAAAGGAACCAAGAGCTTGCACCTACATTGAAGACATCCTCATTTGAAGATGTCCAAATCAAGAAGCTCATCATGAAGATTTCACAAGTTGCCTATCAAGTGTCAAGAAGGAGCTTGAAGTTGAACATGCCATGGTGACACCTCATGTACCTCAACATGCATTGAAGATTGGAGGATAAGTTGAAATTCCAATGATAGGCCCAAGTATTCTTATTGGCAACTTAGGAGGAGGGAGATTAAGTTTTTATAAAAACAAAATTTAACCTTTGAAAACTTTTTAACCCAATTAAAGATTAAGAGATCAAAACACAATTTAAGCAACTAAGTTAAATCTAAAGTGCAAAATCAAATAAAAGAGCAAGAGACAAGAAGGAGTGCACCCGAGATTTAAAGTGGTTCGGTCCTCATACACGAGGCCTACTCCACTCCACCAACTAAACACGTTGATGGCTTCACTATGTTGATCTTCTTAACCTTGGTGAAGATCGGTGCCAATTACAATGTCCAAATGCTTTAACCTTGGTGGCAATCCTCACCACGGAGAGAGGGCTTCGCTTCTCCGAACACTCGCCCAAATACAACGATTATCAAGAAAGAAAGAACAAAGAAAAATCCCTTCCAAAGGGTTACAATCTTGAAAAAGATGTACAAATGAGAGCCTACGATCCAAATCTTAAATGTAGAGGATGAGAGGCATAAATAAGCTTGATTCACTCTTAGGATGTTCCAATGGTGTTTCAGAGTGTTAGGATTGATTAAGGTGAAGTTTAGAACACACATATATGTAGAAAAACCCAAATATGACCGTTTGAGGGCATAGTCGTAATTCTGTGGAAAACCCCAACGGAAATAATTTTGTCTCGATATAGTGTTCTCAGAGTTCCAAGAGACTTTCTCGGAGTTCCGAGAATTTCTCTCGGAGTTTCGGGAATTGAAACAGAAGTTGAAAATAGTCCCTGGACCATTTTTCGGAGTTCCAAGAAGCCTATTTCCAGCAGGTTTTCAAGTTTAATTTACTAATTTGTTTTGGGCTTCAAGGACTTCCAATTCTATACATAGATGGGATTGTTATGAAGGTTCCAAAATGTTGGAACACCACAAGGACAATCACTAAAACATTTTAGTCCATTTAGGTGTGTGTAATTTCTTTATTTATGCTTCTCAAAGCCTAAACTAGGATTTAATCTTTACAAACTAATAAGACTTCAAAGATATGGTCTTCACTTGCATTGCTTCAGGTTTCTTGCTTCTTGGATCTCCGATGACTTTGGCCTTCCGAATGTCGTCCAATGAGAGCTTCTTGGGCTCAACCAAGCAACCTTGATATAAAACAATCATGATCTACAACTTAAGACAATCAAACACATTAGTGATATAAAATCACTTGAGTTTGAAATCATCAAAAGAAGATGGGAATGCCAAGGTGGGAACCATTGGGCTTACACAAGTCACAAGAGCCAAGACAAGGTCAAGATGTTCACTCAAGCCAAGGAAGTCCAAGAAAGTGCAAAGGAGCCTATGCATTCTAAGAATACTCAAGGTTTACATCTTTTAGATTGTATTTGGAGTTCTCTTGATTTTATGTTTAAATGCACTTTCAAAAGGTTTTCAAATGGTTTTTATACTTAACTTTTTACATCTTTAAACACCATACACACACCCAAAAATGTGTTTGAAAACCTTGGACTTAAGCCCAAAGACCATGGCCCAAAATCCTTGAGTTTTTAAAAGTAAAAATGGAATTTTATACAAGGCCGATCGACACCGCGGGATAGCACCTGGAAATCCAGGGCATCCGAAATTTTATGGGGCCGGTCGACCGGGATGGGTCGGGCGACCGCGGAATATGTCCTGTTTGAGACAGAACAATCCGTCATGGTTTGGACGGGCGACCGCCATGGGTCTTCGACCGGAATAGGTTTTTGAGCTTAAATTTTTTAGCAAAAAGGTTGACCTCGCCGGACGACCGCCATAGAGCCGGTCGACTGCGACGGTAAGATATTTAAAAATATAAAAGGGCGCCCGATAGGGGCGGGCGACCGCGGTGGCTTGGTTGACCGCGACAAACTAACCGTTGGGGCTTTCGCAGGTTGACTTTTTCAACCCAATTTTTTACGACTTTACCCCCAAACGGTCATATTTTCAAATACACTATATATACATGATTAAAACCTATCTAAACAAGCTTTTGAATATTTGAGAAAGACCAAATCTCATTTCTCTTTGAGCTTCAACATTTTATTTCAAAAGAAAAAACCTCTTTAATCTTGATTTCTACATTTTATCAAGAGACACTCCATAGAGCTTTACATTTGTATTTTCTTGGAGTGATTGTGAGCTATCAAAGTTGTAATCCGTCTATTAAGAGGCATTGAGTGATTTTCATTTTGTAAGCCCAATGGTTCCTACCTTGGCATTCCCATCTTCTTTTGATGATTCCAATACACAAGTGATTTAATATCACTAATGTGTTTGAATGTCTAAGTTGTAGATCATAATTATGCTAAGACAAGATTGCTTGGATTGAGGCCAAGAAGCTCTCATTGGACCACATTCGGAAGGCCAAAGACATCGGAGATCCAAGACACATGAAGACTTGAAGCATCGCAATTGAAGATCGAAGTCGTTTTAGAATGTATACGATCCAATCTTAGTTTAGATTTTAAGAGGCATAAATAAAGAAATCACACACACCCTAAAATGTTTAAGTGATTGTCCTTGTGGTGTCCCAACACTTTGGAACCCTCATAACAATCCCAACTTGGTGTAGAGTTGGAAGCCCAAAAACAGAATTGAAAATCTGCTGCATTTAGACTTCTCGGAACTCCGAGAGAATTCTCGGAGCTCCGAGCTCGGAACTCCGAGAGATTCCTCGGAGCTCCGAGAAATGGTCCAGTAGCATTTTTCCAATTTCTGTTTGTATTCCCGGAACTCCGAGACAAATTCTCGGAACTCCGAGATAAATTCTCGGAACTTCGAAGAATTTCTCGGAACTCCGAGACCACTATAACGGCAAGAAATTATAGCCATTGGGAAGTTTGCCAGATTTACCACTATGCCCCTCAAACGGTCATATTTGGTTTTTCTATATATATATATGGGTATTCTAAACTTCAAAATCATCAATCCTAACACTCTAAAAACCTTTTGGAATATCTTAAGAGTGAATCAAGCTTGTTTATGCCTCTCATCCTCTAGATTTAGGATTTGGATCATTAAGCTCAAATTTGTACATCTTCTACAAAATTTTGTAAACCCTTGTGAGGGATTTTTTTGTTCTTTCTTTCTTATTCAAGAACATTGTATTCGGGCGAGTGTTCGGAGAAGCGAAGCCCACTCTCCGTGGTGAGGATTGCCACCAAGATTAAAGGCGATTGGAATTGTAATCGGCACCGATCTTCGCCGAAGTTAAGAAGATCAAATAGTGAAGCCATCAACGGGTTTGGTTGGTGGAGTGGAGGAGGCCTCGCGTTTTGAGGACCGAACCACTTTAAAAAGTGAAATTCCAAGGGTAGGCCCGAGTACTTACTCTAATGGCAACTAATGAGGAGGTAAAATTAGGTTGCTAACAAGTTTTAACCTTTTAAAAACTTCTAACCCAATTTTGAAGATTAAGAGATCAAGGATGAAAATTAAGCACACAAGTTAAATCCTAAGTGCAATGCAAATGTAAAGCAAGAGATAAGAGAGAGTGCACCCGAGATTTAAAGTGGTTCGGTCCTCAAAACGCGAGGCCTACTCCACTCCACCAACCAAACCCGTTGATGGCTTCACTATTTGATCTTCTTAACTTCGGCGAAGATCGGTGCTGATTACAATTCCAATCGCCTTTAACCTTGGTGGCAATCCTCACCACGGAGAGTGGGCTCCGCTTCTCCGAACACTCTCCCGAATACAATGTTCTTGAATAAGAAAGAAAGAACAAAAAAATCCCTCACAAGAGTTTACAAACTTTGTAGAAGATGTACAAATTTGAGCCTAATGATCCAAATCCTAAATCTAGAGGATGAGAGGCATAAACAAGCTTGATTCACTCTTAGGATATTCCAAAAGGTTTTTAGAGTGTTAGGATTGATGATTTTGAAGTTTAGAATACCCATATATATAGAAAAACCAAATATGACCGTTTGAGGAGCATAGTGGTAAATCTGGCAAACTTCCCAACGGCTATAATTTCTTGCCATTGTAGTGGTCTCGGAGTTCTGTGAGAATTCTCAGAGTTCCGAGAAATTCCTCGGAGTTCCGAGAATTTATCTCGGAGTTCCAGGAATACAAACATAAATTGGAAAAATGCTACTGGATCATTTCTCGGAGCTCTGAGGAATCTCTCGGAGTTCCGAGAAGCCTAAATGCAACAGATTTTTCAATTCTGTTTTGGGCTTCCAACTCTACACCAAGTTGGGATTGTTATGAGGGTTCCAAAGTGTTGGAACACCACAAGGACAATCACTTAAACATTTTAGGGTGTGTGTGATTTCTTTATTTATGCCTCTTAAAATCTAAACTAAGATTGGATCGTATACATTCTAAAATGACTTCGATCTTCAATTGCGATGCTTCAAATCTTCACTTTTTATTTTGTTCTTCAATGAGGGTCTTCTCTTCGGCCCGTTAAGAATTGTGAAGACGAGGGCTTTCTCTTCGGCCCGTTAAGAATTAAGAAGACATGGCGAGCGTCTCCGATTCGGCCCATTAATAAAGGTGAATCAGGTACGAGGGTGTGTCCCCTCGTCAAGGCTTCGTGTAGAAAGGGTTTGTTCCCTTTGGAGATGGAGGAGTCGAGTGTACGGCTTCATCATTTTTAGTGGAGATTCCAAAGAGCTAAAACTTGGAAGAGTGGAGTAGGTCTTGTGATAGACCGAACCACTATTGTAAGCCCAATGGTTTTTACCTTGGCATTCCCATCTTGTTTTGATGATTCCAATACACAAGTGATCATTTATCACTAATGTGTTTGTTTGTCTAAGTTGTAGATCTTGATAAAGTAAGATCAAGGATGCTTGGATTGAAGGCCAAGAAGCCCACATTGGACCACTAATTGGAAGGCCAAAGTCATCAAGCAAGAAGTCATGAAGACTTGAAGACATGAAGAAATTAATATTGAAGACCATTTTTTAATGTAATTGATCCAAACCTAGATTAGGTTTTTAGAGGCATAATTAAAGTAATCTCACACACCCTAAATAAACAAGTGATTGTATTTGTGGAGTTCCAACACCTTGGAACCCTCATAGCAATCCCATCTTGGTTGAGAACTGGAAGCCCAAAAACAGAATTGAAAATCTGCTCTGCATAGGCTTCTCGGAACTCCGAGAGTTTTTCTCGGAACTCCGAGAATTCTCGGAACTCCGAGAAATGGTCCAGTAGACTTTTTCCAATTTCTGTGTGGCTTCTCGGAACTCCGAGATTTTTTCTCGGAACTCCGAGAACACTCCAACGGTCTGAAAAAGAGCCGTTTGGAATTTTGCTGGAATTACCGTAATGCCACTGAACGGTCATATTTTGTTTTTCCTATAAATATGGGTGTTCTAAACATACAAACCATCGATCCTAACACTCTTAAACTTCATTTGAATATCAAAGAGTGAATCAAGCTTCAATTGTGCCTCTCATCACCAACTCTAGGATTTGGATCATAGGCTCTCAATTGTACATCTTTTGTAACCCTTGTGAAGGGATCTTTTAGTTCTTTCTTTCATCTTTCAAGATTTGTATTCGGGCGAGTATTCGGAGAAGCGGAGCCCTTTTTCTCCGTGGTGAGGATTGCCACCAAGGTTAAAGCAATTGTAATTGGCACCGATCTTCGCCAAGGTTAAGAAGATCATATAGTGAAGCCATCAACGGGTTTGGTTGGTGGAGTGGAGTAGGCCTCGGGTTTGAGGACCGAACCACTTTAAATCTCGGGTGCACTCTTTCTATCTCTTTGCTCTTTCATTTGCATTGCACCATTAGATTTAACTTGTATGCTTAAAATATTGTTTTTGATCTCTTAATCGGTTTAAGTTTTTCAAATTGGTAAATTCTAGTTTTCTTAAACAACCGTATTCTCCCTCCTCATAGTTGCCATTTCTATTATAACTTGGGACCCCCTATATCGGATTTTCACTTGGTATCAGAGCCTTGGCTCTTAAAAGATTTTAAAATTTTTGTAAAAGTTATTTCAAAATCTAACTAGGGAAAGATTTTATTTGGCAACTTCTAATTGTGAAATGGCACACCAAATTGGAACCGGACTTCCGGAAGGCCATTCCACAACTAGACCTCCTTTCTTCAATGGGTCAAACTATGGACATTGGAAAACAAGGATGCGCATATATCTTCTTTCGATAGATGTGGAACTTTGGTACATTGTTGAAAATGGATACAATGTACCTTCCAATCCTTTTGAAGAATGGAATGTGGTAGAGAAAAGGCAAGCTAATTTGAACTACAAAGCAATAAATTCCTTGTTTTGTGCCTTAGCTACCGAGGAGTTTAATAGAGTTGCTCTTTTTGATTCCGCCAAGACTATTTGGGATACCCTTGCAACTACCCATGAGGGAACATCACAAGTCAAGGATTCCAAAATAAACTTGTTAAAGAGCAAGTATGAAATGTTTAGAATGAGTCCAAACGAGAGTATTTCGGAAATGTATACTCGTTTTTCTATTATTTCTAACGAACTAGCTAATCTTGGTAAATCTTATCCTAACGATGAGCTTGTGAGTAAGTTACTTAGGTCTCTTCCTCCCCATTGGGATCCAAAGGTGACCGCGATTCAAGAGTCAAAAAATCTCAAGACTCTAACCATAGAGGAGCTTGTAGGATCTCTCATCACCCATGAGATGCTCCTTACTAGCCGACAAGAGGAAAAGAAGCCAAAGGAGAAGGAGAGGAAATTTAGATCCCTAGCACTCAAGGCTTCCAAGGAAGACTCATCAAGTGAAGCGGATAGTGACGAAGAAGAAGCTTTACGAAGATTCAAGAGCTTGTGGAGAAAGAAGCATAAGAAAGATAAGAAGAAGAAAGAGGAAAGTGATGTTGAAAGAGCCTTAAGATGCTTCAATTGCAAGAAGATTGGACACAAAAGACCGGATTGTCCACTTCTAAAATCAACTTCCTCTAAGTACAAGGGTAAGAAGGATTGGAAGAAGCATAAGGCTCTTGCCGCCGGTTGGGATGCGTTAAGCACATCGGGCAAAAGCTCAAGTGAAGGGGAAGAAAATAAAAAAGATGATCTTTGCTTCATGACAATCACCCATGAAGTTGAGGTAAACTCTAACCCCTCATATTCTTCATCTAGTAGTAAAAGTGATAGCATACCTTATGATGAATTATGTGAAACCTTGCATACCCAAATTTCCAAAAACAAAGTTCTTAAAAAATCCATTTTAAAGTTAGAAAAAGAACTTGAATTTTTGAAAAGTGATTTATCTTCTTCCATATCTCAAGAACAAGTTACACTTGAAAATCATAAACTTGAGATTAATACCCTTAAGGGTAGCTTGGATGAGAAAACTTGCCAACTTTTAAAATTTCAAAATATGGCAAGCTCCTCCAATTCTTATGAAGATGAAAGAAATGAGCTTTTAGTTCAATCATCCCATCTTCATAATGAAAATGAAAGACTTAGATTATGTTTACATGGATTTCTAAATGGAAATAAAATTATTGACATAATCCTAAGTAAAACTAGTCTTAGACCTCAACATGCTTATCATGATAGGACTAGTGTATCTAACCCTCTTGTTAGATGCCATTTTTGTGGAATGAATGGTCATTACCAATTCCAATGTGCATCCAAGAGTAGGGCTAGATGTGGGACCAAGAAATCTTGGGTTCCCAAAACCCCCATATGATGATATTCATATTGTGTAGATTAGGGGTTTTTGAACTTAAAATTGAATATATTTCATTTGTATGTTTTGTTTGATAACCCCTCTTGTATTGTAAAATTATTTTAACTAGGGGGAGTTAAAATTGAATTTTTCTTTGAAAAAGGGGGAGCTTTAAAATTGTAAATTTTAAACCCTTGTTTTTCTTACCCCTTCTTTTTGTTGATGACAAAGGGGGAGAAGAATCTAGAGTAAAGTCTCTAGTGTAAGAAAAATGTGAAAAGAGTATATGCTTTGATTTGTAAATCTCTTGTGCTTGTCATCATCAAAAAGGGGGAGATTGTAAGCCCAATGGTTTTTACCTTGGCATTCCCATCTTGTTTTGATGATTCCAATACACAAGTGATCATTTATCACTAATGTGTTTGTTTGTCTAAGTTGTAGATCTTGATAAAGTAAGATCAAGGATGCTTGGATTGAAGGCCAAGAAGCCCACATTGGACCACTAATTGGAAGGCCAAAGTCATCAAGCAAGAAGTCATGAAGACTTGAAGACATGAAGAAATTAATATTGAAGACCATTTTTTAATGTAATTGATCCAAACCTAGATTAGGTTTTTAGAGGCATAATTAAAGTAATCTCACACACCCTAAATAAACAAGTGATTGTATTTGTGGAGTTCCAACACCTTGGAACCCTCATAGCAATCCCATCTTGGTTGAGAACTGGAAGCCCAAAAACAGAATTGAAAATCTGCTCTGCATAGGCTTCTCGAAACTCCGAGAGTTTTTCTCGGAACTCCGAGAATTATTCTCGGAACTCCGAGAAATGGTCCAGTAGACTTTTTCCAATTTCTGTGTGGCTTCTCGGAACTCCGAGATTTTTTCTCGGAACTCCGAGAATTATTCTCGGAACTCCGAGAACACTCCAACGGTCTGAAAAAGAGCCGTTTGGAATTTTGCTGGAATTACCGTAATGCCACTGAACGGTCATATTTTGTTTTTCCTATAAATATGGGTGTTCTAAACATACAAACCATCGATCCTAACACTCTTAAACTTCATTTGAATATCAAAGAGTGAATCAAGCTTCAATTGTGCCTCTCATCACCAACTCTAGGATTTGGATCATAGGCTCTCAATTGTACATCTTTTGTAACCCTTGTGAAGGGATCTTTTAGTTCTTTCTTTCATCTTTCAAGATTTGTATTCGGGCGAGTATTCGGAGAAGCGGAGCCCTTTTTCTCCGTGGTGAGGATTGCCACCAAGGTTAAAGCAATTGTAATTGGCACCGATCTTCGCCAAGGTTAAGAAGATCATATAGTGAAGCCATCAACGGGTTTGGTTGGTGGAGTGGAGTAGGCCTCGGGTTTGAGGACCGAACCACTTTAAATCTCGGGTGCACTCTTTCTATCTCTTTGCTCTTTCATTTGCATTGCACCATTAGATTTAACTTGTATGCTTAAAATATTGTTTTTGATCTCTTAATCGGTTTAAGTTTTTCAAATTGGTAAATTCTAGTTTTCTTAAACAACCGTATTCTCCCTCCTCATAGTTGCCATTTCTATTATAACTTGGGACCCCCTATATCGGATTTTCAACTATAAATCTCGTGCCTTGTGGATGCTTGCTCTTCTCTCTCTCTCCCTCTCCCTCTCTCTCTCTCTCGCATGTGTGGTGATTGGTAATCTCTAACCCTAACTTGTGTTTGTGATTTTAATTGAACAAGAGTTAGTAAATGCACTTGATTGAATTGTTTAAACCCTAAGCATTATAATGCCTATTTGTACAAGGGTTAGTAAACGTGCATGATTAGAATATATAAACCCTAGCTTTCATTAATATATCTTTTTGAACAAGGGTTAAATTAATTAGTGGGTAATTAGTGGATTGATTTTTAATCTCCCCTTAATTAAGCCTAAAAATTCTAATTGACCAATTCACCCCCCTCTTGGGTTGTCACACCTGTATTTCATAGACCCAACCCTCCTCCCCCCCATAGGACATCACAACAATGTAGGAGGTTGCAGCAAAAGCAGTAGTTCTTGACTTAGTAGGGTATACACTCACCCCCAAAACCCATTTAAGTGTGATCCCAAGTGCAACCAAAGAGGGGTGAATTGGGGTTTACAATTTTTTTTTCCAATTAATCTTTTAAAGCAAAGTGATTATGATTATTTACCACTAAAAGCAATAAATAAGTCAAAGTAAATATTATCAAGCCACAAAGAGAAGTAGATGAGAAGAGATGGAGAGATATTGCACACGACGTTGTATAGTGATTCGCCAATCTGGCCTACATCCACTTTCTCAAGGAATCCCCACATTGAATCTTTACTATCCTTACTGTTGGGATATTGTTTGGGATAGCCTCACCCGAAGATACGCCCACATAGGTTGGTGGGCCCCACCAACTAATTGGATAAATCCTAATTAGTAGGATGGGATATTGGAATTATCTTTTGCCTAATCTTGATAAGGCATTTGAGTGAGATTTTGGTAGGATTCCTATACTCCTATCTTAAGAGGGAGTTATAGAATCCTAGACTGCTATTTCTATATAAGTAGTCAAAAGGCTCTAAAAAGAATGATATGATGAGACGTCCATTCTCTCCCTCTCTCTCCCAAGTTTTCCTCTCTTTTCCCTACTCTCTCTAGAGCCATCATCCATAGGCTCTCGGATTTATGATCATGAAGAACGAAGGAGCGACTCTAGTAGCCTCTCCTACGACAAACAACGAGATCGTTACTGGATTGATTGCGATATCAACGGGCTTGTAACATCAAGCCAAGATCCTCACTTCCACGTTTGGTTTGCGCAAATAAGGTATGACTCGCTAACCCTTGTGTGCAAGGTGTTTAGTGATTGCTTATCTCAATAACACTAACGATCTCGCCGCGGGTAGAGATCAAACCGTTACAAGTCATTGAGTCCAATCTCTTTCCGGATAGAGATCACACTATATACGTGTCATTCTCCGTGCTTTCATCTACACCAAGGGTTGATCTGGTGTCCTTCTCACCAATACAATGAAGAAATAATACAAAGAATGATTTGCCTCTTGATAGGTAGATGAACGATAAACCTCTTCCACACTTTTAAAGATATACAAAGATAAACTAGTACCAACCTCGCAAAGAACATGCAAGATCAATGGCACTTGAGAGAAAGTATGATATTCAAGCCCTTTAATGATTCTCAATTGAGCATAAGAGCTTGAAGATGAGCAATAGGAGTCCCTTGCTAGTACATAAGAAATAATCCCAAATAGTAAGATGATATCAATACATAGGAAAAATGATGCTTGCATCCCCTGTTTTGATATTCAACCTCTCTTTTCATCTTGAACTTCCTTAGTTTCATTTTATAATTCAGTGTCCTATATAAAAATATGGTAGTTTAAAATAGGGAGATGAGGATATCAAAAGGTTGGGGATAGAATACTCTCCATTTTTCAATAAATAACTTAGGCTTGAGTTGAGATGGGGCATACATGAAACTATCATACGACATGATCATAAATGAACAGTAAAAATAGAAACAAATGCACATCATTAAAGTTTCTTCTCACTTGCACAATTTACAAGTACCATATATAATATTGTCTTCTTTCTTCTTCCTTTCTCTTTCTAATGGTCGACTAGAACTTCTTCTTATTTGAAGGACATCTATAATACGTCATATCACTAACAAAAAAGGATAAAAGCTCATCAGTGACTTCTTTGGCTTTCTCTTGTTGAATAAAGTGGTGACCATCAATGATAGCAACTTCAAGGTTGGTCACTAAACTTTGGAATGCTTCCCCCATTAGATAATCCTCTGTGCCAAAAGATTTAAATCCAAGGTCTTTGTCACCAACTATAATCTTTGTTGGAACGGTAATTTTTGCCCCTTGCCATGGTGCAAGAAGCTCCAGGTTCCTATATTATTCAAAATAACCAGTTCAGATTTTAACCAGCAACAACCGCATGAAAAGATGCAAATGCAAGTCATAAAAAATAACCCGTTCAGATTTTAACCACCAATTGCTCCAAAAGCTTAAGCTGTTAGAGATGGTAAAAGTGTGATGTTATATGGTGTCCGCACTGAGAATTTATATGATGGGTGGCCGTGAAAACACGTGAAGTCTAAAAATGTAGGTACGGCCCATTTTTTTTTATGATCCAAACCGTTCATCTGTTTGGGCATAACGTAAATAGGTTGTGCCCAAAAAATCATTTCCATAGGATGATCCTAACCCTCCGATCTGTAGAAGATTCCATAAATGATTTTTGGAAATCTCCATATTCATATCAGTTCAGATCGGAGGGTTAAGATCATCCTATGGAAATGATTTTTGGGGCACAACTTATTTACGTTGTGCTCAAACAGATGAACGGTTTGGATCATAAAAAAAAGTGGGCCGTACCTACTTTTTTAGACTTCACGTGTTTTCACGGCCACCCATCATATAAATTCTCGTCCGCACTTACCTGCACATATTTTTCAAAACTTGTAATGGGGCCCACTAATATCCAAACCGTTCATTTGGATTCTCCCAACGTAGATAGGTTGATTGGCCCCCAAATCATCTCTAGAGGATGATCTTAGCATTTCGATCTGTAGAGTTTATATAATGCGTTGTCCTTCTACTGATCAACGGGTCAGGACCATCCATTTGAGATGATTTTTGGGGCCCAGCCCACTAACGTTGGGATGATCCAAATGAACGGTTTGGATCTTGTAACAACGTATGGCCCACTACAGTTTTTGAAAAAGACGATGGAAACGATAGTACAAAATAAAAAACAAGAAATAGCTAGGGCCCATCTTGTTCCAAGGTCCAAACCGTTCATTTGGATCGCTCCAGCGTAAATAGGTTGGGCCTCAAAAATCATCTCAACTGGATGATCTCAGCCCTCTGATCTATAGAGTTTCTATAATGTGCTGTCTTCTACAGATCGGAGGGTTAGGATCATCCTTTGGAGATATTTTGGGGCCCAACCTATTTACAGTTGTCGCGATCAATAGGTTTGGGAGACCAAAATGAACGATTTGGATCTATGAGCCAGTTAGGGCCCACTACATTTTTCTAAAAAGATGATGGAAAACAATAACACCAAATAGAAAACAAGTAGCTTAGAGCATGTAATCAAGTAAAATGAAGAGGGAGAAAGTAGACATACAAGCTAATTGCACGGTAGTAGTTCAAGGGGCCAGTGAAGCCTGATTTTTGGAACTTGCTAGCAAAATATTGAAGTTCTTCCTCGGTAAGCCATGTTGGTAGTGATGATGGGTTTTCAAGAAAATCACTGATCTCCATGGTGGGAGGAGCTACAATATCATGCTTGTCGAAAACATGGAACTGTTTAAGAATTGTATAATAATCATAACGAGCAAAGGCCTTTTCTGCTTTTTCAATATCCTGCAATATTGAGAAATAAATTGCATTAAGTTATAAAAAGATGAAACTTTTTAAACTAACAATATGTTCCTAGGCTCTGTTTCTTCCAATGTAAAATGGGTGTATAATAAATTTATTTTACTCCCATTTTAAGCGAAAAAATGGGCGTATAATTTGCTTTAAACCAATTTAACGTAGAAAGAAATGAAGCCTAATATTTGAAACTTTTTAACTAACAATGTGTTCCAAGGCTCTGTTTCTTCCAATGTAAATGGGCGTATAAAATTTTTAATTTACTCCCATTTTTAAGCGAAAAAATGGCCATAAAATTTCTTTTAAACCCATTTTACATAGAAAGAAAAGAAATGAAGGCTAATATTTGTGTGGTGGATGTGATATTTGAAATGTGTGTACAAAATTATTTATTTTGTATATTTTTTAACACACACACACACACACACACACACACACACACACACACATATATATATATATATATATATATATATATATATATATATATATATATATTAGTGGGACACCCCGTGCGATGCACAGGGAGTGGGAAAACATTATATTTAGCTTCTCATGATAGACAATAGAGAAACTGCATATGACGGAAACCTTATAGATCGGAGGGTTGCGATCATCCCATCGAAATGATTTTGGGGGCACAACCTATTTGTGTCGCGGCCCATCGAATGGACGGCTTGGATCATCCTATGGCGTTGACCGCAAACTTAATTTGAAAAATCTGGGTGGGGCCTACAATTTGGCCTTAATGTTAATGCACGACCCACACCATAGGATGATCAAAACCATTCATTTGATGGGCCACAATGTAAATAGGTCGTGCCCCAAAAATCATTTCCATTGGATAATCACAACTCTCCAATCTATAGAGGTTTCTGTCATATGCAGTTTTTCTTTAGATCGGAGGGCTATGATTATCAAATGGAGGGTTTGGATCATATGGTGGTGCATACCATTCATTTTTGAAAAATACAGGTGGGACCTACCTCGTTCAAAGATTTGAAGAAATTAATATTTGGGCCCACCAACTGTGGGGGATAGACCAGTTCAAAGATTTGAAGAGATTAATTTTTGGGCCCATCAAAAAGATTTTGAAAAATATGGGAGGGTTTGACCGACCCGTAAGGGTCCGGGTGACACGGGCCAGGTCAAAATGACCTGGGAAAATTTACGGGTCACAAATCTTGGACCCGTACCCCGCGCAAGAACTGTACGGACCACATCACAGGTTGATCCAAACCGTCCATGTGATGGAACACAACATCAACAGGTTGTGCCCCAGAAATCATTTCCATACGCTGATCCTAGCCATCCAATTTGTAGAGGTTTCCATAATATGTTGTTCCTCTTACATCGGATGGTTAAGATCACCCTATAGATTTTTTATTACAAAAGCACAAAGGAGGGGGGTAAGATTGAAATTATGTGGCTTTAATAGGTGCCTTTGTTAGAAAGCATAAAGGAGGGGGTAGGATTGTAAATATGTGGGTTTTATGGGTGCCTTTGTTAAAAACAGTCAAAAAAAGTGATGTGTAATTCTCACAGATTTTTGGGAGAAATTGAAATAATTCCCTTAGTTTCCATTCCTCTATATATATAGAATATTGATGGGGTGTAAAAAGAACCCTCCAATCCCCAATCGACACGTGGCATTAAGACAAAAGTGGGATTATACACCAAAACTAGGGGTAAACAAATAAACATACGCCCAAAAGAAAAACTCTACCCAATCACAGGTTGACACTTGTCCAAGGGTAGAAAGGTAATTGGATATCTAGGCTCCCACTTTAAATAGCCCTCATAAATTCAAAGGTAAGGGTCCCGAATCCTGAAATTTACTATTCACAGCTCTACTTTCCTTATCTGATACATTTAACTGACTTAAGTATCAGAGGACCTATCCGAAATTACCACTCCGAGTCGGTCATCTGACCGGGGGCTACCTTGCGCAGGACACAACTTTGTACTGAACTAGCCCCTACGGCACTACAGATCAACTTTTATTCATTCTCATACCAACCGGGTCAACTAATCTTCGACTGCCATATCGTGTTACAGATTTTGACCGTAACATATATATATATATATATACATATATATATATATATATACATATATATATATATATATATATATATAAAGTGTGTGTATTCATCTAAATGATAAAGATGATTTTTTATGTTTAAAATATGTTCCTAGGATCCGTTTATTTTGACGTAAAATAGGGGTAAAGAAAATTTTACACCCATTTTAATGAAAAAAATGGCTGTAAAATTTATTTTACGCCCATTTTGCATAGATAGAAACGAAGCCTAATGTCAAGGAATGGACTCATGTACTCGTATACATGGCTGTTAATATTTGTGTGGTGGGGGTCCATGTGGACCCACCCATGTGGGGTCGGCCACATAAACGGACGCCCCACATGGGGATGACACATGCAAAAACGTCCAACATGGGATGAGGTGATTGGTGACATCATATTTGTTTTGAAAAAAAAAATAAAGAAAGGAAGAGTTATAATTAGAAAGGGCTAGTATGGTCAGGTTAGTAAAATATCTATAAGTTTTGACCTTCTTGTCCAAAAAATTTACAATTATACTTGTTTCGAACATCGTGAAAAGATCTACAACTTTTTAGTTTTCAACATTTTCTGAATCAGTCTCTAAATAGGTCAAAAAACGAGCTCAAACAATGGACAACCCTCTTTAGACGAAAATCATTCATAAAAGTTAGTTTCCTATGTGAGAAGGCTTCTAGATTGATCTTGAAGGATCTCCATTGTGTAATTTAGCATTGCTTAGCTTGCAAGAAACAAGGTTTAGAAATAAGTTCAATATGAAAATCAAAGAATGAGAAAGTCAAAGCACAAATTGGAAACAAGCCAAAAGGAAAGAGCTCACATTGGAAACTTCCAAATTCACTCAAACCTAGCCTTGTGCCTATAAAAGTAAACCCACCCAAGGCTTTTCTCCTCTTGAATTCATCCAACCTGCTGTCCCTCTGAAAAAAAACGTCCAATAATTCCTCTCTCTTGGTTTTTGGTGTTTTACACTTCATCATCTCCAAAGAGCACTAATATCTCTTCAAGTTCTTCTTATAGATTCAACATATTGGAGGTTATACAATCATTCTTTGAGGTTCTTTTGTGATTATAAGGGCTGGACAAAGTATATATCTTGGAATACCAGCCATAGAGTCAAGGATTCACGATCAACGGTAGGTTCCTTTATCTTTGTAATATCAAAAATGAAAAAGTATGCTAAGGTTTTTATTTTTGTATATGGTTTAAATCAGTGAATTTTTCAATGAAATTTCAGTATGTTATAAAATAAATAATAAGTTTTCAAAATCCAAAATTTATGAGCAAATTAATTTTCCTTCATTTAATAATGATTTTCTTTCATTCTTTATTCAATATGGATTTGAATCGGGTTTTCAAAGCAAGTGTTTGAAAACCTGGGGTTCTTAAAAAACTATTATTTTCTTAGTTTAATATAAAATATAAAAAAACTACTGGAAACTTAATTTTCAGCCACGGTTTGATCGTTTCATCTTTTGTTCTATCTTTCGAAAAAAAACCCCGAAAAGGGTTATTTCTCGATGAATGAAACCAAAAGTATATCAAATTAAGTCCAAACTTCGTAACATTTTATTTCCAATGGGTTTTTAGGATTTTTAGATCACCCAAAATTTTTCATATTCTTTTGAATTTATTTAGTGAGAATTTAAATTATTTTAAATTTGGCCTATTTTTAATGAATATCAAATGATTTTGAAAATTAATGAAATCTTTCAGAGTTTAATTTTAATGATAAATTGAATTTTTCATGAAAGAAAACTTCAAAAAAAAAAATTCTTTACTGTTTTCTAATAGATGCTCCGTTTTGCGTGCCATAATTATTTTTTATATCAAATTAAATAATTTTCTTTACAAACCAGTAACATAGGTTACTGGAACATTAGGAAAAAATTTTCAAAGGTTTTTACAAAGTTTTGATATAGTTTTTGATTTATTCATAATAAACGGGTTTTGATTCTAAGAAAGCATATTGATCTTTTTTCCTTTTAAAATTAATTTTATGGAGGAATTTTAATTTTTAGATTCTAAAATTTCTATAGAAAATCTTATAATTCATTTTATATCATATTTGATTTTTCATCATTTTAAGATGTTAGCAATCATGTGTTTGTGATTTTTCTTTTGAAATAGTCTGAGTTTGTGAGATCAAATATTGATAGTAAATCACCTCTAAAATCATGAAACTTTTACTGTAATCTTCTCTGGTTAAGATGAAACTATTATAAAAATGTGAGAGCATTTAGATTAGATTTGCTATAAGATATTATGTAAATCTATAATCTGGACAGATATCTTCAAAATTGGAACATTGATAGTAATCCCCTTGAAAATTCATGAAAATTTTATAGTAACCTTCTCTTGTCAATAAGAAGCTACTGTACAAATTTAAGCTTAATTGGATCATAATTGCTATAGGTTTCTTTGAAAATCTACAATCTGAACTGAAACCTTTAAAATCCTTAAGAAAATTAAAATTAATTAAAAAACAATGAGAATTTTTAAAACATCTAAACTTTTCAATAAGAATATAATTCTCAAACCATTTAAACAGAAGCCATAGATGTTAATAGTTTCCTTTGGAATTTAGAGTGTTAGGTTATTCTAAGTGCAAAGGTTGAATTCATAATCGTTCATTAATTGCATCCATCTCGTATAGTTTAGGCATCTAAACTATAGCATGTTGTTAGCTCCGAGGTCTTCTGTCCACGGAAATCCTGAGAACATGCCAGGCAACAAGGTGTTATAATTTATATGCTAAATTGTATAAGAGTGGAAAGCACGATTCCCTTTCATGAAGGCAACCTATGCATAAGCATATATTAGCCCTTAGAGCCTTAGGTTTCCCTCAAATTTTAGATGTTAAGAACCCCTTTAAAAATTAAAAAATTATCAACTTAACAAATTAAACTCATTTGATCCATGCTTTTGGAACTGTTAGATTGCGGTCTCCCATCGCAGGAACCTTTAGGGCCCCTTAAGAACATTTACGTCACGTGGTGTTCTAAGTTTTAGGGTGTTCTAAAGTTAGGAGTCCAGCCTCATCACGGCCGTTTGCTATGAATAGCAAACACGCATAGATTTAGTTACACTAGTTAACCCATTTCCCTATAGGACAAGCCTAGTTAACCTAGGATGTAGGTTCACCTGCATTAGTTTAGGGGACATCTTGCACTTAGATAGGACCATATAACATCTTAGATGAAGTCATATCATAATAAAAGCTACTCAACTTGAATTAAATGAATTTTCTTAAACTATTGAAACAGTCAGTCTAATTTAGATTGGTGTCCTAGATGTCTTAGGCATATAGCTTAGTTTAGGCACCGAACTACGTCGACTCTGATTCCAGTGAGGCTTGGGTACTTAGGCAGCTTGGATGTTTGGATGACATTCCTCGCACGAGTCGGCCCCACACACAATCAGTGGGGTTTTTAGCGTAGTTTTTTTATTTCTTCTCTCAATTAAAATCCTAAATTAAATTGATTAAATCATTTAGGATTCTTCCCCAATTTAGAATTTTAGGAGAACTTTCACATATATTGAATCTCAACAAATCAAGAAAATCATGATATACATTAGGGATTACATTGAAATTAGATTTTAGAATGCATGTCACATAGTTCGCACATTAATATAGAGTTAAATGAGTCATTTAAAAGAAATTTAAGAGTGTTAACTTTTGAAATTAAAGACCGGATTATCGGGCAAGAATAGTGCATGTAGTGGTAATTTCACATACCTTCCATTCTCGTAATCAGATAACGAATCTAGATTTCTGGTCACTTATCGGTCCTAGATCTCTCATCTAGGTGGCGACTCTGTCATTCTCTTTTGCGTGAAATTCGAATTGCTTTAGTGATCCCAAGTTCACGAAAAAGATGAATTAAATCAAATAATAAAAAGTACACGCCATTCGCCTGGGTACGAGAGACCAAGAGAGAGAGGCGGGTCGCGCCCCCTATCGCGGGATCGGGTCCCACAGAATGAGAAGAGGAGAAAGGGAGCCTACGCACATGAGCCACCAAGTGGACCCGGTGGGCTTTTGGCTATACCACACGCGCGTCGCCCGGCTCGGCTCTACTCGGCCAGCCGCGCGTGTGAATCAAGGTTTTTCCTTCCCCTGTATTTTAATTTTTGTTTCTGTCCGTTTAACTTTCCTTTTACTTCACTTGAGTAAGCCGGCTTACTGGAACGTCAATTAACTAAGTCAATAATGCTGTCGTTATTTTTTGAATAACTGCGCCGCTCCTGAACGTTGGGATGCGACCTTTGACATCTGTAACGTCTTTTGAACGGCTCTTTTCTTAAAGGACACATTTACTCCACTAAAGGGTGTGTTGAACAGACATGTTAGGTTTATAAAAAGAGGAAGTTCTCTGTGTTTTCTTCAACAACAGAACAACGAAAACTATTGTTTCTTCTTGTTTTCTCTACTTTGCTATGAACAGAGTTTTATCTCTTCCTCTTTTTATTTTACGTATTTTGTTCGGCTATTGGAGTGTTCGGTTGGTTCGAATCTTCTTGATCGTACAGTTCTTGAAGATCGACGGTGCGTCGGGCTATTGTATCCTGGGAGTGATTGCGGCCAGTAATCTGCTGCATCGGAATTAGTTTCCGCAGAGGCGCAAATTCACCTTAAAGAGAGAGACATAGTCCGTGCCTCATCTCGCCGCATTGGAAAAGGTTTCAGTAACATCGTTTGTTTGTTTTTTCTGTTCCTCAACAGAAATCTGGTAAGCCGTATTATTCCATAAATCCACAACATTTTTTGCACATTAATAGTGTCCACTATTTCGATCAGGGATGCTTCATTGAATTTTGTCGCTACAACTGGGTCATGATCCAAAATAATTTTGGATCTTAGGATAAGGATCCAATGGACATGGTTCGGATCTACCTGTTTTGTCCTAAAACCGTGTCAATTAGTATTCAGATCTTATGGATATATTGGTCCGTATGGGTCCATTCACACCCTACTTATATAAAAGAATAGTAAAGGTGCGGCTATAGCTTTACTCACTTTGATTATATAGCTTTACTCTGATTATATTATGAGCTTAGACAAAAAGGGTAAAAAGAAAGGTGGGCTGGCTAAATTTGGGGTACTAACATCAACCTTGAATGAAAAAATACATGAATTGCTTAAACACAAGTTACCAAAAAATAAGTAAAGAATCACAAGCATTTACGTATAAAATACAAGCGCTTGGGAGAAAAGAAAAGAAGAGGAGACATTGAAATCTAACCTGGAATTGGGAAATGTAGAATCCTCCCCCAAACATGCTTGCCATCATCTTGACAACCGCAGAGCGAGGCTGGAAAGGAATTCCTAAACTTACGAGTGCTTTGACTCTGTCCGGCCTAAAGAGGGAGAGATGCCATGCTATTTCAGCTCCCCAGTCATGTCCAACAACAAATGCCTGAATTAATCAATACTACAGAAATTTATCAATTGCTTCTAATAACAACTTTAGAAGAGTTCCTAAACATTCTTGTAAGCAAAATCTTTGAGTTTCTATCTGCTTGTGATCCAACAAATTATTATGACTTGACTGGCAAATAACAAAGAAAAAAATGTAATTTTTTTTATGTTCTTTAAGGTGCAGTTAGATGCAAGTTAATTAGAAGTAGAAGGAAAGTAAAATTACATCATTTTCCAAGTACCAACAAAGCAGAAGTAAAAGTCTTATTTATTTTCCCTTTCCTATCGATTTGGGAGGAAACTCAAAATTCCTTAAGAGACAAGCAAAGTAGAATGAACACTGCATGGCAACCAAACATCTCTGGGAAATGGAAAATGAGTCATTTTACTTTTCTTTCCTACAAACACTATTTTGGTGGCAACCGAATGGACCCCAGAATCTATCATCATTCATCACAAGCAAGGTTTTAAATTTTGATTTCGACTATAATTTCAGTCTTCACCGAAACCGAAATTTCAGCCAAAATCCTGAAATTTCGGTCGAAATTCAGTAGAAGCTAACAAAATGGTGGATTTAACTTCTAGATAGTTGGCTGATCCGTATTATCTATTCTAGTGAACCACAACGTGGATGGGCCGTAGTAGAAACATTACACGGCTGGATGGTCCCATTCTAATCGGATGATTGTAGACCTTTGTCACGAATGATGAAAAAGTCCTTTAAGATGTCTTTAAGTCGCATGTTTGAATCTTAGGACATTCAGCCTTGGACCAAGATCCACAAAGGTCACACCTTTGGTGGCTTATATAAGTTCAACAGTCCTGATCACCAAAGGCAAATGCCAATTGTGTAGTGTGTCACGAATGTTTTCCTTCATCAAGACAATATCATCTTGATATTAGGCCTCTAAAGAACCTTAGAAGAACTTGGGAGTTTGCCTATGAGACCACATGGATTTCATTGTAAGGGGTCCAACATTCCTGTTGAGGGATTTTTTATGAATTGAAATAGTGTTTGACCACTGGGTAAATAATGTCAGATTTTGTTAACAAACTGGGGCACTCGTTAAGGTGCATTGGAAAAGTATATTTGCACATGGTTTGAGAAAACAGTCTCAAAACATTTGTAAAACTCTCAAACAACGTGTAGATTTATGGCAAGTACACTTATGCCCACTGGCAACCCGTTAACAAAACCCAATAATGTAAAGCAACGTGAGTCCCCTCATTGCAACCTTGCAAGTTCAGCTGAAGGGGGTGATCCCATTGGCCTCTGGTCATCAAAATGCATTTATAATAGTACTGAAAAATGTAAAATTAAAGAAATAATTAATGTACTTTGGTGAAATGTATCCAGAGGGGTGCCCTTGCTGCTATTTTTTGCAAGGCTATATTTATACACACTATCGATTGGCCTATTGTTAGGTCCCTAATCGGCCGTAATGGAAATAAACAAGCGGAAAATAAAAAAAGAGAGGGGAGAGAGGTGATTTGAGGCAACCGGACGTCCTAACGGCTCAATTCGAGAGGAAGCGTGACTCTCCTAAACAAAGTCTCCTTTGCTGTAAATTTCTTTTCTTCTCCATTCCATTGAAATACAAACTTAAATGCAAGCATAAAGGTAGTTTTACATCACTACGGCACTAACCTACTAACCCACTTACATAACACATAGGAAATAACTAACATCCACAACCTTAAACCCATAACCACATAATTAATAACTACAATCTAACTAACCCCACTAACATACACATATCACCAATGCCATACTATACTATACATGGGGTAAAATACTGGCCCCACCACATCAGAATATAAGGTGTAAATGGTGGGCTTCACCTTATGAATGGGTTCAATGAAGATAGTGGGCCCCACCCCATCAAAGCATAAGGTGAAAAACTGCTGGCCTATTCTATCCATGGGCTTGTGTAGATCATATGACTCACCCCATAAAAATGGGAAGTGATATATCCACCCATTTTGATACACTGCTGCTCTGTGTCCCAAGTAATCAAAAGGGGCAGATATATCACTTCCCAAAAAAAATGAGGTAAAACAATGGGCACCATCCAAATGCATGGATTTGAGTGGAGTTGGTGGTACCAACTGATGCAGGAGCATCTCCTAGAATTCTATATCGGTCTTCAAGTGCTCATTAGCATAGGATTAGTTAGCTAATGATGGAGGGTAGTTTTGTCATTTCAGTTGTTCGTGTCATTTTAAGTCGTTTCTGGTTTACTAGGGGTAATCAGGTCATTTTCTCTTTATAAGTTGGGCTGATATATAAAGCCCATCTCCTGTAGGTTTTAGAGTTTTTGGATGATTTTTCATTTGAAATTTTAGGATTTGGAGTGTTCTCTTCCAATTTGGGTTGCACCGTCAAAACACCCTAATGCATGGCTTTGGATGGAGATGGTGGCCCCACCCATCAAAATATGAGGTTAAAATGGGAGGCCGATCCCATAAAATGAGTTACAAATGGTGGGCCTTACCCTATGCATGGTTTGGGTGAAGATGGTGGCCCCACCAATCAAAATATGGTGTAAAATGGGGCCCATCCCATAAAATGAGCTACAAATGGTGGGCCCTACCCTATCCCCATCCATAAAACATGAGGTTTAAAACGGAAGAGAAGCGTGTAAGTAATTCCCGGGTAAAATGGAATTAACAGGAAGGAGAGAGAAGATTGTGTCCCTAGTTAATAGGGAGAAGAGAGAGAGACTTATAGTCAACTAAATCCTAATTAGTAGGTGGGATTTGCTAGGGACCATCGTAGAAGGCGTTTCGTGGACCAGCTGTTGCATGAGAGAGCAGCCACATAGGCTCAGATTTTGTCTTATTCATTTAATTCATCTAGGTGGCGGCTCTCTCATGCAACAGCCAGCCTGCAAAATGGTCCCTAACAAATAACAACGGTCCCTAGCAAATCCCTAAGTAGGTAGGACCGTAGGAGAGAGACTTGTAAAGCATTTTCCCAACACAGAATTATTAAGAAACCAAAACTTAGCAAAACAGAAAGCCGTTTTTGTTTGGGAAAATGTTTTTCAATAAAAACTTTTCTTGAAAAAAAATTCAAGCGAATGACGAAGGGAAAGAAACATGCTTAGTATATTTTATATATATGGGCAGCCGCCCTTGATATTTGATTGAAGGCTCTCTCTCTCTCTCTCTCCCCTCTCTCTCTCTCTAAGTTTGCGAGGTTTCTTAAGAATAAAGAAAAGATGATAAGATTTGGATGTGAGAAATGCTACGTACCTGACAAAGGAGGAGGCATTTTTTTAGCCTATGTCATTTTCTAGTGATTGTGATGTTCTAACAATCCGTTTTTTTATGGAGACCACCATCCAAGGTGATTGAAGAGGAGCTCAACTATGAGACGCAATCAAAGTGGGTGGAGGCGTTTTGGCATAGTTTCCTTATAAAATGAGTAGTACCCTAATCTATTTTAATCATACTTTTGAAAACATGGCTCGCCCGAGTCAACTCAACCCAGTCATGAACAATCGTTACATATGATAAAAATTACACTGCATTTTAACTGGTGGTTCTTAAGTCGGCCGAGTGGAATCGGGCTATTCCATGCCAGCCAGTCTACTTAATGAAACTTGACTGCCCTCTTTATCCTCCTAGATTTTATTGATTTTTTTTATTTTTATTATAAGTATTTTGGGTGTAAAAAGAAATCATTTAAAATTTCTTACTTGACCAACTTATTAAACTACATAGTCTCCCGAGTGATCTGACTCGTTCAGTAACGAATCCCGTCTGGGTCTTGGTGTCCTAACTATGATCTGAACCAAAGATTATGTGGAGTGTTTGATAACGCACATAGATGAGACAATCAGAAGCGCTTATTAACATATGTAAAGAACATCGGGAAATCCTAGACCTCCATTCGATCTTTTTTTTGCCAGTTTGCCAATTAAAAATCTTATTTTTAGGGTAAATTTGAAGCCCATTGATCGGGTGGTTAAGATTACCATATTGATAAGCGCCAAAAACAACAATCATCTTACCATAACAAATATGCATACTTCGGGTTGAGCTCACGAGTATAAATTCGGTTTGGGTCCCAATTCATTTTGGGAAATGATATATGGGTTTTGCTCACGAGTGCCCTTAGGGGCACTACTAGTTAAGGAGCATTGGAAAAGAAATTTTACAATCATTTTACACATATTTTCATACTCTTAAACATGTTTTGAGAATTCTTTATCAAAACATGTGTAAAATTTCTTTTCCAATGCACCTTAACTCGTTAGCAAAACTCATGATATATTTGCCCCTTTTTTTTACTTGGAACAGCCCCACCTAGTGTAAAAGAGTAGCCATAAATACACTTGAGCCCGGCTGTCCAAAGTAAAAAAAATGAGCCGAATATATCACTTCCCTTCATTTTTTAGCAAAAGCTCAACCCGACTCTACCTAATTGCACCCCTAATTGGAGTATGGGGAAGATAGTGATCACCTTTTCTTCGTGGAGGTCATCCAATAGGCCGATCAAGTCACCCACGATATGAAAATATGTGTACGAAGAAGGGTCTGGCGGAGAATCCGTGTCACCATAACCCCTCATATCCGGCGCAACTACGTGGTAACCTCGTTTTGCCAGTTGGACAATCTGATTCCGCCACGAGAACCAGAGCCCCGGAAAGCCATGGAGTAGGAGAACTAAAGGGCCCGTCCCTTGCTCGGCTATGTGCATTCGGATGCCGTTGGTTAGAACCATTCGGTGCCTCAACTCGCTCCCCATCTGATTGGTTCGAAAACCTCGAACTACCTTGTTGCGTAGTAGAGAGGCAAGACCTACCTTGTTGCGTAGCAGAGGGGCAAGATATATATGTTCTCCTCATCCTTTCACCTTTCTTTAAGAATGAGGATTGTAAAATGGGGGAGAGAATTTTCTTCCACCATTCAATCTCGGCGGCTTTGGCTTTTCAGTTCTTTGGAAACTTGGAAGGAAATATTTGTATTAGATCATATTAAAATACAAGTTTGCAAGTCTATTATAGTATAGTGGGCCCCGCCATTGGTTATTTGGGCCGTCCATCTATTGGATCACCCAACGTTCCAAAAATCACGGCAATTGCAAAATTCTAACATTTGTATTTTGTGCCTTGAACATGGGGTGGTCAAAAAACTGTTCATAGACTACGGTCCATATCCAATGTCGGCTGTGAGTAGAAAATGATATTTGCACTCATTTTCCTATCATTCCACCTCTTTTTTGTCTTTTCTTTACTTGAAAATGAAGTCATTTCCATGAAATAACAAATAAGGAAAAGGTGAAACTAAGGGGAGTCGTGAAAATGTTCTCTATTTATTATTAAAATTAGGATTTTCCGATTGGTTTGATTTGGGGCTATAGAAGATTTAACTTAGTCTATATTTGATAAGCGATTCTAATCAAGAAAATGTGGGGTACACTATATAATAGTGACATCTAAAAGATGTTTTCAGGTACATCCAAATTCTAATGGGAAAATGACTAAAAAAAGGGCTTTGTACTGACTATGACATGGCAGGGAGGGGTGTTTTCTAAATTACCAAGCAATAGTGCATATGACGAAAATGCCTTTGATTCTCTCTCTCTCTCTCTCTCTCTCTCTCTCAAATCACCTTTCTTGCAATCGTTACCTTTAAACTTTAAATCCCAAAACCCACCTTTTTCCCTCTTCTTCCTCCAACCTACTTTCAAAAAATCCTAAAACCTCCATTGTTGAAACCGAAATCCACCATTTTTAGATGCCAAAAGCTCCATTCAATTGCACAAAACCTCCCTTTAGATGCCAAAGCCTTCCTTACATTGCACAACGTCTCCATTTGCAACAACTATTGCACAAAAATGTTATTGGAATCCGAAATCGCAAATAGCTTCACTACAAACCACCATTCCATTGCACAAAGCCTCCATTCCATGGTGTGTATTTCTCGCCTTTCCCTTCTCTTTCCATTATAAGGCATGTTTACAAACTTGAATGAAGGTTTTCCGCATTAAACCACTATCTTCCATTGCACAAAGCCTTCAATCACAATTTAATCACATTTAAATTGCTTTAAACACTTTCTAATCATCATTATTTTACTGTAAACCACTATTTTCGTAAGATAAACCACTATTTCACTATAATAAGCCACTATTGAACGGCCACTAAATGAGTGTTTATAAGTGGTTTATATAGCTTCTGCGGTTTACGCAACCTAAACCATTACTAGCGATTATAAACCACTAAATGAGTAGTGGTTTATAGTCCTGAGTAGTGGTTAAGAATCCTCACCAGTGGTTTATCATCGTCGGTAGTTGTTTATAATTGTCCGTAGTGGTTTATAATCCTCAGTAGTGGTTTATAATCTTCAGTAGTGGTTTATTTAAGCTTAGCAGTGGTTTAGAGTGTTTATAAGTAGTTTATATAGGCTTAATAGTGGCTTAGAGTATTTATAAATGGTTTATACAGGGTAAGCAGTGGTTTATAGTATTTATAAGTGGTTTATATAGACAATTTCAAAAAAAATAAGTGGTTTATATAGGGTAAGTAGTGGTTTAGAGTATTTACAAGTGGTTTATATAGGGTAAACAATAGTTTAGAGTGTTTGTAAGTGGTTTATATAGGGTAAACAATGGTTTAGAGTGTTTATAAGTGGTTTATATAAGCCTAGCAGTGGTTTAGAGTTTTTATAAATTGTTTATTGTAGACACCCCATTTTGACCTAGTCTGTATTTCCAGAAATTTTTTAAATAAATCCCGAAATCTAAGTTCTGAAACCAAATTTAGAGTTTCCCATAATCAAATATCAAGTTCCTAAACTGAACCCCAAATTCCCAAAGAATCGAGCCTTAAAACGCGATACCCGTGAGTTTTGGTATTAACACTCTCCCATTTATACCACTAAGCTCCAAATAGCATCTTCGCTAGCCCATCTTGTTTCTCGTCTCGGTGTTTAAAAAAAAATCGTCAATGGTCATCACTGTTCCCAAGGTGCTCTGTAAGAGGATAACATGAAAAAAAGACAAGTCGAGTTTGCGCAAAAATTAAGCATGGATGTGTCAATATCATTTCCCTAGTTAGGCAAGAAAAGGGGGTGAATTAGCAAGAAAGGGAGTGCTAGTAACAGTTCTCATTTGCAAAGAAAAGAAAAGAAGAAACCATTTTCTCTACCCTAAGCCACCCCGTGGTTGTGTAAAAGAGTGGTCATAATGCACTTGAGAAGGGCTGTACCAGGGAGAATGGGGGGGTGGGGTGTAAATTTATCACTTTCCTTTACAAAACCCCCATCGAATTAGGGTTTAGGGAGATCCGATTTTCTGAAAACAGGGGGACCTCATTTTCTGCAGCCGCAAGAGAGAATAGAGAGGGAGAGGGGAGCGGCCATCTTCCGTCCATCTTTTGCCACTCCTCCTCCAGCCACCACCGGCCACCATAATCCCATTCCACAGCCACTAACTACATCCCACCACCACCTCTGCAACTCCGACAACCACCACCACCATGCCTCTATTCACCATCCTTCTCACCCCTTTTGCAGATTTTGTTTCTAAAACCCATAACCCACATCTGCAACCTCCGATCAAATCCACCCCAAACCCTTCTTCAAAACCCATCGGGATTCTCCATCGCCGACCAACCCCTCTTCTCCGACCAACCCCTCTCCTCCGGCCACTCCTCCTCCAGCCGACCCCTCCATTGCCTCCACCATCAAACCCATTTTCTTTTTTATTTACAAACCCTCCACCACTCCCGTCTTCTCCAACCACCAGCCACCACCGACTACCACAAACCCACTTCGAAAACCCTCTTCCACCCTCATCTTCTCCAACCACCAACTCCAAAACCGAAACCCATTTCCACCCCAAACCCACTTCGAAAACCCAAGTCCAAAACCCAAAACCCATCTCCATTTCCAATCTCTGCAACCCACCCTCATTTGCATCTCCATCTCCACCATCCTACATCTCAGCCACCCTTAAACCCCTTTTCCTTTTCATCTAAAAAAAAAAAGAGAAACAGAGAGAAAATCCAGAGGGAGAGAGAGAGAGAGAGAGAGAGAGAGAGAGAGAGAGAGAGAGAGAGAGAGAGAGAGGGGAAGGCCGATCATCTTCCCCAACCTCCCCGTCGCCTCCACCCAGAATCCGGCCGGCCATCTCCACTTCCATGAGCATCTCTCAACAGATTTTCATTTTTTTAAATCCCCAAACCCATTGCACATGTGTCCTACCTCCTCTAACCCTCCATTGATTCCAACCCATCTTTTCCCTCTTGAAACCCATCTCACACCTTCATATTCTCTAACATATCTTGGAAACCCATTTCAAAACCTCTACCATCATCATCTCTCTTTCCCAATATTCCCCCCATTTGCAGCTATCCCCATGATTATAAACCTTCTTTTTCGTTAAATCCAACCACCATCTTTATTCCCTATCATCATTAAACCCAATTACCTTGGATCTAACCACCCCATTGTAGCTGAAACTCTTGTCATTTGTTCATTTATTTCTTGCGGCAATGGCGAGGGGATTTCGCAGAATGGATCTTGATTCTATCTCGGATAGCGATTCAGGTAACATCTATCCCCATTTTTAGCTTGCATTTAGAGCATAGATCAAGGTGAATTGATAAATGGGTTTTTGGGTGCTATAAAATGGATGGGTCTGTTGTGGCTGTTGGGATGAGGTTGAAAGTTCGGATAAAGGTTTTAGATCATTTAATTTGACCTTTATCCTATTTTATAGCAGCTGATTTTGACCATGGGGAATTACGGATGTCGGGGCATGACTGTTTTGTTTTATAAGCCCAAAAGGAACTTCATTGAAATTTGGAGTTAATTTCAATGTTTGATATCTTCAATGGCTTTCAAGAGTTCTCTGTCGGGTTGAGGCGATGAGGGGATGTTTCTTGAGCCATCCATTCGCCCTTTATGTCTCTTTGCTTATCCCATCATTTCTCATAGGCTTAGGGATTTTTCCTTCTTGGAGGCTGTCCTTTCTTATAGGACTCAAGGGTTCCTTCCTCTCCGAGATGATCATTTTCTATAGGGTTAGGGATTAATTTCTTTCCTTCTTCGGGTTCATCTTTTCACACGTTCCTTGGGATTCTCCTTGCATTTCGGGATCCCCATCGATTTTGGGAACACTCATCGGGTTTAGGCGATGTGGGACGGCAACCTCTTGGGCCAAAACCTCCTTTCAATCAAAAAGGATAAATATACATAAAAAATACAAAGCAACAAAAACATAAAAAAAACTACAAAAGCGTTTTTCGAAAAGCTGTTTCGAACTACGTTGGCTTGATCCCTTTCCACAGGGTACGTAGGCAGCTTGGGATTTTCGTCCCAAGTTCAGTCAAACTTTTCAATAAAATCATTTAAACCCTTCAAAAAAAATCATTTCAGCATCTAAAAATATCTTTCAAGCTTTTCTCAAAAATACAAACACCAAAATGGGCAAGGATGGTGATTGCCAGGTCACTTGGAGCCTTCTTTTCATTTCATTTCCGACTTTGATCGTGGTTTGCCGGTTTTATCGGTTTTTCGACGTTTTATCGGGTTTTGGGATGGGAGACGACGTAGTGTGGCCCCTTTACAGGGATTGTCCTCGCTGAGCCCAACGATAGGCTATGACGATCGCCAGACTTGTCCGATTTTTAGCAGATCAGGATCACTGAGCTCGATTCCTTTGGAATCGCTCCCTGAGTCTATCGTATATCCCATTTTCTTTTCCCTGACATTTTGGGTTTGCGCATACCGTCTATTCTCTGATTCCTTTCTTCCCTCGCATCTTTTAGTTTATCGTGTGTTTGTTTTTGGTTCCTTGTGTGTTTACTTTCAACTTGCTTATTCCTTGTGCGTTTAGTTTCACATGCTTAGCTGTAGATATGTACTGCTTTTCTGCTTATCATATCTGCTATTACTTGCTTAGCTGTAGCTGTGCATGCGGATGTTATTGCTTTCCTAGATGTGATGGGTTAGGAGTAGATGCGGTGGGTTAGGATTTGGATGTTTATTTTCTTTTGCCCATCCCTGGGTCATGCATGCTTAGATAGACATTTCTTCGGGGATACTCGTTCCCATTTCACATGATTTTAGCCCAAAACTCTTCAAAATTAATTAAAAATGGCATAAGAGACCAGGTGCTTGCACTTGGGCGAATTGGGGGCGCTTAATACCTTCCCCATTCATCATCAGGCACGGACTTTTGTATCTCTGGTTATCCGTTGCAACAGAGTACTTCATGGGATCCAGGGCCTACTTCCTTGGAGGGCGACTCTTCTTTGTTATAGGTACATCTTGGTTCTGGGCTGGTCCTTGAATCGAGAGGTATCTCATTTACATTGCCACCCATGTTGTGAGTGGCACCATTTCGAGAGTTCCTTGGTAGAGCTCTCCTTCATATTGTGGAGATCTTAGAGGATCGGCGTGGGATCTCGTGTCCCTCGCCCACCGTCCTCGGGATCGGGGTCCACAGGCTGGCGACTCTGCTGGAGAGTTCTTGAAACATTACCAACTCTGTAAATATGCCATTTTTACTAATTTTAAAGAAATTTGGGTCAAAATCAAGTTAAATGGGAACATTTTCACTTAGAATCCAGGGGCACCAGATAGGTGCGTAAATAAAATGAGGGAATCACACACTGTACATCATGTATTATCATATTCTTTATTTCTTTTATTGATTTTCATTATCATTGGTTCCGCGGGTGTAGACACCCCATTTTGCTCCGCTCTGATCAACAAAGAAATTAGGGTTTCGCTGTCAATTTTTCAGTGTTTTCTATTCCGGTGTTCGACCCTTACGCTTTCTCAAATCTTTCTGGTCATTCCTGCAATGTTCTGATTTTTTCCGTTAAGTGTTAAGAGGGGTTATTCACAAGAATCCGAGCAAGGGAGAATTTGGACCCATTTGGTGGGCCCGCATTGAACATTTGTTTAAATTTGAATCAACCGGGGGGCCCACATTGTTTTGATAAAAATGAGTTTCGAGCCTATGTCGATCCAGTGCATAAAAATGCCCATCAAGGGAATAATCAGGATTTCAGGGAGGTTACCTTAACAACCGAATTATGTTGCGATCATCAAGTTGAATTATTCGGATAATTCTCGAAAATGATTTTGAGGCACAACTTAATGGATGGTTTGGATCAATCTGTGGAAATTGTATTTTTGGTCACACAACCGATTTACATTGTGGCTATTATTTGGACGGTTGGATCGACTTATGGAAATAAATTAGAGGGACAATCAATTGTCATTGTGGCTAATTACGTGAACGGTTTGGATCATTTTTATGAAAACTAATTTGGATGTCATAATATAGTGGGGCCTCAGTGGGGCCTCTTGTGGGGCCTCTTATGCAGAGCAATGATGGTAGCTCTCCACTAAGAAAGACAACATGATGGGTTCTCCACCAAGAGCAATGATGGTATCTCTCCACTAAGAAAGACAACATGATGGGCTCTCCACCAAGAGCAATGATGGTAGCTCTCCACTAAGAAAAACAACATGATGGGTTCTCCACCAAGAGCAATGATGGTAGCTCTCCACTAAGAAAAACAACATGATGGGTTCTCCACCAAGAGCAATAATGGTATCTCTCCACTAAGAAGGACAACATGATGGGCTCTCCACTAACACCTCTCTCTTCCACTATCTCTCCCTATATATATCTTCCTTCCCATTCATACAAAGGAGGAGAAAGAGATTCTTCTTCCATTATCTCTTCCAATCACTCCCTTAATCCCTCCCTCTAAGATTATTGATCCATTATCTCTTCCAATCATTCCCTCAATCCCTCCCTCTAATATTCTTCTTCCATTATCTCTTCCAATCACTCCCTCAATCCCTCCCTCTAAGATTATTCATCCATTATCTCTTCCAATCACTCCCTCAATCCCTCCCTCTAATATTCTTCTTCCATTATCTCTTCCAATCACTCCCTCTCCTTGCCATCCATATCACTCTAAAAGATATTCTTTTTCCATTATCTCTTCCAATCACTCCAGAGAAAGCGAAAGACGGCAGAGCGGATCGGCGGCAACAGGATTTTTCAGATTTTTTTTACTCTTGGATTGGGCGGAAATCTTCACCACAGGTAGGTACACTGCTCTCGAAATTTTTCCGAATTTTTCTAAATATCGAAAACTCTTCAAAAAAAACATTTTTTGACGAAGAAAAATAAATTATATACTAAACAGATTCCAAACTTAATGAAATTTCTTGGAAAAATAATATGACACTGACACATTCTACCATGAATTTTTGAGAATTGTTGGATTTTGTTTGAAATATTATTTTATTTTTCTTTGAAAATTATCAAATTTTGTGAGAATTATTACTGACACCAGATCACCATTACAATTCTTAAAATTTTTACAGTAGTCTTATATTCCATATTTATTGTTACTGTAAAATGTTCAAGTGATTTGGATCTGTTTGCATATGGGATGTAGTGTTAATTCATAATCTGGTCTGAAAATTGAAAAATCCGAAATTGATAGTAAATGGTTTCCAAAATTCATGCAATTCTCACAGCATGCTATTTTTATTCATATCTTATTTCTGTAGAAATTTTCATGAATTTAGATTTCTATTGCTAGTAGTTTTTGTGTTATTTTGTAATCTGGTCAATTAATTGTTAAATCAAAATTAAATATTAATTTAACGTAAAAATCTACAAAACTCATCCAGTAAGCTACATACATTCCCATCTTGCTGTTGTAGAAATTTCAACTCATTTTGAATTCGTTTGCAATAATTTCACTTGTAAAATCACTCATATGCTTAAAATTGATAAAATCCATTGAAAATTCGAAATTAATTAAAAGTTATTGTGAAAATTTCCAAAGAACCTTAAATTCTTTCACATGTTCACTCCTTAATCCATTGAAACAGAAATTTTAGGATCTTTAGATTTTCCTGGAAAAATGGCCAGTGCATCCATAATCGTATCCCAATTGCAACCGATCTTTGACAATTTGAATATTTAAGCTATAGCATGTTGTTAGCTCCGAGGTTACTGTCCACGGAAATCCTGAGATCTGCCAGGCAATAAGATGCTATAACCTAAGTATTAAATTGCACAAGGAAAGAGCGCACGATTCCCTCCCTTGGATGTCATTCTGGGCCGAAATTGGTGAACCCTAGAACCATTGGTATTCCTTAAATGTCCAGAAACCGAAAATCCATGAAATATGAAATTAATTAACTTCAAGAATTTGAATCGATTTGTCTCGAGTCTTCCGGAACCATTGGATTATGGTTTCCAATCTAAGAACCATTAGAGCCCAATTTAGGAACACTGGTGTCGTGCCGTGTCCTAGGTTTTAAGGAGTCCTAGAGTTAGAAGTCCAGCCTCATCACGGACGCTTGCTATGAATAGCAACCGTGCTATAGGTCTAGTTACACTAGTCACCCAATCTTTCCTTAGGACATGCCTAGTAAACTAGGATGTAGGCAAACCTGCATTAGTCTAAGGGACAACTTGCATTTAGATAAGAATCATATAGCATCTTTGATGAAATCCTAAGATAATAAAATCCTCAACTTGAATTGAATAACTTCTCCTAAAACTGTTGAAACAGTAAATCCCGTCCAGGTCGGTGTCTTAGTTGAGTTAGGCATATGTAAGTTAGCTTAGGTGCACCGAACTACGTCGACTCTGATCCCAGTGAGGCTTGGGTACGTAGGCAGCTTGGATGTCTGATGGCATACCAACCGCGAGTCGGCACCACAACAAATTGTGGTGTTTTGTATATTAATTTTCTTGTAAATACTTAATCAAATCATTTAGGGCTTTCCATGAAATTAGAATTCTAGGAGAACTTTCACTTAGAATGAATCCAGACAAATTAATAAATCAAGATACACATCTAGGATTCACATTGAAATTAGATCATAGGATGCATGTCACTTAGTTCGCACATTAACATAGAGTTGAATGAGCCATTTAAAATAAATTTAAAAGAGTTAGCTTTTGGAATTGAAGACCGATTATCGGGCAGGAATGGTGCATGTGGTAGATAACTCCCCATACCTTCCATTCTTGTAACCAGGTAGCGAGTCTAGATTTCTGGTTAATGATGGGTCCTAGATCCCACATCTAGGTGGCAACTCTGTCAGTCTCTTTCGTGTGGAATTCGGATTGCCTTAGTGATCCCAAGTTCACAGGAAAGACGAATCAATAATAAAATGCACACGCCAATCGCGTGGGTACGAGAGACCAAGAGAAGGCGTGGCGACTCGCGCCCCACACCTCTCGCGGGATCGGGTCCCACAGTCTGGCGACTCTGCTGGGGACCACCTAACTTCATTAAAATTTCAAAAGATAATTCATTTGAATTTATTTTAAATGGCTCATAAAAACTCTATACTTGTTAGATTAGTTTGTCTTGTTTTATTTTCTCATCACATTTTACTCAAACTTAATTTAACAAAACTTGAAGGCATCATAGATTGCGCAAACATATTGCACACACCTACATCACTTGCATCTAAACCCTTGCATCTCACGTGCACACACGTCCTATTTTAGGAACCCGGAGTGTTATCTAGCATGGTTGACTGGGATTTCATCACCTGGTGCTTCTGTGCTAGAGAAGCATTCCACCCTTAGCCTAGTACCTTTATGGTACGTAAACGGATCCCTTGTTCACGTACTGATATGCCGGACACTGGTACAGTATATCGAACAGGGATTCGCGCTAAGGGAACTCTTGGCCTTACCCCTAGATTAACCCACACATGCATGTAGTATACGAACACATGTGCATCACGTGTGTGAGCCTAGTTTAGGATAACTTACCCATTTGTGTCTAGATTAGGCCGTAGTCCATCTTCCAATGGCTACGATCGGTCCTTAGATACACGAACAAAGTCATGAGTTGAGATCCTCTCTCCACTCCGCTAGATTAGGATTAGGGTTGATGCCTTCAGGTAACACTGATAAAATGTGTGAAGATTAAAAACTTTCCCTTTGGGGTTAGGATATAAATCCCATTCATTTCCAAAGATCTCATAGGATTAGTCATTCATGATCTATCCGTTGAAAGCAATCCTATGCTATCTCATCCCATCTCTTGATCGTACAATTTTCAATCTTCCATCATGTGATTCGATCATGTATCCATAATTCTTTTGTACTGGCAGGAACTTATCCCAATTTCGTGTTAGTGTAATCCTGATCATTCTTTATCTCTTCTCTTGGCTTACAGACACCATGTCCACTCGTGCAATTCTTGATTGGATCCGTGGTACATTAAGAGAATCTCACATCTATGCCATAAGTGAGCAAGAGAAAAATCTCTTCGGCTACGTGGCAACCATCAAGCTCGATTGGGGATTACTCTATGCCGCATCAGAGTGTTGGGATCCCGATCATCATGTCTTCCGTTTTGGCAACCAAGAAATGTGTCCCACCTTTGAAGAATGGTGTGCCTTATTGGAATATCCTGTGGATGGCCCTCTAGTGAAGCCATCATGTGTTCCAGATTATCGTCCTTTATTCCTTCACTTGATGAATAGTCCAGATGAATCCATGAATTCTTTCATCAAAGGCCAAGAAATGTCCATGCAACAACTGATTGACATTTACCCTCCTGTTGGACACATTGGTGCTGTGGATATTCAAAAAGCCCGACGTCGCGCTTTGAGATTCTGCTCATTTGCTAGGTTCCTCACTGTCCAGCCTTCTCGCTTTGCGTCTGCTATTCTCTTGGACCTTGTTGATCAAATGGATCGTGGCGCCAATCCAATTCCTACTATCCTTGCAGAAACCTTCAATGGATTGGATGATATGGCTCGTCTTCGCGCCAGCTCAGGTCCAAGCTCTTATGTTCGCTCTTTCGTTGGGTCTTTCTCAGGATGTCCTGCGTTACTCCAAGTGTGGTTGTGCCACAAACTAAAAATCGCAGCTCCTGTTCATTTTAATCATACGCTATACACCTTCAGTGAATGGCGTCATGATGTTTCTTTCGATCATAAAAGCGATTGGGTTGAATGGTTAAATTCTCGCTAACAAGATCAGATTTATTGGCAAATCCTTGGAATCGAAGAAGCTGTCTTCAACACTGGAGAAGCTAACTACGTTCGCCTTCTTGGTCTCAAAAAGACTTCCTTCTATGTTCCTGCCAGGATTCAGCGTCAGTATGGAAGGGAGCAATCCATTGTGCCTCCCCTTTGTCATTTCTATCCGCCTGAGGATCTTAAGCCCAAAATTGTCAAAGCTGTTTCATCTGCTTGGGATGCCAGAATCATCAAATCTTTAAAGGAGTCAGTTGAGAAGGATTGTCATCCAAAGAAGAAGTCTAAAAAGAATGCTTAGTTCCATGTTTAATCTTATCCGTTTATCTTCGAAAGAATGAATCATGTACTCAAACTTTAATGATTGATCAATAAAGTTAATCTTTCTTTCTCATTATCTTGGTCTATGCGTATATCTTCGTCTACTCCTTTCTGATTTTAAAATATGTCTTTCAAATATTGCAGGGCAATAAACATCATAGCTAACCCTAATACTCCTTGGGTTCGGGTCTCTTCACGGTTAGAGAGGAAATCTGTTTCTCCGCCACCTTCTCTAAGAACCCCAGCATCTCCTTCTTTCCCATCCTCATCCTCACTAATGGCAAACAACCAAGATGGTCTTCCACCCACTGCTATTACCGATACTCTTACCTTGATTCTCCAACAGCTTCAAGAACTCAAAGAAGAAAACCAAGTTATCAAGGCTCAGCTTTCTGAAAAGTTGGGACCATCGTTGTCCAAGGATAAAGGGCCTATGCACCAAGCAGCTACTTCAGCAGCACCTGCCCAGCCAGTGTTCATCAATATCCATGATAAAACCGAAGAAGATTTGGAAAAAGAGCAGTATAGCGAGAATCGCAGTAGACCTTCTCAGTCCATGGTTGATAAGTCTGTTATGGAGAAATTAGAGACTCTTACCAGGAAAGTTCAAGACATTCAGTTTCAAGACCAGGGTAGTTTCAATCCCAGTGATCTTACTCTATTTCCCGAAATCCGCCTTCCTGCTAATTTTCAAATGCCCGATTTCGACAAATATGATGGTGTGGGTTGTCCAATCACACATTTGCAAATGTTCACCATCATGTGTCAGCCTCAAGGCTTATCTCCTGAGCAAATGGCTCAATTGTTCCCAGTTTCCCTAACCAAGGTTTCTAGGAGATGGTTCATGGTCTTGGACAAGACTCGTTACAGGACATGGAAGGATATCGGCGAGCAATTCATCAGGCAGTTCAAATATGATGATGGGACAGAAATCACCAGAAAGGATTGAGAGAGAACAAAACAAGACTCGAGGGAATCCTTTCTGATTTTTGTGAAAAGATGGAGGAGAATAGCAGCTCAGATGATGGAGCGCCCGTCTGAGGAGGAGCAAGTCCAGATAATCATGAAAAATATTTCCCCCCAGCTCCAGTATCACATGTCATTACAGTACTATCCAGACTTCAAACACTTCATTGTGGCTGGCACCCAGATAGAGGAGGCTATGGCTCAAGGTGTATTTAATCGCAGCAACCCAAACCCCAGAGATTTCAAAAAGTCCCCTCCAGCCCAAGTCAATAGCATTTCCCATTCCAATGCTCAATCCTCTAGGTCCCAAGAACCTCTAGTAATGGACTATGCTCAAACCGCAACCGCACCTCGGCAACAAACCCGGGTAGAATTTACCCCTCTCCCCATTCCATCTTCAGAGGTGCTTAAGCAGTGTCTGGCTTCAGGTCGCATAACCCTACCTGCCATCCGGCCTCCACCCAATCCTCTACCTGCAAGTTGGCGAGCTGACCTACATTGTGAGTACCACAGAGGTCCTGGTCATCTTACTGACAACTGCATTGCCTTGAAATTTAGAATCCTGAAACTCATTGATGAGAAAGTCATTGCATTCCAGCCAAGACCCAATGTCACCCAGAACCCGCTACCTGGTCATGCTAACCCTCCTGCTGCCGTTAATGCCATAACCATAGGAGATTCTGAGTTTGACCCTCTCACCCTCATATGTGCCTTAGAACCCGTTTCTGAACCCCAAATTATCTTTTGTGATGAATCATACCCAAGAGAGTCAGTACCTCCCTTGGTAATCACCTATGAGCCACAAGTCCCTCAAATTATCACTTATGATGAGCCTGAATTGGATGAAGTCAGACATGTGACAAGGGGCGGAAGAATTTTCAAACCTGCTGAATTGAGAGTCGAAAATCCAGGGGCATTGGCTCGAGGAGAGGAGCCGCAATATGTGAAAGATTCCGATGATGAAGTTGTGCAGCAGTTGAAGAAAACTCAGGCTGTTATATCTGTATGGGGATTATTGATAGCATCAAAGAAACACAGAGAGGCTGTGTTAAAAGAATTGAATACAACACAGGTATCCTCAGAGATATCTCCGGAGCAACTGGCTGAAGTTGTTGGTCTAACCCAGGCTACCAGGGCCATTAGTTTCTCAGATCAAGAGCTGCCTCCTCAAGGTCGGAATCATGCTAGAGCTCTTCATGTCACTATTGTCTGTGGAGGCAAGAAAGTACTATCTGTGTTGGTAGATAACGGATCCGCATTGAATGTGTGTCCATTGAGAACTGCCATTACCTTGGGTTTCGGTCCCACTGATTTTGCCGAATCAACCCTTGGTATCCTCGCATATGACAACACCCGCAGAAATGTGGTCGGAGTCCTCACCACCAAGATCGTTATGGGCGGTCAAGAATTTGAGATTGAGTTTCAAGTTATTGATATCAAAGCCTCGTTCAATATGCTTCTAGGACGTCCCTGGTTGCATAAGGAAGGTGCTGTTGCTTCAACCCTTCACCAAAAACTGAAGTTCATCAAAGATGGGAAGTTGTTCACTGTCAGAGGTGATGAAGAGCCAGAAATAGGGCAGATAACAGGAGAAACTTTGATCCTTTCAGTTGCAAAAGCAGATGACTACAATTTGAATGGTTTCGCATTCGAGGTTGCTGCTATCTCTTATGAGGATGCCTCTCGGGAGGAGTTGTGTTTGCCGTTCGCCATCAGTCCTGTGGTGGCCAAGATGATGAGAAAAATGAACTACTTCCCTGGTATGAATTTGGGCCGTGATCCAAGCAAGGCATCTCACTGGCGCCCAATCAAAGCAAACCATGGAATTTTTGGTCTTGGATATGTACCTACTGAGGAGGAGGAGGAAGCCATGGAAGAATTGTTGAAATTAAAGGAAGAAATCCGCCGCACCGGAAGGGTACTCCTAATGGCTCCATATCCCTTATCAATGAATGGTCATTTTATCAAAGAAGGTGAGACCTTTCCATACTATGGGTTTTCTGAACCATGGTATGACTCAGTGACAGGGATCATGATACCCGGTTTTGAAATATTCAGTGGCCTTGGTCTTCCAGAAACAGAACCGCCGATATATTATGTTGAGAAAGCTGTTGAGGACTGGTTAGTCTACCTTGAGCCAGATATGCTGGAATTTTTGTTTGAAGAAAATGTGCCTGATGTTGATTACTATTCTGAAGAACAAGAAGAGACAGATTGTGAAGATGTGCTGGTGGCAGTTATTCAGAGTAATGATACCTTTACTGAACCTCAGAGTCAGATTGCACCTGCAACAGAAAATCTTTCAAACTGGAGTTCTGATGTTTTTCCATCTTATTTTATTGCTAAGTCAAGTCTAGTCAAGTCGAGTGAATCGGTGTCAGTGCCTAGTCCAGGTGAGTCATTTTCTGAGTTTATCTACTATGTGAATCCTGAGCCTGTTCAGGATGAGTCCAATGATAATGATGTAACTTCTTTCAATTCAATGAAATCTGATTCTCAGTATGTCTCTGTGTTTGCTTCTGACTTTAATAATAATGATAACACTCCCTCCTCAGACGAGGAAGAGGGGATCGACGAAACTCCCTTTGAATTGCAGCATATGCTCAAACAAGAGGAGGAGCGCCGAGCCCAGCCTCTTAAAGATGAAATCAAAATTATAAACATCGGAACAGAAGATTTAATACAGGAAATACGAATTGGAAATACTCTATCCTCTGAAGAGCGCGATGAATTAATAAACCTACTTAAGGAATATAAAGAAGTTTTTGCCTGGTCCTACAAAGATATGCCCGGGTTGAGCGAAGACATTGTTCAACACAAGCTACCTTTGTTGCCTGGGATTAAACCTAAAAAGCAGAAGCTAAGGAGAATGAAGCCTGAGTGGGTCCTGAAAGTAGAAGAAGAGGTTACTAAGCAGTTGAATGCTGGATTTCTGCAAGTGGTGGAATATCCAGAATGGCTCGCAAATATAGTACCTGTACCGAAGAAAGATGGAAAGGTGAGAATGTGTGTAGATTTCAGGGATTTGAACAAGGCAAGTCCAAAAGATGATTTCCCTCTACCACATATCGATATCTTGGTGGACAATACGGCCGGGCATGAATTACTATCTTTCATGGATGGTTTCTCGGGCTACAATCAAATTAAGATGGCACCCGAGGACATGGCTAAGACCTCGTTCATTACACAATGGGGGACATATTGCTATCGGGTAATGCCATTTGGTCTTAAGAATGCTGGTGCGACATATCAAAGAGCAGCTACAGCCTTACTCCATGACATGATACATAGAGAAGTCGAAGTTTATGTTGATGATATGATTGTAAAGGCCAGGGAAAGGAGGGATCACATCCCGAACCTCAAGAAGTTCTTTGAAAGAATACTCAAATACCAGCTTCGCCTGAATCCTAGCAAGTGTGTATTCGGGGTTACCTCTGGTAAGTTGTTAGGATTCATGGTGAGTCAAAGGGGTATAGAGGTGGATCCTCAGAAGATTAAGGCTATCCAGGAGATGCCGCCGCCTAGAACCGAGAAGGAAATTCGGGGATTCCTAGGAAGGATACAGTTCCTAAGGCGATTCATCGCTCTTCTGACATCAACTTGTGAACCTATCTTTAAGCTCTTAAAGAAGAACTCTTCCAAAGAATGGACAGAGGAATGTCAGCAAGCCTTTGAGAAGATAAAACAGAGTTTGTCTGAACCACCGATAGTAGCACCAGTGATACCGGGGCATCCTTTACTGCTTTACTTGTCAGTAACAGAAACCACAATGGGTTGTATGTTAGCACAGCAAGATCCAGAAACCAAGCATGAAAAGGCTGTGTATTATCTCAGTAAGAAAATGTTGGAGTATGAACAAAAATACACTGTCCTAGAAAAAACCTGCTTAGCTCTGGTTTGGGCTACTCAGCGACTCAGGCATTACATTTTATCACATAAGGTCTTGCTCCTGTCAAGGATGGATCCTCTGAAATATCTCTTTGAAAAACCAGCCTTGACAGGCAGGACTGCCAGATGGTTATTGTTGTTGTCTGAGTTTGACATCACCCATGTAACCCAAAAATCAGTAAAGGGCCGAGTCATTGCTGAGCAATTGGCGGAAGCACCCCGAGAAGAAAATCAGCTTTTCAAGCCGATGTTCCCAGATGAAGAGATCATGATGATAGAAGATGAATATCCAGAAACTGGTTGGACCCTCTATTTTGATGGAGCAGCAAATCAAACAGGACAAGGAGTAGGGGCATTGCTTGTGTCACCTTGAAATGAGCATGTTCCCCTTGCCGTTAAGTTGCAATTCAATTGCACCAACAATATGGCAGAGTATGAAGCATGCATTGTTGGGCTTGAGGCCGCATTGGCCTTAGGCATAGAGAATCTTGACGTATATGGAGATTCGAAGCTAATCATTTGTCAAACTCAAGGAGAGTGGAGAACCAAAGAAGAAAAGCTATTGCCATATCATGAATACTTGGATGCTCTTGCTAAACAATTCCGGTGCATCACTTTCAGTTATCTGCCAAGGTTGAAGAATAGATTCGCCGATGCCTTAGCGACGTTAGCTTCTATGATTGACATACCTCACAATATGAAGATGAGACCCATCACGGTTCAAGAGCAATGGGCTCCTGCATATGTTGATGCTATAGAGATAGCTGCAAGATGTCCCGATGGTAAACCATGGTATACGGACATAAAGAACTATATCTCAGGCCAAGGGCATCCCAATGAGGCGTCGAATAAAGAAATAAGGACTTTGCAGAGATTGGCAGCTAATTTTGTCATTTGTGGAGGAGAGTTGTATCGACGGTCTTTCGACGGAATTCAACTCTTATGTGTCACTGAAGATCAGGTAGAAGAAATTCTCGCAGATATTCATGAAGGGGTGTGTGGGCCTCATATGAATGGGAAGATGTTGGCAAGGAAGATCCTACGTCTAGGGTACTATTGGCCGACATTAGAAGCAGATTGTCACACATTTGTGAAGAAATGCTATAAATGTCAGATACATGCGAATCTCATCCATGTACCACCCACCGAATTGCATTCTCTTACCTCTCCTTGGCCGTTTTCGGTATGGGGAATTGACATCATTGGCAAGATTTCTCCCAAGTCGTCTAATGGTCACGAGTACATACTCGTTGCTATTGATTACTTCACCAAGTGGGTTGAGGCCGCTTCTTATGCAAAGCTTACATCCTCATCAGTTGCTAAATTCATACGCACCAACATCATTTGCAAATATGGAATTCCCCATGAACTTATCTCAGATAATGGATCTCATTTCAAGAAGGAAGTAATCTCTCTTTGCGAAGAGTTCAAGATTAAGCATCATAAATCCTCGCCTTATCGTCCGCAGACAAATGGAGCGGTAGAAGCTGCAAACAAAAATGTCAAGACTATCATTAGCAAAATGTCAGAAACTTATAAGGATTGGTCGAATAAGTTGCCGTACGCCTTGTGGGCTTACAGAACATCAATTAGAGCTTCAACTGGGGAAACTCCTTACTCTCTTGTTTACGGGATGGAAGCAGTGCTACCTGTTAAAATCCGTGTACCTTCGCTTCGAGTATTGACTGAAGTCAAATTGCCAGAAAATGAATGGGCAGATGCCAGATATAAAGAGCTGAACATGCTAGATGAGAAGAGGTTAAAGGCGCTTTACCATGTACAGGGTTACCAGCGCAGAATAGCCCGGGCTTTTAATAAAAAGGTTAAGGTCAGAGATTTAGAAGAAGGCAATCTGGTTCTGAAAGAGAATCGAGCACCAGTGTTTGATCCAAGGGGCAAGTTCAAACCAAATTGGTCAGGACCATACATTGTGGACCAAATCTTACCCGGAAAAGCCGTCAAGCTCCGTAATTTAAATGGAGAAATATTACCAGAACCAACAAACCTTGATCAACTCAAGAGGTTCTATGCTTGAACACCAGAAGGCCTTCTGTTGGCCGAATAAATCCCAAATTCATAACCCAAAATCAAAAAATTTATAACCTTTTGCAAACCCTTTTGAGCCTAAATAAAATTTTCTTTCAAAACCCAATATACTAGGGGCATTCGCCCTGAACTACGCATGACCTGATCCCTACACCGGGGTACGTAGGCAGCTCGATCAAACCGAGTTCGGTTGTTTCAAAAGAAGAAAATCGATCATTCCAAAAAGAAAGAAAAGAAAAAGAAAAAAATCCATGTTATCTGAAAAGAAAAGAAAAGTGAAATACCCTCAAACTAGGGGCATCCGCCCTGAACTACGCACGACCTGATTCCTACCCTGGGATACGTAGACAACCTGTTCACAGGTTCGGTCGAGACTCTTGCAAAACCTTAAGCCATTCTTTGAAAAGCCCTACCTCACCTGTAAAGTCCTTTTGATGTTCAAGTAAAAAAAAATGAAAAAAAAGAAAAAGAAAATGGAGCTTGAAGATCCGCTAGATTGAAAACCTGAAAAGGCAATTTAGGCAAAATTTAGGATCATTCCCCTGCTAAGTTGAAAACCTAAAAAAGGCGGCTTAGGCAAAAGCTAAGGGGTGGCCTGCTGAGTCGAAAACCTAAAAAGACGATTCAGGCAAAAGTTAAGGTTGAGCGGTCCGCCAAGTTGAAAATCTAAAAAGGAAGACTTGGTCGTGGTAAGATTGGGTTCACGCCAGAAGAATTATATCAATCTCTGAACTCGCGGTGGGTCAGGCAAAGCTAATAATAATGATTCCTGAAACTAGGGGCATTAATTTCAAAGCAATCCGAAAGTTGATAGAAAGATATATGAAGTATCACTGTCTTAAAAATAAGTGAAGATGTTTATCAATGGAGAAATATTCTTTAAAAGAGGTTAGCCTAACCCAAAAGAAAATACTGATAAGTCAGAAGCATCACGAGATTACTTGAGTAATCTTTCTTATTTTGTCTTTTTATTACAAATGTCTGTGGTTCTGTTTTTTTTTTTTTTTAGAAAAATTTACGAATTGTAGGGTGCAATCACTCTGAAGGCAGGTTCATTAACAGGTTCCGAGAAACTGGAAAAAGGCGAGATTGCCGCGAATGGCGAAAAATCTCTGAAGAATGATCTCTAGTCAATGAATAGAAGAGGGTTAGAATGCCTCAAATTGGGGCAGGTTGCTAATGAAGTGGCATCTCATATTCAAGCCTTGAAAGTCCTTTGCTGCATGAATCCTTCGCTTCCAAAGTTGTTAATTGGAGATTTCAATTTCCCTTTTCTGATAATCTCTGTCGAAGCTCAAATTATCATTTTCTCTGAATCCATTTGAAAATGGTCTTTTCTCTTTGAACATCATACAAATGTGATGTCTCATCTCATTGGAATCCGTACAAATACGGTATTTCATTCTATCCGAGTCCATACGACTATAGTCTCTTATCCCCTTTGAACATCATACAACTATGATGTATCATTCCCTTGGGATCCGTACAAATACGGTATTTCATTCTCTCCGAGTCTATACAACTATGGTCTCTTATCCCCTTTGAACATCATACAACTATGATGTCTCATTCCCTTAAAATCCATACAAATACGGTATTTCATTCTCTCCGAGTCCATACGACTATGGTCTCTTATCCCCTTTGAACATCATACAACTATGAGGTCTCATTCCCCTGGAATCCGTACAAATACGGTATTCCATTTTCTTCGAGTCCATACAACTATGATGTCTCATTCCCTTGAAATCCGTACAAATACGGTATTTCATGGTCTCTTATCCCCTTTGAACATCATACAAATGTAATGTCTCATTTTCTTGGAATCCGTATAAATATGGTATTTCATCTTATCCAAGTTCATTAAAAAAAAAAATGATCCCTTAATTTTCTTTGAGCATCATACAAATGTGATGTCTCATTTCCTTGGAATTCATATAAATATGTTGATTCATTCTCTCCAGGTCCATTCGAAAATGGTCTCTTACTCCTTTTTGAGTACCGTACAAATACGGTATCTCATCATTTCTCAGTCTATTCCAAAATAGTCTCTTATTTCTCTTTGGGATCCATACAAATATGGTTGCTCATTCTTTTGGGAGACCGTACAAATACGGTCTCTTAGCCTTTCGACCCTGTACGAATACAAGGCCTCCTTCTTGTTGAATCCATTCAAAGTGATATCTCGTGTCTGAGCCCGTTCAAAAATGAGGCTTTGTTATTTAAAAAAAAAAAAAAAACCTTTTTGAAAGTCATTCTCTCTAAGACCATTTGAAGATGGCGTCTTGTTTCCTCTGAAACCGTTCAAAAACGGTATTCTTTTCCCTCTGAAAATTCATTTGAAAATGGTATCCCGTTCCTTCGTTGCCCGTTCGAAAACAGCTCCGCATCATAATCATTTTTGTTCTGGATTGCAAGATTTTTGCACCTAGAGTAAATCTGATTCTCCGTTATTCTAAACTGCCATCTCATGGTGTTTAGAGTAAGCGATTGTGATATATGTTCAAATTCTAGGATTTCATCTAGGGTCTTGCATTAAGTTAGGTTGCATTGTGTTTAGGGAGTCCTTTGTCGATCAAAGCTACGCAAAATGGCACTGTCACTTTTGCTTTGAAATTCGATGACTACGTCATCTCTACCAAAGAGGGGCATCTGTAGACACCCCATTTTGCTCCGCTCTGATCAACAAAGAAATTAGGGTTTCGCTGTCAATTTTTCAGTGTTTTCTATTCCGGTGTTCGTCCCTTACGCTTTCTCAAATCTTTCTGGTCATTCCTGCAATGTTCTGATTTTTTCCGTTAAGTGTTGAGAGGGGTTATTCACAAGAATCCGAGCAAGGGAGAATTTGGACCCATTTGGTGGGCCCGCATTGAACATTTGTTTAAATTTGAATCAACCGGGGGGCCCACATTGTTTTGATAAAAATGAGTTTCGAGCCTATGTCGATCCAGCGCATAAAAATGCCCATCAAGGGAACAATCAGGATTTCAGGGAGGTTACTTTAACAACCGAATTATGTTGCGATCATCAAGTTGAATTATTCGGATAATTCTCGAAAATGATTTTGAGGCACAACTTAATGGATGGTTTGGATCAATCTGTGGAAATTGTATTTTTGGTCACACAACCGATTTACATTGTGGCTATTATTTGGACGGTTGGATCGACTTATGGAAATAAATTAGAGGGACAATCAATTGTCATTGTGGCTAATTACGTGAACGGTTTGGATCATTTTTATGAAAACTAATTTGGATGTCATAATATAGTGGGGCCTCAGTGGGGCCTCTTGTGGGGCCTCTTATGCAGAGCAATGATGGTAGCTCTCCACTAAGAAAGACAACATGATGGGTTCTCCACCAAGAGCAATGATGGTATCTCTCCACTAAGAAAGACAACATGATGGGCTCTCCACCAAGAGCAATGATGGTAGCTCTCCACTAAGAAAAACAACATGATGGGTTCTCCACCAAGAGCAATGATGGTAGCTCTCCGCTAAGAAAAACAACATGATGGGTTCTCCACCAAGAGCAATAATGGTATCTCTCCACTAAGAAGGACAACATGATGGGCTCTCCACTAACACCTCTCTCTTCCACTATCTCTCCCTATATATATCTTCCTTCCCATTCATACAAAGGAGGAGAAAGAGATTCTTCTTCCATTATCTCTTCCAATCACTCCCTTAATCCCTCCCTCTAAGATTATTGATCCATTATCTCTTCCAATCATTCCCTCAATCCCTCCCTCTAATATTCTTCTTCCATTATCTCTTCCAATCACTCCCTCAATCCCTCCCTCTAAGATTATTCATCCATTATCTCTTCCAATCACTCCCTCAATCCCTCCCTCTAATATTCTTCTTCCATTATCTCTTCCAATCACTCCCTCTCCTTGCCATCCATATCACTCTAAAAGATATTCTTTTTCCATTATCTCTTCCAATCACTCCAGAGAAAGCGAAAGACGGCAGAGCGGATCGGCGGCAACAGGATTTTTCAGATTTTTTTTACTCTTGGATTGGGCGGAAATCTTCACCACAGGTAGGTACACTGCTCTCGAAATTTTTTCGAATTTTTCTGAATATCGAAAACTCTTCAAAAAAAATATTTTTTGACGAAGAAAAATAAATTATATACTAAACAGATTCCAAACTTAATGAAATTTCGTGGAAAAATAATATGATACTGACACATTCTACCATGAATTTTTGAGAATTGTTGGATTTTGTTTGATATATTATTTTATTTTTCTTTGAAAATTATCAAATTTTGTGAGAATTATTACTGACACCAGATCACCATTAAAATTCTTAAAATTTTTACAGTAGTCTTATATTCCATATTGATTGTTACTGTAAAATTTTCAAGTGATTTGGATCTGTTTGCATATGGGATGTAGTGTTAATTCATAATCTGGTCTGAAAATTGAAAAATCCGAAATTGATAGTAAATGGTTTTCAAAATTCATACAAATCTCACAGCATGCTATTTTTATTCATATCTTATTTCTGTAGAAATTTCCATGAATTTAGATTTCTATTGCTAGTAGTTTTTGTGTTATTTTGCAATCTGGTCAATTAATTGTTAAATCGAAATTAAATATTAATTTAACGTAAAAATCTACAAAACTCATCCAGTAAGCTACATACATTCCCATCTTGCTGTTGTAGAAATTTCAACTCATTTTGAATTCGTTTGCAATAATTTCACTTGTAAAATCACTCATATGCTTAAAATTGATAAAATCCATTGAAAATTCGAAATTAATTAAAAGTCATTGTGAAAATTTCCAAAGAACCTTAAATTCTGTCACATGTTCACTCCTTAATCCATTGAAACAGAAATTTTAGGATCTTTAGATTTTCCTGGAAAAATGGCCAGTGCATCCATAATCGTATCCCAATTGCAACCGATCTTTGACAATTTGAATATTTAAGCTATAGCATGTTGTTAGCTCCGAGGTTACTGTCCACGGAAATCCTGAGATCTGCCAGGCAATAAGATGCTATAACCTAAGTATTAAATTGCACAAGGAAAGAGCGCACGATTCCCTCCCTTGGATGTCATTCTGGGCCGAAATTGGTGAACCCTAGAACCATTGGTATTCCTTAAATGTCCAGAAACCGAAAATCCATGAAATCTGAAATTAATTAACTTCAAGAATTTGAATCGATTTGTCTCGAGTCTTCCGGAACCATTGGATTATGGTTTCCAATCTAAGAACCATTAGAGCCCAATTTAGGAACACTGGTGTCGTGCCGTGTCCTAGGTTTTAAGGAGTCCTAGAGTTAGGAGTCCTGCCTCATCACGGACGGTTGCTATGAATAGCAACCGTGCTATAGGTCTAGTTACACTAGTCACCCAATCTTTCCTTAGGACATGCCTAGAAACTAGGATGTAGGCAAACCTGCATTAGTCTAAGGGACAACTTGCATTTAGATAAGAATCATATAGCATCTTTGATGAAATCCTAAGATAATAAAATCCTCAACTTGAATTAAATAACTTCTCCTAAAACTGTTGAAACAGTCAATCCCGTCCAGGTCGGTGTCTTAGTTGAGTTAGGCATATGTAACTTAGCTTAGGTGCACCGAACTACGTCGACTCTGATCCCAGTGAGGCTTGGGTACGTAGGCAGCTTGGATGTCTGATGGCATACCAACCGCGAGTCGGCACCACAACAAATTGTGGTGTTTTATATATTAATTTTCTTGTAAATACTTAATCAAATCATTTAGGGCTTTCCATGAAATTAGAATTCTAGGAGAACTTTCACTTAGAATGAATCCAGACAAATTAATAAATCAAGATACACATCTAGGATTCACATTGAAATTAGATCATAGGATGCATGTCACTTAGTTCGCACATTAACATAGAGTTGAATGAGCCATTTAAAATAAATTTAAAAGAGTTAGCTTTTGGAATTGAAGACCGATTATCGGGCAGGAATGGTGCATGTGGTAGATAACTCCCCATACCTTCCATTCTTGTAACCAGGTAGCGAGTCTAGATTTCTGGTTAATGATGGGTCCTAGATCCCACATCTAGGTGGCGACTCTATCAGTCTCTTTCGTGTGGAATTCAGATTGCCTTAGTGATCCCAAGTTCACAGGAAAGACGAATCAATAATAAAATGCACACGCCAATCGCGTGGGTACGAGAGACCAAGAGAAGGCGTGGCGGCTCGCGCCCCACACCTCTCGCGGGATCGGGTCCCACAGCGGGATAGATTCAATGCGTGCCTGACTGGGATGTCATTCCCTGATGGTGCGGTTGAATCTATTTCCAAGCTATGCGCCGGTGCCGCAGCCGTAGACATTAGGTGTACTTTTGTCTACAGCAGCCGATGATCAATGAAGCATACTATGTATAACATTGGGCATACTTTTGTTATACATATTAAGTATGGTTCATATGCATAGTGCCCGATAGATTGAGTCCGGAGCCATACTTTGTTTTATATATTATGTATATACTTACTGACTTAGTGAAACCCCACTAGGAAGTACCCGTGTTTATAGATATTGCATTCACATAAGGACGAACATGTGTTGCTTACACATGTGAAGCCTAGAGTTAGGAACCTTGTCCCATTTGTAGACTAGGGTAGCTCACCTTGCGTGGCTACAACACGATTCTAGTACACTCATCAGTCTGTCATCAGTTGAGACCTCATTGACTCCGTTAGAGCAGACTAGACAGGTGCCCTGGTTAGGATGTATATATATGTATATGTATATGTGTATTTATTTTTAGATTAAGGTATGTTTTTTACGTTAGATTTTCCTTCCTAACCTAATCTGCTATCTCTATCTATCCGTCTTTCGGATTATGATTAGATCATTAGTTTCACTTCATCATCTTTAGAGCCCGATCTATTGTAAGCCCAATGGTTTCCACCTTGGCATTCCTATCTTATTTTGATGATTCCAATACACAAGTGATTTATGATCACTAATGTGTTTGTCTAAGTTGTAGATCACATTGGTGCTAAGACAACATTGCTTGGATTAAGGCCCAAGAAGCTCTCATTGAACCACATTATGAAGGCCAAAGTCATCGGAGATCCAAGACGAATGAAGACTTGAAGAATCGCATTGAAGATCAAAGTCAATTTAGATTGTATAAGATCCAATCTTAGTTTTAGATTTTAAGAGGCATAAATTAGTTAATCTCACACACCCCTAAAATGTATAAGTGATTGTCCTTGTGGTGTTCCAACACTTTGGAACCCTCATAACAATCCCAAGTTGGTGAAATATTGGAAGCCCAGAAACAAGAGTTGAAAATCTACTGCTGATAGGCTTCTCGGAACTCCGAGAAATGGTCCAGTAGACATTTTCCAACTTCTGTTTGTATTCCTGGAACTCCGAGATTTTTTCTCGGAACTCCGAGAATTTCTCGGAATTCTGAGAACACTATAACGGTCGGAAAAAGAGCCGTTGGTAATTTTCGCTGGAATTACGACAATGCCCTTGAACGGTCATATTTGGGTTTTCCTATATGTATGGGCTTTCTAAACTTCAAGACCATCAATCCTAACACTCTTAAACTTTACTTGAACATTCAAAGAGTGAATCAAAGCTTATTTATGCCTCTCATCTTCTAAGATTAGGATTTGGATCATAGGCTAAATTTGTACATCTTCTACTTCTTGTAAACCCTTGTGAGGGATTTTTTTGTTCTTTCTTTCTTATTCAAGAACTTTGTATCGGGCGAGTGTTCGGAGAAGCGTAGCCCACTCTCCGTGGTGAAGATCGCCACCAAGGTTAAAGGCGGTTGGAATTTTGTAATCGGCATTGAACTTCACCGAAGTTAAGAAGATCACATAGTGAAGCCATCAACGTGTTTGGTTGGTGGAGTGGAGTAGGCCTCGCGTTTTGAGGACCGAACCACTTTAAATCTCAGGTGCACTCTCTCTTAAACTCTTGCTCTTTATTTGCATTGCACCTTTAGATTTAACTTGTGTGTTTGAATTTCATTGTTGATCTCTTAATCATCTAAATTAGATTTGAGTTTTCAAAAGGTTAAAACTTGCTAAGCAACCTAATAATTTTCACTCCTCATAGTTGTCATCTCAGGACCACCCTTGGATTTTCACTTGGTATCAGAGCCTTGGCTCTTAAAAGATTTTCTTTTCTTAAAAATCTTTGGTAAATTTTTCTTTAAATTTCAACAAGGGAAAGATCATAAGATCTTTGGCAACTTTCTCATGGTGAAATGACAGGCAAAAATGGAACCGGACTTCCGGAGGGCCATTCCACAACTAGACCTCCCTTCTTTAATGGGTCCAACTATGGACATTGGAAGACAAGGATTCGCATTTATCTTCTTTCGATAGATGTGGAACTTTGGCATATTGTTGAAAATGGATACATTTTGCCTTCCACACCATTTGAAGAATGGAATACGATAGAAAAAAGGCATGCTAATTTGAATTACAAAGCTATAAATTCCTTGTTTTGCGCCTTATCTACCGAGGAGTTTAATCGAGTTGCTCTTTTTGATTCCGCCAAGATTATTTGGGATACACTTGCCGTTACCCAAGAGAGAACATCTCAAGTCAAGGACTCCAAAATAAACTTGTTAAAGAACAAATATGAAATGTTTAGAATGGATCAAAACGAAAGTATTTCCGATATATATATCCGATTTTCAAAAATTTCTAATGAATTAGCAAATCTTGGTAAATCTTATCCTACCGATGAGCTTGTGAGTAAATTGCTTAGGTCTCTCCTCCTTATTGGAACCCAAAAGTCACAGCCATCCAAGAATCAAAGAATCTCAAGACGCTAACCATGGAGGAGCTCGTAGGATCTCTCATCACCCATGAGATGCTCCTCACTAGCCAACAAGAGGAGAAGAAGCCAAAAAGAGAAAGAAAAAGAAAGTCGACCTCTAGCTCTAAAGGTCTCCGAGGTAAAAGCGGACTCATCATCCTTTAGTGAGGCGGATAGTGATGAAGAAGAAGCTTTAAGAAAATTTAAAAGCTTATGGAGAAAGAAGCATAAAAAGGACAAAAAGAAGAAGAAAGAAGAAAGTGAAGTTGACGGAGCTATAAGATGTTATAATTGCAAGAAAACCGGACACAAAAGACCGGAATGCCCTCTTCTCAACTCATCCTCATCAAAGTACAACGGTAAGAAGAAGGATTGGAAGAAGCATAAGGCTCTTGCCGCCGGATGGGATGCTACTAGCACGTCGGGCAAGAGTTCAAGCAAAGGGGAAGATAAAAAAGATGATCTTTGCCTCATGGTACTCTCCCATGAAGTTGAGGTAAGTTCTAACCCCTCTTGTTATTCATCTAGTAGTGATAGTGAAAAAATATCATATGATGAATTGTCCTCAACCTTGCATTCTCAAATTTCTAAAAATAAAGTTCAAAAGAAATCTATTCCAAAATTAGAAAATGAACTTAATTGTTTGATAAATGAATCTTCTTCCAAATCTCAAGCTTAACTTGAAAATTTTAAACTTGAGATTGAAACCCTTAAGGGTTGTTTGGATGAGAAAACTTGCCAATTAGCACAATTTCAAGATGTGGCAAGCTCTTCCAAATCTTATGAAGACGAATTTAATGATTCTTTAAATCAAATAACACATCTTCATAATGAAAATGAAAGGTTAAGATTATGTCTCCATGGATTCCTAAATGGAGATAAAATAATTGCCATAATCTTAAAGAAAGCTAGTCAAAGACCTAATTATGCATTTTATGATAGGACTAGCTTATCTAACCCTCATGTTAGATGCCATTATTGTGGAATAAATGATCATTACCAATTTCAATGTGCATCTAAAATTAGGGATTGTGGTGGAACCAAGAAATCTTGGGTTCCAAAAGCTCCCATATGATCCTCTTCATATGTGCTTAGATTAGGGGCTTATGCTTAATATTGAATATCTTTTTATGGTTAATTTAATATCCCCTCTTGTATTGAATTTGTTTTCCAAATAGGGGGAGTTCTAGGTTTGTCTTTTTCCTTGAAAAAGGGGGAGCTTAAAATTTGAAAATTTTATCCCTTTGTTTTTCTTTTACCCCAATCTTTTTGATTGATGCCAAAGGGGGAGAGAAATCTAGTGTAAGGAAATACATGCATGCTTTTATTGGAAAATCTCTTGTGCTTGTCATCATAAAAAGGGGGAGATTGTAAGCCCAATGGTTTCCACCTTGGCATTCCCATTTTATTTTGATGATTCCAATACACAAGTGATTTATGATATTTAATGTGTTTGATTGTCTAAGTTGTAGATCACATTGGTGCTAAGACAACATTGCTTGGATTAAGGCCCAAGAAGCTCTCATTGAACCACATTATGAAGGCCAAAGTCATCGGAGATCCAAGACGAACGAAGACTTGAAGAATCGCATTGAAGATCGAAGTCAATTTAGATTGTATAAGATCCAATCTTAGTTTTAGATCTTAAGAGGCATAAATTAGTTAATCTCACACACCCCTAAAATGTATAAGTGATTGTCCTTGTGGTGTTCCAACACTTTGGAACCCTCATAACAATCCCAAGTTGGTGAAATATTGGAAGCCCAGAAACAAGAGTTGAAAATCTGCTGCTGATAGGCTTCTCGGAACTCCGAGAGAATTCTCGGAGCTCCGAGCTTGGAACTCCGAGAAATCCTCGGAGCTCCAGTAGACATTTTCCAACTTCTGTTTGTATTCCCGGAACTCCGAGATTTTTTCTCGGAACTCCGAGAAATATTCTCGGAACTCCGAGAACACTATAACAGTCGGAAAAAGAACCCTTGGTAATTTTCACTAGAATTACGACAATGCCCTTGAACGGTCATATTTGGGTTTTCCTATATATATGGGCTTTCTAAACTTCAAGACCATCAATCCTAACATTCTTAAACTTTACTTGAACATTCAAAGAGTGAATCAAAGCTTATTTATGCCTCTCATCTTCTAAGATTAGGATTTGGATCATAGGCTAAATTTGTACATCTTCTACTTCTTGTAAACCCTTGTGAGGGATTTTTTTGTTCTTTCTTTCTTATTCAAGAACTTTGTATCGGGTGAGTGTTCGGAGAAGCGTAGCCCACTCTCCGTGGTGAAGATCGCCACCAAGGTTAAAGGCGGTTGGAATTTTGTAATCGGCATTGAACTTCGCCGAAGTTAAGAAGATCACATAGTGAAGCCATCAACGTGTTTGGTTGGTGGAGTGGAGTAGGCCTCGCGTTTTGAGGACCGAACCACTTTAAATCTCGGGTGCACTCTCTCTTAAACTCTTGCTCTTTATTAGCATTGCACCTTTAGATTTACCTTGTGAGTTTGAATTTCATTGTTGATCTTTTAATCATCTAAATTAGGTTTGAGTTTTCAAAAGGTTAAAACTTGCTAAGCAACCTAATAATTTTCACTCCTCATAGTTGTCATCTCGGGACCACCCTTGGATTTTCAATCTTCTATGAGCCTGATCCTTTGTTCGATCCTCATTAAATCCCATTCCACATGTCGATTGTGAGTCTATCTTGCCATTATTGCTACCAGAGTGTGTGGTCTTGTTGAGAGCGCTACTTTATATTGACCATGACAGCGTACTCTTCATGTTTAGTTGCTGAGACCCTCCTAGTATAGTCGTTATGCTGTCGGATTTTCGTTAAAAATCTTGGAGTGATCATTATTCTTTTAGGTTTGTTGACAAACCATGTGCTTATCGTACCACATCTCCTAGTATGGCCGTCATGTTACCGAATTTTCTCTAAATACCTTGAGTGTGGTCATCACCCTTTTAGGCTTGTTAACAAATCATGTGCTTATGTTACCCTGTCTCCATGTACTGTCATTATGCTGTCGAATTTTAGCTAAAAACTTTGAGGGTAATCACTATCCTTTGGGGTATTGATAAACCATGAGTTTGCCATGCCATGATCCTTTTGTAAGACCGTTATGCTGTCGAATTTTTCTTTTTATCCGACACACCTTGAGTGTAATGGCAATTCTTTTAGGTGTGATAGGCCGTCGTGACCCTTCTCACGATTGCTATGCTGCTGGCTTTACCCAGGGAAGGGATGCATTTGTATAATCTTTTGTTTCAATTTGCATGAAATATTATCATATGATTACCCCTTATTAAAACCTAGTGTTTGTGATGTCCATGACAGGAGTCTTGCCCGATCGTTTAAACATCGCTCCCCGAAAAGTTACCGCTTCTAAGCCTGTTTGATTTCGTCAAACATCGAGACTAAGTCGTTATTCTACTTCACCAGAATCTTCTAATCCTGACCTAATGGCTGAGTCTACCGAGAGTAGTTTCATGATTAAATGAGAGAAATGATGATGAACCTTACCAGACAGATGTCAACCCTTACTGAAAAAGTGACACGTCCGGAGGGTCAAGCAAATGAGAAGTCTTCAACCTCGAAGGACCCTGCAGTCCAGAATCCTCCAACTGGAATCCATATCCCAGTCAGGTCCATGCAAGTTCCTGCCTTTGATTACGATGATGAGCAGTACGCCGAGGAAAATCTTCCGCCATCTCCTGCTAGAGCTGGAAAAGAGAAGGAGTTATCCGAGAAAGTAGACTAGTTGGCCCTCGAGCTTCTGAATTTGAAAAATCACAATCCAAGGAAAATAGACATGTCTGAATTCTCAATCGTCCCTGGCGTCACTCTCCCTCCCAAGTTCAAAATCCCTGACTTTGCCAAATATGACGGATCTGGGAGTTCTAGAAGTCATCTGAAGATGTACATCAATGCGCTTGAGCAGTACGGTCTGAATTCTCAGCAGATGGCTAAGTTGTTCCAAATGTCTCTATCAGGCGTGGCGTGTAAATGGTTGCTGACTTTGGATTTAGCTTATACCACGACTTGGGAGGACATTGTTGAAAAGTTTATTGAACAATTCTCTTACGATGACGGGGTTGAGGTCACTCGTCGAGATCTGAAAATGCTCAAGCAACAAATCCATGAGTTGTTCACTACTTTTGTTAAGAAGTGGAGGAGAAAGGCAGCTCAAATGACTAACCGCCCATCTGAAGAAGACCAGCTCAGCATTATTGTCAAAAATCTCTCCGGCCCTTATGCGCAGTATATGGCTACTCAGTACTATCCGGATTTTAAGCATTTCATCCACACTGGGAACATGACAGAAGATGCTTTAGCACAAGGTGTAATTCTGAAGAATTACGTGAATCTGAAGGAGGGTAAAAGACCTATCACTGCTCCCAAAGAAGTGAATCAATTGGGGACTTCTCGCCCGCCTCCAAGAAATATAGTAATGGGAGGAGAAAAACCCATTCAAAGGCCAAAGAAAGAGTTCACTCCGTTGCCTTACACCCCATCTTCAATCATGAGAAATCTTGTCAGAGATGGTGTAATTGAACTCTTACCGCTAAGACCTCCCCCAAACCCTCCTCCCAGAGGTTTCAAAGAAGACCAGTTCTGTCAGTACCACCAAGGTCCTGGACGCCATACTGATCGTTGTATAGCCCTGAGATACAGAATTGAGAAACTGCTAGCGGTGGGTGATCTGGTTTTACCCGAACCTAACGTTACTTGAAATCCCTTACCTAGACATACCGCCCCCCCCTCCACCTGGGATAGGAGCCATCTCTGATGACAAGCCCTTTGTTGATCCGACCTCTCTTATTTGTGCCATAACTCCTGCAACTCCCTATGTCTTAAATTTCGAAGAAGAGGAAGAAGAATGTCTTGCTGAGCTTATTATCAATCGCCCTGCCCGAATTCCTTATGTTTTCCAGCCTAATGAGGAAGACCAGGTGATTTACCCATGTGTCTATCAGAATGTTGAATCCATTGTCCATCAAGTAGCACGGACTCCATATGTTTTCCAACCCGATGAGGAAGATCAGGAAGCCCAAATTCCTTATGTTTTCCAGCCTGATGAAGGAGATCATGAAGTTCGTCCTTCTATTTTTCAGCCTGATGAAGAGGATCTGGAGATTGTTTGTGATGAGGTCCACCATGTTACTCGCGGCGGGCGTGTCTTTAAACCAGCCGAGTTAAGGGTTGAGAATCTCGCTGAGTTGGCCAGAGCATCAAAGTTGTTTAAGTCGAGGTCAGATGAAGAAGACGAAAACTTCTCCGGCAGTTAAAGAAAACTCAGGCAAATATTTCGATCTGGGGTTCGCTTATGGCTTCCCCAAAGCACCGTCAAGTTGTACTAAGAGAGTTGAATGCTGCACAGGTATCTGTAGATATTACATCTGATGAGGTGGCTGGTTTAGTAGCGATGGCTAGGGTGTCCAAGACTCTTTCTCTCACTGATGAAGATCTGACATCTGAGGGTTGCAATCATACACGTCCACTGAAAATCACTGTTATCTGTAATGGTAAGAAGGTCCCAGATGTATTAGTTGACAACGGGTCCGCACTGAACGTATGTCCGTTAGCCACTGCTACTGTCCTGGGATTTGGGCCAAATGACTTTATCCCTTCTGAGCAAGGAATTTGGGCGTATGACGGTACAAGACGTGATGTTATTGGAACAGTAGCGACCGAAATTTTGGTAGGAGGAGAAATCTTTGAAGTAGAGTTCCAAGTGCTCGATATCAAAGCGTCTTTCCTTCTCTTGCTTGGCCGACCTTGGCTCCATAAGGTTGGAGTTATCCCTTCTTCACTCCACCAGAAGCTGAAGTTCATCAGAAACAACAGGATGATAACAGTCAAGGGTGATCCTGATGTAGAGGTAGGCCAGATTTCGCAAGAGGGTACCTCAGAAAAGAAAGGTGATGTTAGTCTGACCGGCTTCTCTGTAGAAGTCACAACCATATCATTTGAGAAAGCAAAGAATGAAGAGATTTTGTTCCTCACCAGCACTAATCCCCAGATTGTAAAGATGATGCGTAGACAGTGGTACCTTCCCGGTGGAGGTCTGGGTCGCAATCATCAGGGGATAGTCGAATGGCTTGTAATGAGAAAGAATGAAGGGTTGTTCGGACTCGGATATGAACCTTCTCGTGATGAGATTAGAGAAATGAGAAATTACATGTGGAAATTGTCCGAGCTCCGTCGCCAGGGTCTACAGCTGCCGATGAAATCATTTAGTCTGATCAGGAATGGTAAGTACCGCAGAGAGGGAGATGACTTTGCATTCTGTGGGTTCGCAGAGCCGTGAGTTGATGAGCTAACAGGGCAAGAGCTGCTGGGGTTTGAGATATTTTTTGATATGGAGCTTCCAGATGAGTACCTGAGTTTGCAGATTCATGAGATCGAACCAGAGGTGGATTGGGCTGATATCCTCGGGCCGTGTCTTCTGAATTCCCTGTTCCAGGTTGAGTTACCGATTGTAGCCATGATCGGAGGAGATGCGGTGATCCTTGATCCTGAAAGCCTTATCACCCCAGCCGAGGGACCTCTCACGAACTGGAGTTCCCAGGTCATACCCAAAGTCGTCATCCAATACAGTCCTGTTTCTATCAAAAAGTCCGTTGTCTCTAGCTATATGTCCATTTCCGAGTCAAAAAATAGAGTTTGCTATATCTGATGTTTCTTTTGATGCAGGTACAGTTGTGATCGAGCCCGTTGATGAGGAGTCTTTTGATGCCATTTTTCAGTCTGATGCGGAGTCCGTCGCATCTTCCGTTGAGTCTACCGAGTCTGTTAAGTCTGCTAATACGATAGTCCAGTCTGATGATGAGTCTGTAAAGAGTTCTAAAGATTTCAATACTAAGCCCATTGAAGGCGCGTCAACAGATGTAACTTCGATTCTTTGGAATGAAATGAAAGACTCTTCTTTTTATTCGCCTGTCTCTACTTCAATTTCTGCTTCTCTATCTGATCAAATTGATAATAATAATAAAGACTTCCCCTCTAATGAGGATGCCGACGAAACTCCCCCTGAAATCAAACACATGATTAGGCAGGAGGAGCAGCGTCGAGCAAAACCATCCGAAGAGGAAATCGAGACCATCAATATTGGTGATGAAACCCTAATTCGGGAAATTCAAATTGGCAAAACATTAACTCCCGAAGAGCGTGCAGAATTAGTTGCCCTATTAAAGGAATTCAAAGAAGTTTTCGCTTGGTCCTATGATGACATGCTGGGGTTAAGTGAAGACATTGTTCAACATAGGCTTCCCCTAATCCCAGGTGTCAGGCCGAAAAAGCAAAAACTTCGAAAAATGAAACCAGAGTGGGACTTGCTAGTCAGAGATGAAGTTCAGAAACAATTGGATGTTGGCTTCATACAAGTTGTTGAATACCCTGAATGGCTAGCCAACATAGTACCAGTGCCCAAGAAGGACGGTAAAGTCAGGATGTGTGTGGACTTCAGGGATCTGAACAAAGCAAGTCCGAAAGATGATTTTCCTTTGCCACACATTGACATCTTGGTGGACAACACAACGGGCCATGCTCTGCTTTCATTTATGGATGGATTCTTAGGATACAACCAGATCAAGATGGCTCCTGAAGACATGATCAAGACAGCCTTCATCACTCAATGGGGGACATATTGTTACAGAGTTATGCCATTTGGACTCAAAAATGCTGGAGCAACATATCAGAGAGCTGCTACCACTTTACTGCATGACATGATACACAAAGAGGTCAAAGTATATGTTGATGACAAGATCATTAAAGCGAAGACCAGGGAAGAGCATGCAGGGGCATTGAGAAAGTTCTTCCAGCGAATCCAAAAGTTCAAGCTCCGTCTCAACCCGAGTAAATGTGTATTCGGGGTTACATCAGGAAAGCTCCTGGGATTCTTGGTTAGCCAAAGAGAGATTGAAGTAGATCCGCAGAAAATCAAAGCTATCCAAGAAATGGCGCCTCCAAAGACCGAGAAACAGATTCGTGGGTTCTTAGGCAAGGTCCAATACTTGAGAAGGTTCATTGCACAGTTGACAACGACTTGTGAACCGATTTTCAAGCTCTTAAAGAAGAATGCTTCAAAGAAATGGAACGAAGAGTGTCAAGAAGCTTTCGAGAAAGTCAAGCAATGTTTGGCTTTACCACCAGTTTTGTCACCAATCATACCAGGACAACCGATGTTGCTGTACTTGTTTGTTACTGACACAGCGATGGGGTGTATGTTAGCGCAGCAAGACCCGGAGTCAAAGCGAGAACCATTTACTACATTAGCAAGAAAATGTTGGAGTACGAGCAGAAGTACACCATCCTCGAAAAGACTTGTCTAGCACTGGTTTGGACTACTCAGAAGCAGAGGCATTATTTGTTATCGAATAGGGTTCTTCTACTCTCACGGATGGACCCATTGAAATACTTGTTCGAGAAGCCAGTCCTCACCGGAAGAACTGCCAGGTGGTTGTTGTTATTGTCTGAGTTCGATATCACTTATGTCACGCATAAGTCAATTAAGGGGCGCGTGATAGCTGAGCAGCTAGCTGATTCACCAGCAGAAAATAATGAACTTTTGAAAGCAGAGTTTCCAGATGAGGAGATAATGACCGTGGAAGATGAAGTTCCAGACACAAAGTGGTTGATGTACTTTGATGGAGCAGTCAACAATCGAGGCCAAGGTGTAGGGGCGGTGTTGGTGTCACCAAGAAAAGAGTATATCCCTATATCCATCAAACTTCAGTTCAAGTGCACAAACAATATGGCAGAATACGAGGCATGTATTGCAGGTTTGGAAGCAGCCATGGCCTTGCACATTCAGGACCTAGATGTATTCGGGGACTCAATTCTGATTATCTGTCAGACCAACGGAAACTGGAAAACAAGAGACGATAAGTTGATCCCGTATAATACGTATCTAGAGTCTCTGGTCAGAAAATTCAGAAATATCACATTCACTCATTTGTCCAGAACGAAGAATCATTTTGCGGATGTATTAGCTACTCTGGTTTCGATGCTTGACATTTCTGCGACAATGGAGGTTCAACCATTAGAAGTAAGGCTTCAATGGGCCCCGGCACATGTTAATGCTATTGAAATAGCAGGGAGGTGTTCAGATGGCAAGCCTTGGTACACAGATATCAAAAACTTCATCTCAGGCAAAGGACATCCGCCGGAAGCTTCAGGAAAAGAGCGAAGGTCTCTTCAGAAATTGGCCTCTAACTTTATCATCTGTGGTGAAGAGTTGTACAGAAGGTTGTTCCATGGAATCAAACTTTTGTGTATAGATGAAGATCAAGCCGCTGAACTCATAGAGCGGACACACGAAGGGGTCTGTGGACCGCATATGAACGGAAAGATGCTGTCAAGGAAGATTCTCAGACTTGGATATTACTGGCCGACAATGGAAGCAGACTGCTACGCCTATGTGAAGAAATGTCACAAATGTCAGGTCTATGCCAATCTCATCCATGTGCCGCCTTCTCAGTTACATTCTCTTACTTCACCATGGCCGTTCTCAGTATGGGGAATAGATATCATCGGGAAGATAAGTCCGAAGTCTTCTAGTGGGCATGAGTATATCTTGGTTACCATTGATTACTTCACAAAGTAATCAATGGGTCCCATTTCAAGAAGGAGGTGGCGCATCTGTGTGAAGAGTTTAAGATCAAGCATCATAAGTCTTCACCCTATAGTCCTCAAACGAACGGAGCTGTAGAAGCTGCTAATAAAAACATCAAAGTAATCATCAGCAAGATGACCGAGAGTTACAAAGATTGGTCGAGCAAACTCCCGTATGCTTTGTGGGCCTATAGGACGTCGATCAGGTCCTCCACAGGTGCAACTCCGTATTCTTTGGTGTACGGAATGGAAGCGGTCTTGCCTGTTGAATTGCGAATTCCCTCCTTGAGAGTGATGATGGAAGCTGGGTTGCCAGAATCTGTTTGGGCTCAAGCCAGATATCAAGAGTTACAAATGATTGACGAAAAGAGGCTGAAAGCATTGTACCATGTTCAGGGGTATCATCGCCGCGTCGAGAGAGCCTTCAACAAAAAGGTTCGAATTCGAGACCTCAAGAAAGGAGATCTTGTTCTGAAATCCTTCCGGGCACCGGTATTTGATCCCAGGGGTAAATTCAAGCCAAAATGGCCAGGTCCATACATTGTTGATGAAGTACTGCCAGGAAAAGCCGTCAGACTCCTCGATGAAAATGGAGAAAAGTTAACAAAGCCAACAAACCTTGACCAACTCAAGAAATACTATGCTTAAAGCACCAGAAGGCCTTCCTTGGCCGACCAGAGCTTCAAACCAAATATCATTTCGTAAAAAAAAAAAAAACATATCAAAAGAATCCGTTGCAAAACCCTGTTGAGCTTACACAAAATCAAATCCATTCTCTTTGAAAACCCATAAACTAAGGGCATTTGTGCCTTGAACTACGCGTGACCTGATCCTCATCCTTTGGGGGTACGTAGGCAGTCTGGCTAGTCCGGATTCGGTCGAAACCTTGGAAAACTTATCAAAACTCCGGTCTTTCAAACCCTAACCTACCTAAAAAGTCCTTTTGGTGCAATAGGCAAATGTTTGTGGCTAAAAAAAAAAAAAAATGGAGTCTGAAGACCCGTTAGTTGAAAACCCGCAAGGGCGATCTAAGCAAAAGTTAGGGTCATTCACCTGTTAAGTTGAAAACCCGAAAGGGCGGCTTAGGCAAAAATCAAGGTGTGAGCCTGCTGGATTGAAAACTCGCAAGAGCAATTCAGGCAAAAATTAAGGCAAGCGGTCTGCTAGATTGAAAACCTGAAAAGGCGATCTGGTCAGTGGCAGTGATTTCTAAAGAAGCTGAACAGCAGAGGCAGACAAGACTTGTAACCCAGTAATGGCATCATCAAAGTCTGAGTAGTGCCAGCATGACTTGCTTTGGTCTTTCTCTAAATTAGGGTCACTTAAGACTAAGCAATCGAAGGGGTGCAATGACCATGACGGTAATACCGAACAGGGAATGAATCACTTTTAAGCATGGTATTCGAGTCACTCTAAGAGTGGTTAACCTTCACAATTTAAAATATTTGTCAGGTCAAGAAGCAAGTTGAGTCTTTCTTGAAATCCAAGTCCTGTGTTTGTCAATGTCTTTTACTTGTCACTTGTCAAAGTTTGTCGCGTGTCAAATCAAAATATCCAAGGTCTTGCATGGTCTGTACCTTTCCCAGAGCTGGGGTGACAGGCACCAAAGCAAGAAGTCTCTTCTCCGGAAGACAGATTAAATCATAACGAGGTTCAGAAGAATAGCAAGCTATCAGGCCTATTGAAATTTTGTTAGCTGGCAGATTTGAAAGAGTTCTTTCAGGCAGAAATGATCTCATTGTTGTCATGTTTTCTCTACACAGAGGGCTTCGTAAATCCAATATTCATGAAATGAAATATTTGTTTCCCTGCATTTGTATTTGCTTTATTAAAACTCTAGTCATGGAAGTATGAAATAACTAGGGACATCTTTTATGACTTGGCAAATCACGCCAAGTCATAAAAGCTGTCAAATCCACAAAGGCAATCAATGCCAATGTCTCCAGCAAGTTGAGATAAGAGAGGTTACGAGCACATTTCGAGTCAAACCTCCAAATCCCCCGACTAAGCCTACTCCATAGTCAGCTCATCAGCGAAGCTAGTCCCCAATGGAGTCTAACATCTATTTCCCAGAGAGTCCGCTGGCAATTGCTCAAAGTATTCAATTCCCAGCAAAAATATAATTCTTTCAAAAATGGGTCAGTACCCAAAATCCCAGCAAATCATGTGAGTCCGGTCCTCAGCAAGGAACTCGCACTCCCATTTTCTCGGCAAGAGACAAAGTAATTTCCAAAAGAATCAATCCAAATCAATCAATTCAAATCAATCAATCAATCAAAAATGTGAGAGTATCAATCTTTTCATAAGAATTTTACTCCTCGATCAAATTTCCATCGCTTGTTACTGCGTGAGGGTTCCGCATAACAATGCTTTCCCTTTTGATTAGTGCGTGAGGGTTCCGCCTAATTAAAATTCCACCTTTTGTTACTGTGTGAGGGTTCCACATAACAAATTTTCATCGCTTGTTATTGCGTGAGGGTTCCGCATAACAACACTTTCCCTTTTGATTAGTGCGCAAGGGTTCCGCCTAATTAAAATTCCACCTTTTGTTACTGTGTGAGGGTTCCACATAACAAATTTCCATCGCTTTTTACTCCGTGAGGGTTCCGCATAACAAAACTTTCCCTTTTGATTAGTGCGTGAGGGTTCCGCCTAATTAAATTCCACCTTTTGTTACTATGAGAGGGTCCAAGCCCATTTCTACACGGCATCTAAGCCCGTTCTCACACGGCATCCAAGCCCGTTTCTACACGGCATCTAAGCCCGTTCTCACACGGCATCTAAGCCCGTTCTCACACGGCATCCGAGCCCGTTTCTACACGGCATCTAAGCCCGTTCTCACACGGCATCCACGCCCGTTTCTACACGGCATCTAAGCCCGTTCTCACTCGGCATCTAAGCCCGTTCTCATACGGCATCCAAGCCCGTTTCTACACGGCATCTAAGCCCATTCTCACACTGCATCCAAGCCCTTTTCTACACGGCATCTAAGCCCGTTCTCACACGGCATCTAAGCCCGTTATCATACGGCATCCAAGCTCGTTTCTACACGGCATCTAAGCCCGTTCTCATACGGCATCCAAGCCCGTTCTCATACGGCATCTAAGCCCGTTATCATACGGCATCCAAGCTCGTTTCTACACGGCATCTAAGCCCGTTCTCATACGACATCCAAGCCCGTTCTCATACGGCACCTAAGCTCGTTCTTATACGGCATCTAAGCCCGTTCTCATACGGCATCTAAGCCCGTTCTCGTACGGCATCCGCCATCCTGAGGCATTCTTTCCAAAGTCTCCTTCGGCATCCTTTCCAAAGTCCCCTGAGGCATCCACTCTGAGTAAGACCCTGGAGGCATCTGACCCCTTTAAGAATTCAACCTTCGCAAAATCATTTTCATTAATTCTTTCCTTCTTTAAACCAATTTTCGGGGCAGGTCAAAACGCGTTGTCCTTTTGGCTTTGACATTCGTGTGACGAGCACCCTCTGCCAAAGAGGGGCATCTGTAGACACCCCATTTTGACCTAGTGTGGGACCCAATCCCGCGAGAGGGGTGAGGCGCGAGCCGCCACGCACTCTCTTGGTCTCTCGTACCCACGCGATTGGCGTGTGCATTTTAATTATTGATTTTAATTCATCTTTTATGTGAACTTGGGATCACAAAGGCAATCCGAATTCCACACAAAAGAGACTGACAGAGTCGCCACCTAGATGTGAGATCTAGGACCCGTAATTAACCAGAAATCTAGACTCGCTACCTGGTTGCAAGAATGGAAGGTATGGGAATTTATCCACCACATGCACCATTCCTGCCCGATAATCGGTCTTCAATTCCAAAAGCTAACTCTTTTAAATTTATTTTAAATGGCTCATTCAACTCTTTGTTAATGTGCGAGCTATGTGACATGCATCCTATGATCTAATTTCAATGTGAATCCTAAATGTGTATCTTGATTTCTTAATTTGTCTGGATTCAATCTAAGTGAAAGTTCTCCTAAAATTCTAATTTCATGGAAAGTCCTAAGTGATTTAATTAAGCATTTACAAGAAAATTAATATACAAAACACCACAATTTGTTGCGGTGCCGACTCGCGGTTGGTATGCCATCAGACATCCAAGCTGCCTACGTACCCAAGCCTCACTGGGATCAGAGTCGACGTAGTTCGGTGCACCTAAGCTAAGCTACTTATGCCTAACTCAACTAAGACACCGACGTAGACGGGATTGACTGTTTCAACAGTTTTAGGAGAAGTTATTTAATTCAAGTTAAAAATTTTATTATCTTAGGATTTCATCTAAGATGCTATATGATTCTTATCTAAATGCAAGTTGTTCCTTAGACTAATGCAGGTTAGCCTACATCCTAGTTTACTAGGCTTGTTCTAGGGAAAGATTGGGTGACTAGTGTAACTAGACCTATGGCACGGTTGCTATCCATAGCAAGCGTCCGTGATGAGGCTGGACTCCTAACTCTAGGACTCCCTAAAACCTAAGACTCCCTAAAACTTAGGACACGACACGACACGACACCAGTGTTCCTAAATTGGGCTCTAATGGTTCTTATATCGGAAACCATAATCCAATGGTTCCGGAAGACTCGAGACAAATCGATTTAAGCTCTTGAAGTTAGTTAATTTCAAATTTCAAGGATTTTCAGTTCTTGGACATTAAAGGATTACCAATGGCTCTAGGATTTACCAATTTCGGCCCAGAATAGCATCCAAGGAAGGGAATCGTGCGCTCTTTCCTTGCGCAATTTAATACTTAGGTTATAGCACCTTATTGCCTGGCATATCTCAGGATTTCCGTGGACAGTAACCTCGGAGCCAACAACGTGCTATAGCTTAAATATTCAAATTGTCAAAGATCGAGTGCAATAGGGATACGATTATGGATGCACTGGCCATTTTTCCAGGAAAATCTAAAGATCCTAAGATTGCTGTTTCAATGGATTAAGGAGTTAATATGTGACAGAGATTTAAGGTTCTTTAGAGATTTTCAGATGATTTTTAATTAATTTCGGATTTTCAATGAATTTTATCAATTTTAAACCATATGAGTGATTTTACAGGGGAAACCGTTGCAAATGAATTCGAAATGAGTTGAAACTTCTACAGCAGCAAGATATGATGAGATGTAGCTTATTGAGAGATTTTTACAGATTTTTACATTAAGCTCATATTTAATTTTGATTTAACAATTAATTGACCATATTGCAAAAATAACACAGAAACTACTAGAAATAGAAATCTAAATTCAGTGAAATTTATACAGAAATAAGATATGAGTAAATATAGCATGCGGTGAGATTTTCATAAATTTTGGAAACTATTTACTATCAGTTTCGGATTTTTCAATTTTCAGCCCAGATTATGAATTAACACTACATCCCATATGAAATAAGATCTAAATCACTTGAAACTTTTACAGAAACTAGAAATATGGAATATAAGAATACTGTAAAAATTTTGAGAATTTTATCCGTGATCTGATGTCAGTAAAAATTCTCCCAAAATCTGATAAGTTTCAAAGAAAGTATAAAATGATATACCAAACCAATTCCAAAAATTCCCAAAAATTCATGGTAGAATCTATCAGCATTATATTATTTTCCTACGAAATTTCATTAATTTTGGAATTCGTTTAGTATATATTTTATTTTTCTTCATCGAAAAGATATTTTTGAAGAGTTTTCTATTTTTTAAACACGATTTTCGAGAAAATTACGACTCCGGAAAACATCCTTTAATCTTGTTTTGATATGATGAACACAAGAAAAATTTTAAATTCTAAAAAATAGATCATCCTGAGATGGCTATTTTTTCGAATTCCGTAATTACTCAGCCATTATTTTAAATAAAATACCCCTCTTTACTGAAATTTTCGAAAACCGTTGATCCAATGTCTGATCTGATCCGATGATTATCTTACTCTATTTAGATAGATCGTTGTATTAAATTTCGGGACGAAACGGAATCGAAATACCCATGTAGATCATGATTTTTAGCATACACATTTAATATTCAATTAAATTCAATTAAAGGCTAAAAATCATGCAAAATTCATAATAAATGCCAAATAATTCGGGAAAAATCCGAGAGTAAGGTACCGACCTGTGATCGAGTTCCACGCCGAATCCAAAAGCCGAAAATCCGGAAATACCTCGCCAACGCACAATCCACTCCGCTTTCTTCTTTTTTCTTTTCTCTTTTTTTCTTGTTTTTCTTGTTTTTCTCACGGCAGAGAGAGGGAGTGATTGGGAGAGATAGATTAAGAGAATGTGAGAGTAAAAGAGATATAGAGAGAGGCAAGGAGAGTTTGAGAGAGATAGAGAGAGGCAAGGCGAGTTTGAGAGACCGAATGAGAGACAAGAGGGAGAGACACAGAGGTGGTGAGAGACGCGAGGGAGAGACACAGAGGTGGTGAGAGACGCGAGGAAGAGAGAGAGAGAGAGAGAGAGAGAGAGAGAGAGAGAGAGAGAGAGAGAGAGAGAAGGATAGTGAAAGAAGAGAAAAAAGAAAAAACAGAGTACTAGAAACTCTGTTTTTTTTTTCTTCTTCACGTTGGTTTTTTTTTTTGTTTTTTTTTTTGGTGAGTTGTTGTAAAGGGGAGCTTAGAGGGAGGGATAGAGTTGGGTGAGAGGAGGAATGGGCTGTTTGAGAGAGGAGAGAGGTGAGAGTGGGCCGTGAGATGTGTGGAGAGATGAGAGGGGAACACAGAGGGTAAGGAGATGAGAGGGGATGAAACAGAGTATGGGAGATAGAAGGTTGGGAGTGGGGTAAGTTGCTATGTGAGAGGTGAGGTTTTAGAGCCGTGTGAGGTTGAGAATGAGGTAGAGAGGTGATAATGGGTCAGGGAGGAGTTCAAAAACAATGCTCTGCTTTTGTGGAGTTAAAATAGAAACGGCTGTTGTTGTTAGGGAGAAGACGCAAAAAGATCGATCCTCTGTTGAGCGTGGGAGATGAAGAATGGTTGTGAAGAACCGAGAGAGAGATCTAGAGAGGGATCGAAGAGGGTCAGAGAATGGGGTAGGCTCCTGTGTAAGAAAACAAAAAACGGGAGGGAGATGGGTGCTGTTCTCCTTCTCTTTTGAAGGTAATAGCTGTTCGCTGTGTGAGGGGAGGTGAGAAAGCAGAGAGTGGAGAAGATGGAGTGAGATGCGGAGGGAGAGATCTACGGAGAGTGGTTCGATCTGAGAGAAAGAATAGAGGGAGAGAAATAAGAAGAATCGGTCCCCCAGAGGTTGCTGTGTTCTCCTCCTTTTCTTCAAGCTGTGACTCTAAGAAAACTCTGAATCGTCCCGGGAGAGAGAAATACCAGCCGCTGTCTCGAAAGATCTTTTTTTTTTTTTTTTTTTAGAGAGATCTCTCCTTCTTCTGTGAGGAGATCTCCTGGTTGAAGAAGGGGAGTGATCTCTGCCCTCCCAAGGATCCGAGAGTTGCCGTATTTTCTCCTCTCCTTTCCTTTGAAAGCCAGACGAATCTTTTTTATTGCCTTCTTCTGTAACCTCTCCCAATCAGGCAGTTGATATTTTTAGCCTCAATTAACATCCCACGATTGAGCTATTTGCCTTCACCGCTCATACACCTAAGAAAGAAATATTCTAAAAGCATGGCAAAGACATATGTAGCAAGTGAAGGGAATTTGGCAAAACAGCTTGGTACATTCTAGACTTCCAAAAGGGTCGTTTGGAATAAATGGAATGGTCGAAAATTTCAAATAATGGTGGGCCCCTACCTTAGGTGAATTGTTCTTGCATTGTACTACTTGCATTCAAATCCGTTCCGTTAGATGATCTCAACCGTTCATTTAATGGGGTAATTGGAACCACTCAATCAACGAGCTTTGATGTAAATTGACGGTGCCCACCAAACTATTTACATAGGCCGATCCAAACCATCGATTCGATGGGCGACTATGTAAACCGGTTGCACCCCACGAATTGCTTTAGCAGAATGATCTGTGCCATTGAAACGATGATCCACTATGTAAATTGGTTGTGCCTCTCAAAATTAATTTTTATTACAATGATCTCGACTATCGCTTTGATGATCCACCGCTCAAAACCAATTTCATAATCAGGATCCAAACCGTCCAAGCGATAGGCCTCACATTGTAGATTGGTTACACCCTTCGAATTGCCTCCACATTGCTTAATTGGTGGCCCACAAATCTCTTCCGTTAGATTTCAATACTTTTAAATATGGACCCAGAAAAATAAAATTGAATCGCTTTGGGTGAGCTCGACACATATTTAGCGGGCCACTCGATTTTAAATCCCACAACAAAATGCTAGGCCCATCCCTTGGCCGAGTTTCCCATGAGATCCGTTCATCAAAATTTTAGCGGGCCTGCTCTCTTTAACTTAGTGAATCCTATCCCAGGTTGGACGAACTTATTTTTTTCTTGTATTTGACCTTTGAAAACCATAGTAAACCCTACAAATGACTCGAATGTTTCTTGTGTGGGCCAACTTGCTTGATCCAAATCTAACCAAAATGTTCAATGCGGGCCCACCAAACGGGTTCAAATTCTCCCTTGCTCGGATTCTCGTGAATAACCCTTCTCAACACTCAGCAAAAAAATGCGAAACATGGCAGAAATGATCGGAAAGATCGAGGAAACATAGGAAGTGGACACGGGAATAGAAAACACTGAAAAAGACTGATAGCAAAACATTACTTTCTTTGTTGATTAGAGCGGAGCAAAATGGGGTGTCTACACCTAGTCCGTATTTCCAGAAAAATTTTGAATAAATCCCAAAATCTGAGTTCTGAAACCAAATTTAGAGTTTCCCATAATCAAATATCACGTTCCTAAACTGAACCCCAAATTCCCAAAGAATTGAGCCTTAAAACGCGATACCCGTGAGTTTTGGTATTAACACTCTCCCATTTATACCACTAAGCTCCAAATAGCATCTTCGCTAGCCCATCTTGTTTCTCGTCTCGGTGTTTAAAAAAAAATCGTCAATGGTCATCAATGTTCCCAAGGTGCCCTGTAAGAGGATAACATGAAAAAAAGACAAGTCGAGTTTGCACAAAAATTAAGCATGGATGTGTCAATATCATTTCCCTAGTTAGGCAAGCAAAGGGGGTGAATTAGCAAGAAAGGGAGTGCTAGTAACAGTTCTCATTTGCAAAGAAAAGAAAAGAAGAAACCATTTTCTCTACCCTAAGCCACCCCCTAGTTGTGTAAAAGAGTGGTCATAATGCACTTGAGAAGGGCTGTACCAGGGAGAATGGGAGGGGTGCAAATTTATCACTTTCCTTTACAACACCCCCATCAAATTAGGGTTTAGGGAGATCTGATTTTCTAAAAAGAGGGGGACCTCATTTTCTGCAGCCGCAAGAGAGAATAGAGAGGGAGAGGGGAGCGTCCATCTTCCGTCCATCTTTCGCCACTCCTCCTCCAGCCACCACCGGCCACCATAATCCCATTCCACAGCCACTAACTACATCCCACCACCACCTCTGCAACTCCGACAACCACCACCACCATCGCCTCTATTCACCATCCTTCTCACCCTTTTTGCAGATTTTGTTTCTAAAACCCATAACCCACATCTACAACCTCCGATCAAATCTACCCCAAACCCTTCTTCAAAACCCATCGGGATTCTCCATCGCCGACCAACCCCTCTTCTCCGACCAACCCCTCTCCTCCGGCCACTCCTCCTCCAGCCGACCCCTCCATTGCCGCCACCATCAAACCCATTTTTCTTTTTATTTACAAACCCTCCACCACTCCCATCTTCTCTGACCACCAGCCACCACTGACTACCACAAACCCACTTCGAAAACCCTCTTCCACCCTCATCTTCTCCAACCACCACCTCCAGAACCGAAACCCATTTCCACCCCAAACCCACTTCGAAAACCCAAGTCCAAAACCCAAAACCCATCTCCATTTCCAATCTCTGCAACCCACCCTCATTTGCATCTCCATCTCCACCATCCTACATCTCAGCCACCCTTAAACCCCTTTTCCTTTTCATCTAAAAAAAAGAGAAACAGAGAGAAAATCCAGAGGGAGAGAAAGAGAGAGAGAGAGAGAGAGAGAGAGAGAGAGAGGGAAGGCCGATCATCTTCCCCAACCTCCCCGTCGCCTCCACCCTGAATCCGGCCGGCCATCTCCACTTCCATGAGCATCTCTCAACAGATTTTCATTTTTTTAAATCCCCAAACCCATTGCACATGTGTCCTACCTCCTCTAACCCTCCATTGATTCCAACCCATCTTTTCCCTCTTGAAACCCATCTCACACCTTCATATTCTCCAACATATCTTGGAAACCCATTTCAAAACCTCTAGCATCATCATCTCTCTTTCCCAATATTTCTCCCATTTGCAGCTATCCCCATGGTTATAAACCTTCTTTTTCGTTAAATCCAACCACCATCTTTATTCCCTATCATCATTAAACCCAATTACCTTGGATCTAACCACCCCACTGTAGCTGAAACTCTTGTCATTTGTTCATTTATTTCTTGCGGCAACGGGGAGGGGATTTCACAGAATGGATCTTGATTCTATCTCGGACAGCGATTCAGGTAACATCTATCCCCATTTTTAGCTTGCATTTAGAGCATAGATCAAGGTGAATTGATAAATGGGTTTTTGGGTGCTATAAAATGGATGGGATCTGTTGTGGCTGTTGGGATGAGGTTGAAAGTTCGCAGAAAGGTTTTAGATCATTTAATTTGACCTTTATCCTATTTTATAGCAGCTGATTTTGACCATGGGGAATTACGGATGTCGGGGCATGACTGGTTTGTTTTATAAGCCCAAAAGGAAGTTCATTGAAATTTGGAGTTAATTTCAATGTTTGATATCTTCAATGGCTTTCAAGAGTTCTCTGTCGGGTTGAGGCGATGACGGGATGTTTCTTGAGCCATCCCTTCGCCCCTCATGTCTCTTTGCTTATCCCATCATTTCTCATAGGCTTAGGGATTTTCCCTTCTTGGAGGCCGTCCTTTCTTACAGAACTCAAGGGTTCCTTCCTCTCCGAGATGATAATTTTCTATAGGGTTAGGGATTAATTTCTTTCCTTCTTCGGGTTCATCTTTTCACACGTTCCTTAGGGTTGTCCTTGCATTTCAGGATCCCCATCGATTTTGGGAACACTCGTCGGGTTTAGGCGATGACGGACGGCAACCTCTTGAGCCAAAACCTCCTTTCAATCAAAAAGGATAAAAATACATAAAAAAAAAATACAAAGCAACAAAAAGATAAAAAAAACAACAGAAGCGTTTTTCAAAAAGCTGTTTCGAACTAGGTTGGCTTGATCCCTTTCCACAGGGTACGTAGGCAGCTTGGGATTTTCGTCCCAAGTTCAGTCAAACTTTTCAATAAAATCATTTAAACCCTTCAAAAAAATCACTTCAGCATCTAAAAATATCTTTCAAGCTTTTCCCAAAAATACAAAAACCAAAATGGGCAAGGATGGTGATTGCCAGGTCACTTGGAGCCTTCTTTTCATTTCATTTCCGACTTTGATCGTGGTTTGCCGGTTTTATCGGTTTTCCAATGTTTTATCGGATTTTGGGATGGGCGACGACGTAGCGTGGCCCCTTTACAGGGATTGTCCTCGCTGAGCCCAACGATAGGCTATGACGATCGCCAGACTTGTCCGATTTTGAGCGGATCAGGATCACTGAGCTCGATTCCTTTAGAATCGCTCCCTGAGTCTATCGTATGTCCCATTTTCTTTTCCCTGGCATTTTGGGTTTGTGCATACCGTCTATTCTCTGATTCCTTTATTTCCTTGTATCTTTTAGTTTATCGTGTGTTTGTCTTTGGTTCCTTGTGTGTTTACTTTCAGCTTGCTTATTCCTTGTGCGTTTAGTTTCACATGCTTAGCTGTAGATATTTACTGCTTTTCTACTTATCATATCTGCTATTACTTGCTTAGCTGTAGCTGTGCATGCGGATGTTATTGCTTTCCTAGATGTGATGGGTTAGGAGTAGATGCAGTAAGTTAGGATTTGGATGTTTATTTTGCCCATCCCCAGGTCATGCATGTTAGATAGACGTTTCTTCGGGGATACTCGTTCCCATTTCACATGATTTTAGCCCAAAACTCTTCAAAATTAATTAAAAATGGCATAAGAGACCAGGTGCTTGCACTTGGGTGAATTGGGGGCGCTTAATACCTTCCCCATTCGTCATCAGGCACGGACTTTTGTATCTCTGGTTATCCGTTGCAACTGAGTATTTCATGGGATTCAGGGCCTACTTGCTTGGATGGCGACTCTTCTTTGTTATAGGTACATCTTGGTTCCGGGCTGGTCCTTGAATCGAGAGGTATCTCATTTACATCGCCACCCATGCTGTGAGTGGCACCATTTAGAGAGTTCCTTGGTAGAGCTCTCCACATTGTGGAGATCTTAGAGGATCGGCGTGGGATCTCGTGTCCCTCGCCCACCGTCCTCGGGATCGGAGTCCACATTTATATAGGGTAAGCAGTGGTTTAGAGTGTTTATAAGTGTTTAATATAGGGTAAGCAGTGGTTTAGAGTGTTTATAAGTGGTTTATAGATGGTAAACAGTGGTTTAGAGTGTTTATAAGTGGTTTATATAGGTTAAACAATGGTTTAGAGTGTTTATAAGTGGTTTATATAAGCCTAGCAGTAGTTGAGAGTGTTTATAAGTGGTTTATATCGGGTAAGTAGTGATTTAGAGTGTTTATAAGTATTTAATTTATGGTAAGCAGTGGTTTAGAGTGTTTATAAGTTTTTAATATAGTTTTTAAAATGAACGCAACTCCATAGGATGATCCAAACCGTCCCTTTGATGGGCCGCAAAGGTTGCATCCCAAAATATCATTTTCGTAGGCTGTCCTAGCCCTGCAATCTAAATAGAAACTACATATTATGCATCCTCTCTCTCTCTCTCTCCATCTAGTTTTTTCAAAATGAACTATGGCCCACACCATAGGATGATCCAAGCAATCCATTTGATAGGCCACATCTTAAATAGATTGTGTCCCAAAAAACCATTTCCATATGATGATCCTAACCCTCTGATATAAAGAGAAACTGCTTATTATGGAAACCTCTATAGATTCGAGGGTTGCGATCATCCTATGCAAATGATATTTTTGGGCGCTACCTATTTACATTGTGGCCCATCAAATGGATGGTTTGGATCATCCTATGGTCTGGACCATACACGTCATTTTCAAAAATATGGGTGGGGCCTACAATTGGGCCTTAATGTTACTGTACGAACCACACTATAGGATGATCCAAACCATGGACGGGTTGGATCATCCTATGGTGTGGACCGTACACTTTATTTTGAAAAATATGGGTGGGGCCTACGATTGGGCCATAATGTTACTGTACGACCAACTCCATAGGATGATCCAAACGATCCATTTGATGGGCTACAACGTAAATAGGTTGTGCCCAAAAAATCATTTCCATAGGATGATCGCAACCCTCCAATCTATAGAGGTTGCATAATATGTAGTTTCTATATTTAGATCGGAGGGCTAGGATCAGCCTCTGGAAATTATATCTTGGGACGCAACCTATTTACGTTGTAGCCTATCAAATGGACGGTTTGGATCGTCCTATGGTGTGGCGTTCATTTTGAAAAGTATGGCAGGGCACGTTTCTTGTTGGGCCCACCAATTGTTCCCGTTGGAGAGAGAGAGAGGGAGAGAGAGAGAGGGAGAGAGAGACAAGTAAAAAGGTTGAGAAACACGCCATAAAAAAGTAAAAATGTTTGAGTTTTCAAAATGAGGGCATTTTCGTCCGAAACCCATGCAAACCTGTCAACATCACTTCAAATTGGTAATTTAGAAAACACCCCCTGCCACGTCATAGTCAGTACGAAGCCCTTTTTTTAGTCATTTCCCTTAACTAAATTATCCAAAATGCAGTTTGAGTGGCCAATTTAAAACTGTACACTAGTCATTTCAGCCAACAATAATGGACAATTTTATGAGATTTAATTATATAGTTCGCTAGGGACCCATCAATTTTTTAGGGATCACAGTGATAAGTGCTACCAATGTCAACGAATCCACTTCAGATCAAATCCACTAATATCTTGTTGATGATCTGGTCCCATCCTATTGCTAGGATCCTTTGGGGAGTACTTTTTTGAATCCTACATTTTGAGTTTGGGTCATGATCCATATCGGATCTCCATTGGAGAATTCTAGGTCCTACTAGAGAGTAGTTGTGTGGTTCTAGTTAGGGTTATTTTTTTGGGTTCTAGTTAGGGCTTTGAAGTACGTTTTTACACACATATTTGTTTACACAATGGTGGTTTTTCTAAAAAGATAACAGCGGCAGTTATTCTCAACAAATTAAAGGTTTTTCCCTCCCAAAGGCTTGGAGCAGTTGTAAACAGTTATAATAGATAGAGTTACAACTCAGGTCGGGCGGGTCGGATTTTCCAAAACCCTACGCTACCCAAGAAATTATCTCTGATAAGGTCGGATCAGTTTTCCTTAAGCAAAACCCGAGATTCATAAACACAGCAATACCCGAGATAGTTTCTCGGGCTAGGTCGAGTCGGGTCGGGTCGGTGAAATTCCAATGATAGGCCCAAGTGGCAACCTAAAAGGAGATTAGGTTTATAAAAATAAAATTTACCTTTTGAAATTTTAACCCAATTATTTAAACTCTCAAATGAAGGATTAAGAGATCAAAAAATGGAAACAATTTAAGCAAGTAAGTTAAATCTAAAGTGCAATGCAAGAAAGGAGCAAGAGATAAGAAAGAGTTCACCCGAGATTTAAAGTTGTTCGGTCCTCAAACACACCAGGCCTACTCCACTCCACCAACCAATCTCGTTGATGGCTTCACTATGTTGATCTTCTTAACCTTGGCGAAGACCGGTGCCAATTACAATCGCTTTAACCTTGGTGGCAATCCTCACCACGGAGAGAGGGCTACGCTTCTCCGAACACTTGCCCAAATACAATGAAAGAAAATAGAAAATTACAACTTCCCTCTTCAAGGGTAGATAGCTCTCAAGCTCACACAAATTCCACTCTTAAAATGATGTACAAATTCAAGCCTAGGTCAAATCCCTTTAGATATCCCAAATTGAGGCACAAGGGTGATTACCACTCTCTAATATGTTTAGAGCAGGTTTAGGAATGAGAGAGAGATGTTTTAAGGCATAGAGAACACATATTTATAGAGAAAACCCAAATATGACCGTTACAGGGGCATAGTCGTAATTCTGTAAATTTCCCAACGGCTATAATTGTTTTTGCCAACACAGTGTTCTCGAAGTTCCGAGATATTTTCTCGGAGTTCCGGGAATTGAAACAGAAGTTGGAAAATAGTCCTTGGACCATTTCTCGGAGTTCCGAGAACTTTCTCGGAGCTCCGAGAACTTTCTCGGAGCTCCGAGAACTTTCTCGGAGTTCCGAACTCGGAGCTCCGAGAATATTCTCGGAGTTCCGAGAAGCCTGAATCAGCAGATTTTCCAGATTTTTTATGCTGATAATTTTTGGGCTTCATGGGCTTCCAAATTACACATAGATGGGATTGTTATTCCAATTAGGGTCAGTTGTTTGGTGACTCCATTATGCCTCAAGGAGGGGTACCTAGTAGGGATTAGATGTACAATCTAACACAAGACTTAAGCCTTCAAATCTTCTACTTTTAAAGCACATCTTCAAGTCTTGAACTCTTGCATGGATCACCTCCATTTTTTTGGCTTTTCAAGATCACTCCTTGAATGCTCCAAGCCTTCATCATCCTTTGGCTTCAAATGGTGTTCAAGGATGTACAAGCCTCGATCCATGCTGTTTTCCTTGATCTAAGTGTTTGAAATGCTTGAATCTTCAATACATGCACTTAAACATCAAATACGTTAGAAATACAACACATTTCAACTTGTGTTTGGAATCATCAAAACATAGAAGATTGCCAAGGTGAGAACCATTGGGCTTACAATCTCCCCCTTTTCTGATGATGACAACACACAAGGTGATTGCCACATTTAAGCACACTAAACATAAAACTTCTCCCCCTTTGTCATCACAAAAAGAAGGGACGAAAGTTTTAAACATAAGGGAAAAATTATGCAATGTATAGCTCCCCTTTTGTCAAGGAATAAATCAAATCAAAACACCCCCTTAATAAAAGCAAAATTCAAAACAAGGAGGAATTTAAAAACTCATATGGGGTTTTGAAAGATAACTCATTTTCTAGCTCCCCCTAAATCAAATGTCCCCCTTAAACAAAATACAATCATTAATAAATGGGGATCATCCAAATTAAATTCCCAAGATAAAGATATAACAATCTAAGTAAAAGTCTTGGGCACAAAGAACCAAAATTCATAGAGATATTCAAATTAAGCATATGCCCATAATCTAATGCAAAAGCATAAAAAATTAAGTTGGGGCCTTTGGAACCCACATCCATTTGGTTCCAAATGATTTAGATTTACCTAAAATGTTCTTTTCAACCCAAATCATCTTAATCTTAGGTAAAGTTTTAAGAGCACATTCATTTTTAAAATGTCCTAATCTACCACAAAAATGATATTTTGTGCAACAAGTAGATGGACATGTAACAATACAAGAAGATTTAAGATTTTCAACATTTTTCTTCTCTTCTTGCAAATTTTTGTTTTCAAAAACCAATTTTTCATTTTCTTTTGCAAATGACTTACATCTTTGAATCAAGTCTTTGTTTACATTAATCAAGTCATTGTTTATTTGATTCAAAGCTTCATTCTTGAGCGAGAAATTATCAATTTCCAAGTGCAAAGAATCAATCTCATTTTGTAGTTTGGAAATTGAGGAGTTGAAATCCTTTTTAATATCAAAAGTGTTTAAACAAGGATTCACAATACTACCATGTAAATGAGAAACCTTAGAATCTTCTAATGAAAGATGACAAGAATGATTTTTAGAGATTTCTTCAAGTTTAATCCAAATCTCATGTACATCTTTACATGTTGAAATTTTCTCAAAAACATGGGGAGACAACGAGCAACAAATTGCAATCAAAGCTCTACTATTTAATGCATGCAATTTGGACCCTATTTCCCCCCTTTTAAAAATACCATTTTCTACAAGATTTAAGATCTCTAAATCCAAAGATCCTAAAAAGAATCTCATACGGGTTTTCCATTTCCCATAGTTGGTTCCATCAAAGGATGGAGGGATAGAGATGTCATGACCAATTTAAAAATTCATGGGTTTTGCCAAAAATGATCTTTAACTCTTAACGGTTAAGGCTTTTGAAACAAGAGCCCTAGCTCTGATACCAAGTGAAATTCCAATGATAGGACCAAGTGGCAACCTAAAAGGAGATTAGGTTTATAAAAATAAAATTTACCTTTTGAAATTTTCACCCAATTATTTAAACTCTCAAATGAAGGATTAAGAGATAAAAAAATAAAACAATTTAAGCAAGTAAGTTAAATCTAAAGTGCAATGCAAGAAAGGAGCAAGAGACAAGAAAGAGTGCACCCGAGATTTAAAGTGGTTCGGTCCTCAAACACACAAGGCCTACTCCACTCCACCAACCAAACCCGTTGATGGCTTCACTATGTTGATCTTCTTAACCTTGGCGAAGACCGGTGCCAATTACAATCGCTTTAACCTTGGTGGCCATCCTCACCACGGAGAGAGGGCTACGCTTCTCCGAACACTTGCCCAAATACAATGAAAGAAAATAAAAAATTACAACTTCCCTCTTCAAGGGTAGATAGCTCTCAAGCTCACACAAATTCCACTCTTGAAATGATGTACAAATTCAAGCCTAGGTCTAATCGCTTTAGATATCCCAAATTGAGGCACAAGGGTGATTACCACTCTCTAATATGTTTAGAACATATTTAGGAATGAGAGAGAGATGTTCTAAGGCATAGAGAACACATATTTATAGAGAAAATTCAAATATGACCGTTACAGGGGCATAGTTGTAATTCTGTGAATTTTCCCAACGGCTATAATTGTTTTTGCTGACACAGTGTTCTCGGAGTTCTGGGAATTGAAACAGAAGTTGGAAAACAGTCCCTGGACCATTTCTCGGAGTTCCGAGAAGCCTAAATCAGCAGATTTTCCAGATTTTTTATGCTGATAATTTTTGGGCTTCATGGGCTTCCAAATTACACATAAATGGGATTGTTATTCCAATTAGGGTCAGTTGTTTGGTGACTCAAGCCTTCAAATCTTCTACTTTTGAAGCACATCTTCAAGTCTTGAACTCTTGCATGGATCACCTCCATTTCTTTGGCTCTTCAAGATCTCTCCTTGAATGCTCCAAGCCTTCATCATCCTTTGGCTTCAAATGGTGTTCAAGGATGTACAAGCCTCGATCCATGCCGTTTTCCTTGATCTAAGTGTTTGAAATGCTTGAATCTTCAATACATGCACTTAAACATCAAACACGTTAGAAATACAACACATTTCAACTTGTGTTTGGAATCATCAAAACATAGAAGATTGCCAATGTGAGAACCATTGGGCTTACAGTCGGTTTTTTTTTGCATTCTCGATCAATTCACCATAAACCCACTATGAACACCTATGATGTAAGCCTTCTAGGTGCTTGTAATAAGAACAATATCGGTTGATGCTTATAACCAGAACAAGGCCTAACTGCAGATCTGGCTGCAAGTCATTTTCCATAGCAAGTAAGCCATCTAACAGGGAAATGATTGGGATCCTCTGGGATCTGTTTAGACACATGAGAGCAAGCACCCCTTAAAACTCTTCAAGTAATTCATGCATAAACTGACAAAAAAAAATTCAAAAAATCTATTACAAGCACCAATAATACTGAATAGGGTTGCAACTCGGGTCGGGCGGGTCGGGTTTTCCAAAACCTTGCCCTATCCTAGAAGAAATCTCGGGTCGGGACGGGTTGGGTCAGTTTATTTTTTAAAAAACTCGAGACTCCTAAACTCGGCCCATGGTTTTTTTGGATCAAGTTGATGCGAGTGGAGTTTTACCCAACCCAAGTTGCAACCCTAGTAATAGAAATCTATATAAGGAAATGACTGCGTCCAAGAAATAAGTATCAAAACCAACATCAAATATGTCTTAATTTATCTTTACATTTACCTTTTAGTTTTTTGCACTGTCTATTACTTTTTAGTAGTTGTACTTCAACGCAAGAATTGAAGACTTTAAGGAATGGATTCGTCATCTTCTGTGAGCATTTCACTTTAATTCTCTATCCATCGCACTAAGACATGTTTTTATTATTTTTATTAAGAATTTAACTGGATTCTTGCCAACCTTCGTCGAGTCATTTGCATTCTGTGTACATCGATCTCATGACCATCACTTGGCACCATGTGCTTAAAAAGTCCTTTTGTCTAAAAAGGCATTAGTGCCCAAGGAAGAAGTGATATTCCCCTCTTCTTCTCAATCGTCTAAAATCCAATCCTAGGGGACAGAATTGATTACCCATCGAATTGAATTTTAGACTCTCAACATATCAATTGACATGCACACAAATCCAACACACAGCACACACTACTCACTCTACACCACGACACTGTATCACAATCCGGGTAGTCGTCAACACATTTTAGCACGCCCTATGGGACCTTAGTCTGACGCGATGCCAAATGGATCCGAATATTAGAATTAGAAGTACAAATGGTGAATCTATCATTCTTAGAAACGTTGAGATACAAGATCAATGGACTTTAGATAGAGAAAATCCGCTAGAAGAAAATCCTAGTGCAATCTCTCCAAAGAAACACTTCTCTATGAGGCAAGATTTCAATATACCTGCTTGGATTAAAGACGTGACCACTACAATTAGATAACACATAGAAAAAAAATTCGCACGAGCTATCCCAAACGGTAGCTTGACAAATTTGTGAAGTGATTAGGCCATTTCAGTCTTCTAGGGAGAATTTTTCCAAGTGGGTCAACAGGCTGTTCAGTCAACTTTCTGATAGGATTGCACTGACAGTGCCAGTTCAACCACCATCTTAGCAGGAGAATAGATCAATCTAGCAGCTACCATATACTGGATGATTTGTCCCTAGTTCAAGTAGCCAGATGAACGATGGAATAATATTAAATCAATTTTAAATGCTGCAGGATAAAATCTTTATATCAGGAGGCTAATGCGCTAGCCCATCTTCTTCCGTCCAGTGAGACACAAGTAAAAATTCGATGTTGGGATATAATTTTCCATCGACTGCGATAGTTACTAATAACATTGCCGCCAGTATGTTTGCGCAACAGGGAAAGTCACCTATGGCGAATCGACCAAACCCAGGAGTTGTACGACGCAAAGAAAATTTGACCAATCTAAATGGCAGTTTGCAAATCGGCAACATGAATGGTTTTGCTGGGAAAAATAATTGAAATCAAACCTAGAACTAACCTCAGGCACCACAATAAAATCCCCATGTAATTCTTGATGGTCGTCGCACCCCTCCTCCCCTGCCTGGGAAAAGCAATGCCGGCGACGTCTCTTTTCCTACGGTGATGTGGGGTCGTGACAAAGGGGAATGAAGACACGACGTCTCTCTCCCTATCTGCCTTTTCCATGTAACCTTTTTGTTATTGGTATTTTTTAGTCGTGTTTAGATTTTTTGCATTTATTTTTCAGTTTTGGCCTCTTCTTTCTTATTAGCTGACTTGAGCGTATAGACACCTAATTTTGTCAATGTGGAACTAATGATAGGTTGTCACGAGGAAGAGTCTTATGACGAGTCCCAGAGCACCTGTCGTCTTTCTTCCAAACTCTCTCTAGGTTATGAAACTAGGAAAAATTTTCAAAAAAGATCTTTACCCCAGAGGTGTAACAAAAGCCCATCTTTACATGGTATCCCGCTGATGAGCACATTTATGTGTGAATTGTAGGTAGGAAAAGCATGCATATTTCATATTTAGAGTGGTACTACTAAGGTATTTTGCTTGTTTTTTGTGTTTTAGGGATATTCTTGAATTTCTATGGAAAATGGAGCTATAGAGATGAAATTCCAAATTAAAATTCAAGTGTGAGAACAACTAATTTACAAGTGGACCGTCCAATGGATGGCTTGGATCGTTCCTTCGAAATCAAGAGAGGGGAGACGAATATAATTGTTCATGTTATATTGCATGGAGGGGTAGATTAGCCATTTGCGAAAAATTGTGGCACGGTTGCAATTCATTGGAAAAGTGGGGATAATTTGGTTGTTTCACACAACAAAGCAAGAGGAAAAATAGGGAGAAAACCATCGACTTAGCTCTCTCTCTCTCTCTTCCCAACTGATTTTCTCTTTCTCTCTCTTCTCCCTATTTCGGTGGGAGGGTTTTCCCTAATGGCAGTCTACTATTAGTGTGTCTCTATGCATTTTCTTCGACTAAATTAAAAATTTATCTATGTTTAATCTATGTGTATAATAATGCTTGTAAACAATAAAACTAATCAAAATTACATACACAAATGTAATGTATAACTATTATCAAAGAATATGATGCATAAAGAACAAAACCCCTCTCTCTTTTCCTTCGTGAAAGTATGAAATGAAACGACTGAAATGGGTGAAATCGCATTCACATCCGATTCATTAAGTGATAAGAGAGGTTTTGACCAAAATTTGGAGGGAATTTTTGTAAACCATTTCGGATCGTGACTATCCAATGGGCAGCTGTGGCGTGCCCATGCACAATCCAAAATTTTTCAGATCCCAAATTTGATGATCCGAAATATGCCCATGGATCCTATTCATATGTTTAGATCCCGTTCATTAACATTCGGATTCGGACTGGAATGTGGTGGACGTGGGCATGTGCATCCAATTTGGAAAGTTTTCTAATAATAGGTTACCATGCAAGGGGGCAAAGAATTCGTTTTGTTTTTTGGGAATGTGAGATATTCTAACGAAAGGCAAGTGCAAGGTAGGTAATATTACCATTTGTTGGAAACATACATGGGAAAAGAAAATATCTAATTATGAGCTTTCAAATGGACGATTGGATCATCACATGATAGCCATGTATTTCTCTTAACGTGGAAAGTGACTGGAGAATTGGAATTTTTCATATCTAATGATGGCTGTTAGTAGGACCCACATGGGGTGTATTAATTCAATCGGTATTTTCACATGGACTTGCCAATCTTGCAAGAATATTTTCTCACCCAATTTGGAAGGAATTCCTCTTTTATTTTTCATTGAATTGATGACCATGTAAACGGCATGGATGAAAATTTGCTAATTATTTGAGAGAGGGTTGCTGCCATTTGTAGCAAAAAAAAAAAAAAAGTTCAAGTGGAAGCACTCAATTAACGGCATGGATGAAAATAGCAACATGGAAGCTCTCTCTCCTATATAGATCATCAAAACACTATCTTTGTGGCTCTCTTCCCCTAATTAATTTTTTCGCCCAACTCTCTCTCCATTTTTCTCTCCTTTATTTTTCGTCCAATAATTCCTCTTCAAAAATTTCGTCCAATTTTTCCTCCCCTCTCATAATTTTGTCCAATTTTTTCTCTTTTGCTCTCTTACACCTACCTACCTTCTTACACTAGTTAATATTTCACTCTTTCATCTCATATTTCATCACAAGAGGCTCGATCCGACCATCCAAAATTCGATCCAAGGCTCAACTCAAGGCGACATCAAGGCATTGAAGGAGGGAGAATTGACCATTGCTCGAAGGAGAAAAAGAATAAGTTTGTTTTAATTATTATTTTTCTTTTTATTTTCAATTTCAATTCGATGTACTCTTATTAAAGGAATTATTTTTATTTCTTTTCCTATTTAAGTTCTTGATGGCACTCTATTTTCTTGTTTTCTTTGTTTCTTTTCCCTTCTCTATGAGTAACTAAACCCCCTTTACTTGGGGTTTAGATGAAGGCATGGGGAAGGAGAAAGATTATTATTTGAAATCAATGAACTTAATTGAATATTGTATAGGGTCTTGTATTTGTAACATCCCAATCATTCATGCCATTGGCTTTCCCCTTTCGTATGAATAATTGTTGATCAACAAATATCATTCCTATATAATCTATAAAGTTGGGTAGTATGTTTGATCAATCACTCATGGGCAATGACATCAATTGATCTTATTTCCCATTGACCGGATTTATTAAATATACAATTCAATACAAACAATTGGTTTAATTATTCAATCTAATCCTAAGTAGCTTTGGTTTTTGCTATCCGGACTTGTTCCTGACCAGGAGTGCGCTCCAGGTCTTTTGCGGAGACGAGCCGAGGCGAACCAAGCATTGAGTACCCTAGTTTTAGTGAACTGGGTTTCCAAGTAGCTTTGGTTTTTGCTGTCCGGACTTGTTCCTGACCAGGAGTACGCTCCCGGTCCTAACGGAGATGAGCCGAGGCGAACCAAGCAGTGAGTACCCTAGTTTTAGTGAACTAGATTTCCAAGTAGCTTTGGTTTTTGCTGTCCGAACTTGTTCCTGACCAGGAGTACGCTCCCGGTCTTTTGCAAAGATGAGCCGAGGCGAACCAAGCAGTGAGTACCCTAGTTTTAGTGAACTGGGTTTCCAAGTAGCTTTGGTTTTTGCTGTCCGGACTTGTTCCTGACCAGGAGTGCGCTCCCGGTCTTTTGCGGAGACGAGCCGAGGTGAACCAAGCAGTGTGTACCCTAGTTTTAGTGAACTGGGTTTCCAAGTAGCTTTGGTTTTTGCTGTCCGGACTTGTTCCTGACCAGGAGTGCGCTCCCGGTCTTTGCGGAGACGAGCCAAGGCGAACCAAGCAGTGAGTACCCTAGTTTTAGTGAACTGGGTTTCCAAGTAGCTTTGGTTTTTGCTGTCCGAAGTTGTTCCTGACCAGGAGTGCGCTCCCGGTCTTTGCGGAGATGAGCCAAGGCGAACCAAGCAGTGAGTACCCTAGTTTTAGTGAACTGGGTTTTCAAGTAGCGCGAGGAGATTTCCAAAAGAGCCTCTATCATTCACATTCAATACATACATTTACAATCACTTTTGCCCCGGCTGGTCTACTACTGATAGTATTTTCGGAGGTTCTTCGAGTTCCAGGCATGGAGTAGTAGGTGCTCCCCAAGCGTCTCCAACTTATAACTTCCCGGGTGAATCACCTCTTTTACTCTGTACGGCCCCTCCCAAGTCGGGGAGAGTTTTTCGATCTTCTTCGGTTGGGAGATAGCAGCTTTCCTTAGGACTAGATCCCCTGCTCGAAATTCTGTGTGGCGTATCTTCAAATCATGATAGTTGGACACTTTCTGCTTGTAGGTAGCGACCCTAATTCGGGACTCTTCTCGGGCTTCTTCCAGTAAGTCGAGATTTGCGCAGAGCCCGTCTCCATTGAGCTGTTCGTTGAAGTTGGTAACTCTGGGAGATGGGGTGCCCACATCAACGGATATTACGGCCTCCATCCCGAAGGACAAGTTGAATGGTGACTCCCCCGTTGGTGTGCGTGGGGTGGTGCGATACGCCCATAGGACATGATAAAGTTCATCTGCCCATCGGCCAGCCTTTTCGTCCAGCCTCTTTTTAATCCCCTGAAGCAAGATTCTATTCGTTACTTCGGTCTGCCCATTCGTCTGAGGGTGAGCTACTGAAGTGAATCTCTGTTCGATCTTCAAGTCGGAACAGAACTTTCGAAAGTACCGGCAGTCGAATTGTCTACCGTTGTATGTTATCAAGACGCGTGGGATCCCGAATCTACAAACCACCGACTTCCAAAATAAGTTCTGCACGTTTTGCTCTGTGATCTGGGCTAGAGGTTCGGCCTCCACCCACTTGGTGAAATAGTCAATGGCCACTACTACAAACGCGCTACTTCCGGAGGCTGGTGGAAAGGGGCCCAAGATGTCCATCCCCCATACTGCGAAGGGAAGTGGGCTGATGATCGGGGCCATAGACACAGCAGGTTGGTGGATGGTGGGAGAGAACTTTTGGCATCTCTCGCACTTCTTGACCAAGTCCAGAGCGTCTTGCCTTAAGGTTGGCCAGTACAGGCCTCTCAGCAGCACTTTGATTGCCAGGGCCTTGCCCCAGGGTGTATGCGGCGTTGCTGGGCCGGAGGCACTTTAGGTATGGGAGGGTGTATGACCTTTTGTATAGGCTCTCACCATCGAGGGAAAACCAGGCTGCTCTCTGTATCACTTTGCGGGCCTCCTTCTTGGCTTCGGGAAGCCTCCCGCTACGTAGGTATTCAATGATTTCGTCCATCCAATAGGACTCGTGCTCCACCTGCATTATTTCGCCGGCCTCATCTTCGATACTGGATTTCTGTATAAACTCCATACATATACTCCAGAGGGTGGTGTATCCGGATGCAGCCAGTTTAGACAGCACATCCGCTTTTGCATATTTTGTTCTAGGGATTCTGATGACCTCGAAATCTTTGAGCTTGCTGGCTAACTGGCAGACCTTGAAGAGGTATTTGATCATACGTTCGTCGCGGGCCTCATAGACCCCTTGAATATGGTTTGCAACCAGCTGGGAGTCGCAGTACGCTTTCAGCCTTTGGGCGCCGATCTGGACTGCTAGGTTCATACCGGCGAGGAGGATCTCATATTCTGCCTCATTGTTGGACGCGCTGAATCCGAACCTTAGGGCGTAAAGTGAAGTTGTCAAGCCCGGTGAGAACCAAACCAGCTCCACAGCCACCCTTGTTCGAAGATCCGTCCACGTACACTTCCCAGAGCCGTTCGGTGGTCGATGGATCCTGTTCTGCCTATATGGGGACGATTTTTGCTCTTATTGGTTCAGTCCCAGCTTCTATTCGCTCCTCCACTGCAATTTCCTTCTCCACAGCCGGGGTTTGGACAATTTCCGATTCAGTACTCTGCTGGGGGACGGTGCATTCAACGACGAAGTCTGCCAAAACTTGAGCCTTGATCGTTGGTCTAGGCATGTACTGGATATCGAATTCGCTCAGCTCCACGACCCATTTCACTAGTCGTCCCGAGGTGTCTGGTCGATGGAGAAGTTGCCTGAGTGGCTGATCGGTCAGGACCTTTATCGTGTGGGCTTGAAAATACGGCCTCAATTTTCTGGCTGCCATGATCAGGGCGTAGGCCAATTTCTCGACCCGCTGGTACCTGATCTCGGCATCGTGCAGGACCTTGCTAACATAGTAGACCAGTTTTTGTTAGCTGTGCTCTTCTCGAACTAGGACGGCTGCCAAAACCATGGGGCTCACGGACAGGTACAGGAGCAGCTCCTCCCCCGGTTCCGGCTTTGTTAACAGCGGTGGGGAGGATAAGTACCGCTTCAGTTCCTCGAATGCGATCTGGCACTCCTCTGTCGAAGGTGCTGTCTTGATCCCTTTGACGACGTTGAAGAAAGGCAGGCATCTCTCTACGGACTTTGAGATGAAGCGCCCCAGTGCCGCCACCATTCCCGTTAGCCGTTGTACCTCCCTGATGGTTTTCCGTGGAGTGAGCTCCACCACAGCCTTGATCTTCTTTGGATTGGCCTATATCCCTCTTTGGCTTACCATAAACCCTAAGAACTTTCCCGAGCTGACGCCGAAAGTGCACTTGGTGGGGTTGAGCTTCATGTTATGCTCTCTTAGGACTTGGAATGTTTCTCTCAAGTCGGATACATGATCTTGCGCACTTCGGCTTTTGACCAGCATATCATCGACATAGACTTCCATGTTGCGGCCGATCTATTTCTGGAAGAGCTTGTTTACGAGCCTCTGATACGTGGCCCCGGCATTTTTTAGGCCGAAGGGCATGACACGGTAGCAGTATGTCCCCTGATCTGTTATAAAGGAAGTCTTCGGTATATCTGACTCATACATTCTGATCTGGTTGTATCCGGAGAAGGCGTCCATGAAGCTCAGCAATTCATGACCTGCGGTGGCATCAATGAGCTGATCGATCTTCGAGAGCGGGTAGCTGTCCTTGGGACAGGCTTTGTTCAGATCGGTGAAATCAACGCAGGTCCTCCACTTCCCATTTGTCTTTTTTACCAGGACCACGTTTGCCAGGCAGTCCGAGTATTGGATTTCTCAAATGAAGTCAGCCCTTAAGAGCCTCTCCACTTCTTCCTTTATCGCCTGCCGCCTTTCGAGGGTGAAATGTCTTCTTCTTTTTTTCATTGGCCTGCAGGTCGGGTCAACACCAAGTCTGTGAGTGCTGACCTCCGGGTTTATGCCGGGCATGTCAATGGGAGCCCATGCAAAGACGTCTGCATTGTCCTGAAGAAACTGAGTGAGGCTATGCCGGGTGCTGCCGCCTAAAGAGGAGCCGATCTGAACGACTTTCTCATTATCGCCTTTGCACAGAGGGATGGAGATGAGGTCTTTGGCGGATTAGGTCCCCTGAGCTTCGTCCCTCAAATCGAGTAGCTCAATCGGTAGCGATTCCACCGCATTTTTGCCCTTGAGTGCCATGGCATAGCACTCCTTGGACCGTGGTTGGTCTCCCGGGACTTCTCCCACGCCGTTTGGCGTTATGAATTTCATTTTCTAGTGATACGCTGAAGCGACTGCGCGGATTAAGTTCTGGCCGGGTCGTCCCAAGATAGCTTTATAGACCGAAGTGGTCCTCACTACCAGGAAGTTGACCATCGCGAAGGCTTGACAGGGCGGCTCTCCGACGAGGACTGGGAGTTCAATCTGTCCTTCCACTTTCACGACCTTCCCTGAGAAACCGAACAGATCGGAGTTTGCCGGCCTCAAACGGTCGTCACGTATCATCATTTTCTGGAAAGCATGATAGTACAGGATATTTGCCGAACTCCCGTTGTCGACAAGGATTTTCTTCACTTCCCAGTTCGCGACGAGCATAGTTAGGACTAGGGCATCGTCGTGTGGCAGTATCAAGTTGTCGAGATCCGCATCTGAAAAGGAGATCTCATTCTCCGTCTTCATCTTTTTGCTGCATGTGTGCACGGTGTTGGCTCGGGGTGCATATGCTTTTCGAGCAGTAGATGATGTGCCCCCAGCGGCAGGTCTGCCCATAATCGTGCTGATGACCCCCTTTGGCTGGGACCGGCGTTGCTCCTATCGTGGACTGGATGGCAGGGGAGATTGATCCCGGGCAGGGGGCAGCTGTGACCGTCGAGGGTTCTGGCCCTGGGGACTCTTTTCTCTGTGCTCTCTTCTGTGGATGTCACCTCGGACGTACTTTTTCAAGTATCCCCGACCAATCAGCAGCTCGATTTCTTCCTTGAGCTACCAGCACTCGTCTGTGTCGTGACCGTGGTCCCTGTGGAGCCGACAGTACTTCGATTTGTCTCTCCTACTTCCCTTGGAGATCACTCTGGTCGGCCACCTTACGAACTCTTCTCCTCTGATTGCGGCCAGTATGTGTCTCCGGGAGGTGTTGAGAGGAGTAAAGTTCTCTTCCCTCCTCTGGGGGGACTTCTCTCTTCTGAGGGCCTTATCATCCCTACGCTGCTTGGTAGGGTTCTTGTCTTCAGAGGTTCTCCTTTGATTGGAGTCTAGGGCCACTAGCATCTCTTCCACTGCTATATATTCCTCCGCTCCGGCCATCAGATCCGCCAATGAGTGTGGGTTTTGGCGACCCACTGACCGGCGGAAATCGTTGGATCTAGCGCATGCGAGGAGCGCGTTCATGGCGGCTGAGGGATCCAAATTCGGCACTTGGAGTGCCTCCCTGTTGAAGCGGCTGACGAACACCTCCAGAGGTTCGTTGTCCTCTTATCGCAAGGCCATCAATGATATTGTGGTTTTCCTTGGCCTACGGCTACTCATGAAATGGCGGACCAGATCGTCCCCAAAGTCTTCAAAGTTGCTGATGGAGTTCGGTTTGATCCTTGAGTACCAGTCACGGGCCACACTAGTCAGTGTGGTCGAAAATGCTCTACAGAGGAAACCATTGGATGCGCCGTGGAGGAGCATCATCGTTCTGAACATTTCCAAATGGCCCACAAGATCAAAGGTCCCGTCGTATTGCCGGACGGTTGGCATTTTAAACCCCCTGGGCGCTGGGGCGCTCATAACATCGTCGGTGAACGGCGTTCTAATTGAGAACATCCTCGCAGCAGGCCGGCTCTGATCCTTTGCTAGCTCTTCAATACGGTGATCTATTTCTTCTATCCTCCGCAGCATCGGATCAGCTCTTCTATATGCTTGGTCCAACGATTTGTTTTTCTCAATCGATTGGCTCTCGGCGAAGCCGGACTGACTTTCCGGACTCCTTCGACGAGGTAGGGATTTTTCTTAGGCCAGGTGCTTTCGCGCGGAGCGGGACCGTGACCTCCGGCGGTGGTGAGGTTCCGTATGGGCATGCCTGGTTCTGGAGTGATGGACTTGCCTTGAGTGGTGAGTCCGGTCTTCATCGTGGAGCGCTGACTCTCCCCTGTGGGGATTCGACCTTTCCTGTACAGGTCGTGGAGCTTCTGGAGGATGTTGGGGAGGCGCTTGGATTAGTTGTTGATATTGACCGACAAGAGCCGTCATCTGTTGAAAGAGAGCTTGAACTTGATCCAGAGTGGGCGTGGGATTGAGGTGTTCCGAACGAGCTGGGCTCTGTTCTGCTGTAGCAGAAGTAGCCACCACCTGTGAAGCGATTCGCTCGCTCCGGGTCCTGCGAGGTAGCACGGCTCGGGTATTCAGTACGGTTGGTACCCGGGCACTCTTCCATCCTGCCATTTTATAAGGGGATTTGAACAGCTTTTAGTTCGCAGTCCCACTGATGGCGCCAATCTGTTAGGCCTAAAATCGGTAACAGATACGGCAGTGACGTAAGAGCTGAGCTGGAGGACCCGAGGAGCCGAAGTGAAGGAGCTGAGTCCTGCACAAGAGCACACGAGGTCAGAAGACCAACCCGGAGTAGTTATTCCGGACAGGCCCTTCGACACTCAAGTCAGTACGAGCAGGAGTGCAGAGCTAGTTTTTAAGAGTGGTGGTTGAGAAGTTATTACCCTTTGCTCTAAGCCCTGAAAAGCCATTTATAGAGGGAAACCTAGGGTGGTTGGATTACCTACCCCAGGACAGGTGTCGGCCTCTTACGGGTTTAAGTTTACCTACTCTTAGGTAATTACAAGACTACCCCTGGGCCGACGCTGGATTTGTGGTGGGCCATCCTGGGGCCACGTGTCGACAGCTAATTGGCTGCTATTTTTCATACCCCATCAGGTAGGATTATGAGATCTCTTTTTACTCCGTTGATGACAATAGGCTTTCAATACAACTTGATTGCAAATAAGGAGGCCATGGATCCTTGCCCACCAACAATGCAAGAGAGAGGGAGAGTGCTGTACCAATGCGATTGGGGGGTAAGAGGGATTGGGCCTTGGTGGTCGGATAGCTAGGGAAGAAAGGGAAGAAAGGGGTTCGGCTAGCTGTGGAGAGGGAGGGAATATGTTTTTCTCTCCAGGAATGAGGGATGGTGAGAGATATTTATAAGGGAGGATTTCCAAGAGTTGCCAACTTTGGAGCATGTAAAGTTGTAGGGGGAATATTAAAGATCAAGCTTAGGAGACAAATGGAGGGACAAGATTAAAGCTCCTCAAAAGTTCCTTGCTCAAAATAGGGAGTGAAGATATATGCTCTGTTCTTTTCTTAGAAATGAATCTCCCAAGATGACTTGCTTTTTAAGTGAGTGTGAGCCGTTTGCCTATATAAAGAGAGTTTCTTTTTTTTTTCTTCCTAGAAAATCCAACGTGACCTGCTTCTAGTAGAAAATCAAGAGATAAAAATCAACTTTCCTCTTTAAGAAATATGAGAAAAGAAGGCACAAGTTGCTGAAAATAAAAAGTTGCTCACGATCTTGTTGGTGTTGCTAAAAAGGGATGAGAAACAATTTTTGCCAATGCCACCCTACGTCTGCTATTTGTGGGATCTTTGTAAGCTTGCATCACAACCACTCATCTAAAGAGTGATATTCATATGTCCAATAAACCCTTGATCTTATTCACTCTTGAGATTTAGATAAGCTCGTAGTGGGACCCACACAAGATGCATTGATAAAATAAATCCCAAACCCAAAATCCTCATCCGATTCCTCCTTGACCAAGCAAAACTCAAAGAGTCTTGTTCTCATTTTGGTTCGAGATGGGATCCACACAAGATGCTTTATCTCTCTCAAGACAAGATGGGGCCCACCTAGGATTGACAACTTGAATTGGACCTCTTCTAACACATATATGGGCAATCCCTTCTTTGACCGAGACTCACATTCCTCTAAAATTCGAATTTTATACCATGTAAAAATTGTAATTAGGCCCTACATGAATAGCCATAAATCCATATTTCTTTAAATACCAAAATAAGATAGTTCTAATAGCATCTGGCGGGTCCCACTCATTATGGACCAAATTCATTGATTTCTTGAGTTGAACTGAATTGAGTAAGTGGGCCCACTTTAGATTAACCAAGTCCTCTAAAGAATTCGAGCTTATGCAAAATGGTGGACTTCACTCCAATTAGCCGAAAATGCACCTCTTTGGAATGTAAATTTTTCACGGAAAAACCCCTTGGAAAATGATGGAGATTGGATGGAAAATAGAAAGCGAGGGAAAGCGAGGGAAATGCTGGGAATTGACTTGGAAAATGAAGGTACTCAGGAAACTGACCCAACATGATGAAAACTAATGAGATCCTTTGTTGGATAAAGCGGAGCAGAATGGGGATGTCTACAGATGACCCTCTTTGTCAGAAGTCACGTAGTGACTGTATGCCAAAGCCGAAGAGAAAACGACATTTTGCGTAGCTTTTGCCAATCAAAGGGTCCACGACAGAAAATGCAACCTAAATGCAAATGCATGCAATGCCACCTAATGAAAGATCATAGATTGGAACCACTAAAAGAAAAGAGCGATGACATATGATGAGAAACGATCTGAGCGAATGGCGAATGGTGGAAAATGTTCCAAGTGAATGATAATTCACTTAGAGGCCCTAAACAAATCTAGCCCAGAAAAGATAGTGGGTGAAGAGAGTAGATGGATTAAGCAAATAGATCGAAAGTGATGTGGACGAATTAAGTGAGTTGATAACCCCCTTAATGACCATAAACGAATTTAGTCCTGAATGATAGGTAGCCCATTTAATGGCCCTAGACAAATCTAGTCCTGAAATGATAGCGAACGGATTAAATGAGTGGGTAGCCCATTTAATGGCCTTAGACGAATCTAGTCCTCGAAAAAAGATTAGTGAAGAATGAATAGTTTGAGAATTGACTGAATAGAAGAAAATGAACAGATCAAGTGATTCGATATCCCACTTAATGGCCCTAGATGAATCTAGTCCGGAAGTGAATGAGTTCAATGGATAGATAATGGGTTAACCAAATGAATAAAGAATGAACTAAGTGAATGGGTAATCCACTTAGCGGCCATAGACGTATCTAGTCCAGAATGATTTAAGCGAATGGATAATTCACTTAAGGCCCTAAGCGAAGCTAGTCCAGAATGGTCTAAGTGAATGATTAATTCACTCGAAAGCTGAGATACGGTCTTCATGAATGAATAGTCCACTCGGAAGAAATGATACGGTCTTCGTGAACAAATAGTCCACTCGGAAGCAATGTTACGGTCTTCATGAACGAATAGTCCACTTGGAAGCAGTCTCCGTGAACGAACAGTTCACTCGGAAGCAATGATGCGGTCTCTGTGAGCGAATAGTCCACTCCGAAGCAATGATACGGTCTTCGTGAACGTATAGTTCACTCGGAAGCAATGATACGGTCTTCGTGAACGAACAGTCCACTCGGAAGCAATGATAGGGTCTTCGTGAACGAATAGTTCACTCGGAAGCAATGATAGGGTCTTCGTGAATGAATAGTCCACTCGAAACAATGATACGGTCTTCGTGAACGAATAGTCCACTCTGAGCAATGATAGGGTCTTCGTGAACGAATAGTTCACTCGGAAGCAATGATAGGGTCTTCGTGAACGAATAGTCCACTCGGAAGCAATGATATGGTCTTCGTGAACGAATAGTCCACTCGGAAGCAATGATATGGTCTTCGTGAACGAATAGTCCACTCGGAAGCAATGATACGGTCTTCGTGAACAAATAGTCCACTCGGAAGCAATAATACGGTATTCGTGAACGAATAGTCCACTCTGAAGCAATGATATGGTATGAGTGAATGGCTAATCCACTCAAAGACCTTAGACGAATTTAGTCCTAATTCGGGTTTCTTGAGAGAAATGAACGACATAGGGTTGAATGGTTTTGCTGGGGATGATTGAGTTAAACAGGTATTTATTCGGTTGAGGATTTGGATGAACATTTCTTGCTATGACAGAACATCGACTGTTAACTTTAGTGAGATTTGGCAGACATGAAGGTGAATAAATGAGGGGATACTTCGATTCCATGGTGTAGAGACCCCCATTTTGCTACGCTTTAAAAAGTAAAAGATTCGGTAGTATCATCGAGTCTTGAATCCGTATTCAGCATTAGATTAAGCATCCATGCATTTTATGATAGATTTCATTTCATTATGGGAGTTTTGAAGTTGATTCATGATCCTGAAGATCTCTAGGGGGTTCCTTTGGCCTCTAGAAGATGAAAGTTCAAGTTTCCAAGCAAATAAAAAAACCTGCTATTTTTTAGAATTTTCAGGGTTTCCTTCATTTTTGCCTATTTTGAACTGCAGAGGTATTTTGGTCATTCCCGATATGTCTCATTTGACCCCCGAGTTATATTTGAGAAATCTTTAGTGATTTTACAAATTTTGAAAAAGCTGCTATTTTTAGAAACTCATGGGGCTTCCACATTTTCATCATCTTATGGATATTTCAATCATTTCTCATATGTCCAAAACCATCTCGAGGGTACAGCTGATGGATTAAGAGTAATTTCGTAAGATTTGGGAAACCTGCTAAATTTAGATCTCTCAAGATTTTCTCTTGGTCTTGCACTTCGGGGGTATTTTAGACATTTCCAAACATATCATATTTGGTCCCTAAGATGTGTCTAAGAAATCTTGAGTCCGTTCATAAATTTTTGAAAATCTGCTATTTTTAGAATTTCTCAGGATTTTCCCTAGTCTCGCCAAATTCTAGCACCTCGGGGTAATTTGGTCTTTTCCTGTGTAATTCTTTTTATCCTCGAAATATGTCTGAGAGATTATGAATGATTTCCTGACTTTTGAAAAACCTGCTAAATTTAGAATTTCTCAGGTGTTTCGCATAATTTGGAAATTATAAGTGTTGAGGGCATTTTGGGTATTTTCAGGGGATACCAAATGATCCTGTTTAATATTGCTCACCAAAAAGACCCAATTTTAAAAGTTTCTATTTTTGAAGTTTGACCACAAAGACTTTCCATTTTTAATTTTTCCCTTTAGGGGTGAATCAATCTGAGGGTATTTTGGTCGCGTTTGGATGTCTAACGGTCAAATAGTGGCATTTTGGTCCGAAAAGTTATTTTCCAAAAAAGATGGTCCGATCATGTGTGAGGGATGCACATAAATGTCAAAGGGGTTTGGTCCATATATAGAATGTTGAATTTAGAAAGATTTTATTGATTTTTTACGGAAAAATCAGAAACCCGTGTGAAATGGCCAATTGGGCTAAAGCCCGCAAAGATGGAGCTCATGTGGATTCACCCATATGGGTCAACCACCATGGTGGGCGGCCCACATGGTTGACCCACATGAGTTGAGCACCCAACCTTGATGATGTCACAATGGTGACATCATATTTGTTAAAAAAAAAATAAAAAGAATAAAAAATAAAAAGAAGGAAAGAAAGAAAAGAGGAATGATTACTTAAAAAAGTTTTCTTCCAAAGAAGCAATGTGGAATGAGAATAGCATGTCTTGATTGTTAAGAAATTAAGATTGGAATCAAATCCAATTTGGAAATAAGAAAGAAAGAAAGCAAGAGGGGAAAATTGGAAACAAGCCAAAAATGGAGCTCTCACATTGGAAATTACTATTTCTCTCTTAACCCTAGCTTTTTTTTGTATAAAAATCAAAGCAAACAATGCTAGAAAGGATTGAAAAAATCCAAATTCGTCATTTTTCTCTCTCCTCCCAAGAAAAAAAAAAAAAAAAAACCTCTTCTCTCTTTAACTATTATCTCTCTCTCAAGTGTTCTTCACAAAAGGAATTCTTGAATTCCTTCTTCTTCTCCAAGGCATCACACAATCAAGAATTATTGGAGTGTTCTTTCGATCTTTTTTAGCGTATAAAAGGGTTGGACAAAGCGTATAACTTGGATCACCAACCCTAGAGACAATGATCGCGATCAACGGTAAGGATTCCTCATCTTTGTGAAGTAGAAAAAGCATGCTAGGGTTTTAATTTTGATGGATCAAATTAACAAATTTTTCTTTGAAATTCCAGTATGTTATAATATAGATTATGAGTTTTCAAAATCCAAAATTTGATCCAAAAATTAATTTTCCTCCATTTAAAAATGGTTTTCTTTTGTTTTTATTCAATATGGATTTAAATTAGATTATCAAAGCAAGTGTTTGAAAACATGGTTCTTTTTAAAAACTGATATTTTCTGGATTTTATATAAAATACAAAACTACTGGAAACTTAATTTCCAACCGCGGTTCGGACGTTTTATTTTTCATTCTATTTTTCAAAGAATAACCCCGAAAATGGTTATTTCTTGATGAATGGAGCCAAACGTATATCAAATCATATGCAAATTTAGTGAAAGTTTTTTTATACTAGTTTTACAAGGTTTTTAGATCACCCAAAAATTTTTATATTTTTTGGAGTTTGTTTAATCAGATTATTAATTATTTTAAATTTCGGCTATTTTTAATAAATACTAAATGGTTTTAAAAATTGATGAACATTTTCAGAATTAAATATTAATAATAAATGAAGGTTTCTATTGAAAAATATTTTAAAAAAAACATGGTTTTTACTGTTTTCTAATCACTTCCCCGTTTTAGGGGCCATAATTATTTTTCTTATTAAATTAATATATTTTTAAAATTTTTCCTTACAAACCACTAACTTTGGTTACTGGAATGTTAGAGAAATATTTTCAATTAATTTTACAAAGATTTGATAAGGTTTTAAAATTTATTTTAATAAACGGGTTTTAATGCCTAGGAAACAAATTGATCTCTTATATTAAAAAACCAATTTTATGGAGGAGATTTGATTTTTAAGTTTTGAAATTTTGATAGAAAATTTATAATCTATTATATATATACTGAAAGTTTTTATTTGATTTTAGGATACCATTAGGTTTGCTTTTTAAGTAATTCTTTGGTTTTATCTTATTTTTGTGTGAATTTAAATGTTCATCAAATCGTAATAAAAATCAATGAAAGTCATACAGTAGTCTAATCTCATGATTATCTTTAGACTGTAAGAGTTTAAGTTGATTTGAAATTGATATGCTATAGGTTGCTGTGTTAATCTATAATCTGATTTAAATTTTGAAAAATTAAAAATTGATATCTAATCTTAATGCTAATTCGTGCAAATTCTTCAGTAAGATTTAATCATCTATATCTTTATTCTGTAAAAGTTTGGATTAATTTAAAATTTATATGATATAGATTACTGTGTTAATCTATAATCTGATTTGAATTTTGAAAAATCAGAAATTGATATCAAATCTTAATGATAATTCATGAAATTTTTCCCGTAAGCCACAATCCTCCATATCTTGTTACTAGAAAAGTTTCAACTGAGTTGGAGTTTGATTGCTTAGGGTTACTGTCTAATCCTAGCAATCTGGTCTTAATTATATTAAATCACAATTTAATAGCAAATCAATACAAAAGTCAGTAAAAATCTCCAAAAAAACCTTAACTTTTCATCAGAAATTCAATCCCTAACTTTTTTGAAACAGAAACCTTAGGGTTCATAGATTGCCTTTGTTGTAGTGCCGACTCGCGGTTGGTATGCCATCAGACATCCAAGCTGCCTACATACCCAAGCCTCACTGGGATCAGAGTCGACGTAGTTCGGTGCACCTAAGCTAAGCTACTTATGCCTAACTCAACTAAGACACCGACCTAGACGGGATTGATTGTTTCAACAGTTTTAGGAGAAGTTATTTAATTCAAGTTGAGGATTTTATTATCTTAGAATTTCATTTAAGGTGCTATATGATTCTTATCTAAATGCAAGTTGTTCCTTAGACTAATGCAGGTTAGCCTACATCCTAGTTTACTAGGCTTGTCCTAGGGAAAGATTGGGTGACTAGTGTAACTAGACCTATGGCACGGTTGCTATCCATAGCAAGCGTCAATGATGAGGCTGAACTCCTAACTCTAGGACTCCCTAAAACCTAGAACACAACGTGACGTGAGTGTTCCTAAGAGGCTCTAAAGGATCCTACGATGGGAGACCGCAATCCAACGGTTCCAAAGACATGGATTAAATCAATTCAGTTTGTTGAAATGAAAGATTTTCAGGTCTTTAAAAGGTTTCTGATTCCTAACATCTAAGGAATACCAAAGGCTCTAAGGCTTGATAAAATTCATGCTTAGATCGCATTCATGAAAGGGAATCGTGCGCTCTCACCTCGCACAATTTAACATCTAAGTTATAGTACGTTATTGCCTGGCATGTTTCTCAGAATTTTCGTGGACAATAGACCTCGGAGCCAATATCGTACTATAATTTACATGCTCAAATTGTCAAGGATTGATCACAATTAGTATACGATTATGAATGCGATTTCAGCCATTAAACTATCACAGCATCAGGATTTTACCAAGGAAATCAGTGATTCCTAAGGTTTCTATTTTGATAATTTAATGATTGAATACGTGATGGAATATTATGATCATCTGGAAATTTTTAAAACAATTTGATTTTAATTCGATTTACTTAAGGATTTTAAAAGGTTTCAATTCAGATTGTAGATTTACACATCAACATATAGCAAATCTTTTCAGAACAAGATAAAATTTTTACAGTAACTTCTCCTTAATTAGATAAGATTACTATAAAATTTTCATAGATTTTAAATGTGTTTTGCTATTAGTTTTTCAATGTTGAAAGTTTCTGTCCAGATTGTAAATTAACACAGTAACGTATAGCAAATCAATTCAAAACAATATGAAATTTCTACAGAAACTTTATTACAATCAGAAAGGATTACTGTAAAAGTTTCATAAATTTTAAGAATGATTTACTATTAATTTACGATTTTACAAATATCTATCCAGATTATGAATTAACAAAGAAACACATAGTAAATCAAATCCAAATCCGTTTAAACTTTATGAAAACATGTAATTCCAGTAATAATTATCAAACAAATATTTTCAGAAGTTTTCATTGCAATTTACTATTTTTCTCAGATTTAATACAGCATGCATGATTTGACATAAAAAATCATAAACAAATATCCAACAGCAACCAAAAATATTGAAAACTTCACAGGAGATTAGATTAGATTTAATTTGCTTCTCATCCAAATTTCACTTCTGAAAACCTTATAGATTTTTCGAAAATTGGTTTTTTCCAAAAATACCCCTAAAGTTAAATGAATTTTTAAACCCTTTAAATCAAATCAAGAATTCATCAAACAATTCGTACTAATTCAAAATCTTAAAATTATGTTATGTTTAAATTTTCATTGATTTTGGATCTGTTTTGACATCTTTTTAAATTCAATCTTTAGAATTTTACCCCTTTGAGGGTAAAGTTCAAAAGGTCAAATCGCGGTCAAAACGAAGTCAAAATTCTTCGAAATTCCAAATTTCTACACTTATTAATGTGCAAAACACTCAGAGATTGAAAAATTCAAAAATTTGTAAAGGTTTGTTATAATTGCTTTGTAAATTGGATTTTAAACCCTTTTCTTTCCGAAAATTCAATTTTAATATAAAAAATAGATTTTTCAAGAAAAATTTCAGATTATGAAATAACTTAAACTTGATCTAATCTCCTTAAAATTTCACATTCAAATTCTTTAATATTCATGACTTTATAAAAAAATCACAAATTCAATCCTAGCATGCTTCTAGTTTAAGATATATGAAAGAGGGTTTTGGAATACCAACCTTGCTAGCTCTCCTTGTCTCTAGGGTAAGTAATCATCGGATATACGCTTTGTCTTACCCTTTCAATTAGCAAAGAAAACCCCCAAAGAATATCTCCAATATGTTGATTATGTCGAAGAAATATGAGAATTCTTTTTGAAGAACCAAGTAGAAGAGATGAACACCAAAAGAATGGAACAAAATTCCAAGCAAGGAGCAAGAGAGATGGATGAATTTTCAGATCTTCCCCTAGGGTTAGATGAAGTTTCAAGAAGAAACCCAAAGGTTGTGTGTGCTTGCTTTTATAGAAAAGATTTGGGTTGAGAGAAAATTATTAGTTTCAAATGTGAGAGCTTCTTTCTTTAGCATGTTTCCAATTTGTTCTTCTTGCTTCCTTTCTTTCTTGTTTTCAAATTTAATTAGATTCTAATCTTAATTTCTTGTCAAATAAGACATGCTAAATTACACAATATAGATCCTTCAAGATTAATCTAGAAGCCTTCTCATATAGGAAACTAGCTTTTATGAATGATTTTCATCCAAAGAGGGCTGTCCACGTTTGAGCTCATTTTCGACTTATTTAAGGGTTGATTCAGAAAAAGTGATAAACTAGAAAGTTGTAGATCTTTTTGAGACGTTCGAAACAAGTATAATCACGAATTTTTTGAATGAGAAGATAAAAAGTTATGACAATTTTACTAACCTGACTTTACTAGCCCTTTCTAATTATAACTCTTCTTTTCTTTATTATTTTTTAAAGCAAATATGATGTCACCAACCACCTCATCCCATGTTGGAAGTTTTTGCATGTGGCCTCCCCATGTGGGGCACCCACTTATGTGGCCAACCCACATGGGTGGGCCCACATGGACCCCCACCTCATGGGCTTTAGCCCAATGGGCCATATGACATGTATTTCGGGTTTTTTTTCAATAAAAATTCAATAAAATCCTTTAAATTCAAATTTTTTCATTGATAAACTCAACCCATATGACATTCATGGTGTACCCTCGACATATGGTCGAACCATCCCCTGTAGAAAATTAATTTTTTGGACCAAAATACCATTATTCGATCAAAACACCCAAAAGCGACCAAAATGACCTTAAATTGGATTGCCCCCAAAGGGGAAAGTTAAAAATAGAAAGTCTTCATGGTCAAACCTAAAAAATAGAAAGTTTTTAAGTTTCCTTCTTTTGTTGGGCAATATCAAACATGATCATTTGGTACCCCCTGAAAATATCTAAAATGCCCTTCGCACATAAAATTTCCAAGTTAAGTAAAACCCCTGAGAAATTCTAAATTTAGCAGGTTTTCCAAAATTCATGAAATCATCTATAATCTCTCAGACACATTTCGAGAATCAAAAGAATAACAAAGGAAAAGACCAAAATACCCCTGAAGTGCAAAAATGGGCAAAAATGAGGGAAACCCTGGAAATTCTAAAAATAGCAGGTTTTTTCACTTGCTTGAAAACTTGAACTTTCATTTTCCAGATACCATTGGAACACCCTATAAACCTTTAGGATTGCGAATCAACTTCCAAACACCTAAAATGAGATGAAATCTACCCTAAAATGCATTGATGCCTAATCTATTGCGGAATATAGACTTGAGACTTGACAAACTACCGAATCTTTTACTTTTTAAAGCGTAGCAAAATGGGGGTGTCTACAGACATATGCTGAAGCATTGTTGGGGTCAGATTGTTTAACATGATCTCGCATTGTTCCTTCTCAGTTGGGCGATCCATCATGGAAGCAGCAAGCTTCCTCCACCTTTTAACAAAAGTAGCAAATGTCTCATTGGGCTCCTGTTTAGTTGCCTCTAGATCACGGATAGTCACCTCAGATCCGTCATCATAAGTAAACTGCTTAATGAATTGTTCAGTAATCTCATTCCAAGTTCTGACCTTTGTCCATTTGCGTGCGGTGTCAGTCAAGAAAATGGGAAACAACTGAGCCATCTGCTTTGAATTCAACCCTTGGGACTGTAGCCGTATGATGAACATTTGTAAATGAGCAGTAGGACAACCTGTACCATTGTATTTATTGAATTCTGGAATCTGGAAGTTTGGAGGGAGATGGACATTCGGAAACAGAGTCAAGTCATCAGGATTAAAATTGCTTGACTCTCGGTTCTTGATGTCCTTGACTTCTTGAAGCAACAGTTCAAATTTCTCAGCAAGGGGTTTCTCTTATGGGGAAGGAATTGGAGTGCAATTTTCCTGACCATATTGCTCTTGATCTTCAATGGTGAGTGGAGACAACTTGGGTTGTGGGTGAACCTCAGATGTGGTTGCTATAGACTTTCCTTTTGAAGCGGGAGTACCAGATTTTTCCTCCCACTAAGCCTTCATGATCTTATTTTCTTCGCGAAGTAGGCTCATCTGACGGGTGAGTTCGACCAACATATCATCAATGCGAGAAGGCTGAGAGTTTTCAGTTGGTTCAGACATTGAGACGACAATGGGAGAAGATAGAGGTGAAATTCTCACAAGACGATTGGAAACTCGGATCCAAGTTGCTTTTGGATGATCAATGGTGAATACAAGAACTCCTGACAAAGAAAAGATTGGGAGTTTAGACACAATATTGTTCTCGATTGAAAACATGCATTGGCTAGAAGGACAAATTTCACACACACATTTGAGACTGATGGATTTTTCATTGAAAAAGATGACCTAATTTATTTAAAAATTGAAGAAATGCGACCAATGAATTGATAAGGAAGGAACCTCAAAAGGGGATGCCCCTAGTTTGAAGGGAATGACGTTTTAGGGGTTTTAAGGATGCACTCGAAGAATATGCCCTTAGTTTAAGGGGAGATGAAATCCTAAGCTAGAGTTATGAGATGAGTCATTGAAAGTGAACCCTAATCTAAAGGACTTCAAACCACGATCAATGAATCGTTGATCAATGAGAGATGGGATTTTCTAGATCTAAGAGCAACGAGATTATTATCCCAACCTCAATGGCATTCTCTTTTTGTGCTTTACTTGGAAGGCACAGTTCCTAACCCCTAATCTGGCGAAACTAAGAGGTTTGGTTCATGACTTTGTTCGTGTTCCTAAGACCGATCGTAACCATTGGAAGATGGACTACGGCCTAATCTAGACACAAATGGGTAGGATATCATAATCTAGGCTCACACACGTGATGTACGCATATTAGTGCTATATGCATGTGTGGGGTAATCTAGGGGTAAGACCAAGAGTTCTCTTAACGCGAATCCGTGTTCGATATACTCTACCGGTGTCCAGAGTAGTAGTACATGAACTAACAGATCCGTTTATGCACCATAAAGGTACTAGGCTAAGAGTGGAATGCTTCTCTAACACAGAGGCACCGGGTCATGACCTCCCAGTCAACCATGCTAGATAACACTCCGGGTTCCTAAATAGGACGTGTCTGTATGTGATATGCAAATGCAAGTGATGTAAATGTGTGCAGTTTGGGGATTCGCATCTAATGCTTTCAAGTCCTTTAATTAATCTTTTGAAGGTTTTTATGAACATGGATTATTGTTCTCACTTTTTCCTTTTTGTTCATGAATGAAGCAACACCAAGGTTCTTTTTTTTCACACAAGTAAGCACACATCTTTTGGTTCTTTTTTCTTATTTTTTTATTTTTATTTTATTTTTTGAATTTTTGAATTTTGTGTGTGTTTTGTTTCAAATTTATTCCCTTTAATTATAACCTAAATGACTAAAGCTTTTAAAAGTTGTAAAGTTAGGTAATCAATCCCCAGCAGAGTCGTCAATCTGTGGATCCCGTCCCAGAGGGTGGCCCACGGGGATGTGTGTTACGATAGCGCATTTGTCCGTTGAATTTGAAGTGCCTGCTTTTCTCGTAAATTTGGGATAAAAATCCTAATTTAGGAGAAAAGCCAAGACCAGAGTCGCCACCTAAATTAGGGATCTAGAACCCATGATTAACTCTGTATATATGGTCTACGTTGTGAGTTCTGGGTAAGTTACCTGGTTACGAGATCGGAAGGTGTACCGCAAGAAGTGTACAACATCGATCTTGCCCGACGAAAGTCAGACTTTACCTTTTAAATGCTTTAGTAGTTTAAGTTTTAACTAGGGGGTGAATGTGGATTTTATTAACCTAAATGCATTCTAATTGTTTAGCCGTTCACAGTTTAGAGTCATGCGGGCCAGGAGTGCATCCTACATACAACTACATGCCTACTTTTTTTATATTTTATTGAGATTGATGACATTTGGTTTGAGTTGGATTAGATTGTGCGAACTACGTTACATGCACCTAAGACTAATGTAATGGATTTTAGTTGCACTCTTAGTATATTTGAGAATTATGGATTCCAAGAATTCTATTTTGGGGAACCTAGAGTGTGATTTCTAAATTTAGAACCTTACAACTTTATGTCTTGGATGTTTCAATTTAAGTGATTACGAGTTCTTAGATTCTTTAAGATTTTTGAATTCTTTTCAATTCCAAATCTAACAAACACCACTAATCATGTAAAATAACTAATATGCAAAGTAACAAAGCAAAACAACTAACAAGCATATGATACTGAAGAAATCTAAACATGTAATTAATCATGCAACTAGACAAAAAGAAACATCTATCATGCAAAAAAGGTTTAAGAAAAAGAAAAGGGTGGAAAAGGAAATGGAAGAGATGAAGAAAGGTGTGACTGAACTTGGGAGTGCCAAGTTGCCTACGTACCTCGCGGTGAGGATCAAGCCACACGTAGTTCTGTAAGGGATGGAATTGGGTTGGGAATTGGGTTCTAGAAATTGGGAATTTTGAGAAATTGGATCTAAATGGATAAATTTAGGTTGCATTTGGCTTGGAGATGACTCGGTTTATGACATAGTATGACTTGATTGGGGTGCTAAGGGTACGACTTGGTTTCGGTGCTAAAGGGTGTGACTCGGTTGAGGGAAAGGTTGCAACTCAGTTTGGATTGCGTTGTGTGACTCGGTTGGGGCATGAACCGGTTGTATTGGACTCGGGTAAGGACAGGTTTGGGGTTGGGCTCGGATTGCGGTTCGGGTCCCAGATTGGACTTGGGTTAGACTCGGGTTGCGGTTCAGGTTAGACTCGGATTAGACTTTGGTTCGGGTTTGGCTCTAACTTGGGTTGACTCAGGTTGTGGTTCGGGTCGGGGATTTGGAGTCGGGGTTTCGATTCTTGGTCGTATTTCGGGTTAGGATAGGGGTTTGATCATTGTGGGATTGAAGTGGGTTTGGTCGGGAAAATAGGGTCGGTTGATGAGACAAGGGTGAGATGAGTGTGTCCTTTTCAATTAAAAATTCTAGAAGGTATGGCTGGAAAGGAGAGGGAGGCAAAAACAGCAACCTAACACTCTTTACTACATACACGTGGTACACTCAAACTCTCTTATTTTTGAAGTAGGGTCCGCCAAGTGTTTGGATTTTAACAGGAATACGGAATACAAGTGGGCTTAACGTATTGGAAAATGTGTGAAGCTTACTAATTCAAGTAGGTTTTATTTTAGAATTGGAAGTTCTCTCCCAAATCGGCTACAAAAGGGAAGGATGGTCAATTTATGTTATAGCAATCAAATGGAAGGTTGGATCATCATATTAGATAATTTGGGAACTTTGTACGAATGAGGTGGAGGGGTAATTTTGTCATTTGAATAGATACTTGCCCAATAACATGTAAAATATATTTGGCTAGTAATGGACGTTTCGAATTTTTGGGGGAGTTGCTAAAACCAATTTGGGTTGCACAAATAAAAAGAAGGGACACATATTCGGTCAACACAGTGGGTCCCATCCATATTTGCTTTCGATTTTGGCTATTTTGCAATTTTTCCTTAGTGCAAAACAATCTTATAAGATCTTTGTTTTTTGGAAAGCCATGCATATACATGCACAATAGAAAGTGGGACTCACTTGGGGTTTTGTCTTATCTTAAGGAAATGGGTGTTATGGAAATTTTGCATGGGAAAGAAAGAACCGATCTCTTATTTTTAGATCCTTGGAAATTTTGGCATTATGTGATGATTATTTCTAATTGGGTAAAAGCTCTCCACGTTTTGGACAATTCTTGGGATATAATTTCTTTGGAAAACATTACTACTTGTGGGACCCACTTGCTTACTAGTCTTATATATTTGGCCTTATATGCATGCACTCATATTCTTTGTTTTGTCTTCTTGCCAAAAATCACCACCATTCCCGCGTTGAAAATTCAAAAATTAAGAGAAATGTTACCAAAAGACAGTGCAAAGTTGCCAAAATTGTGAAGCAAAAAGAAGAAGTTTGAGAAAGCTACCAACAATTGGTGGAGTTTCAGAAATTACCAACTACAGGTAGTGGCTTCCAAAAATACAAAAAGATGCCAAAATTGTGTCTTTTCTTGGAGATATAAATAGAAGGGGAAGAAAGCTACACATTGGAGTGAAGAAGACATTCTCTAGATCCTATTTTTCTCTCTTTCTCTCTATACTCTCTCCCTCTCTTGGTCTCTTACATTACTTTTTCTCACTACCACTCTAAAGCTTTTACTATCTTATTCTCTCTTACTTTTTTTTTCAAGTTCTCTTTCTTTTCTCTCTCGACCAAGGACCAATCCACCATCATTCAAGGCTCAAGGCGACATCAAGGCATTGAAGAAGGAAGCTTCAACCATTGTTTTAAGGAGAAGAAAAAGAATAAGTGTTTCTTTTATTTTGTTTTCTTTATTTCTAGTTCCAATTTGATGTATAAGTCTAGTTTATCCTAAAATAGTGGAGAAGTTATTTATTTTTCTTTTATTTTTCCTTTCAAATACTCATATGGCATCTCTTTTATTTTCTATGCCTTTTATTTTTCTCTTCGCCATGAACAACTAAACCCACTTACTTGAGGTTTAGATGAAACCATGGGGAAGGGGAAAGAATTTTGATTAAAAATATTTTATGATGCAAATATAACGTACGTATAAATAGGTTGTATAATTGTTTTATCACAATCATTCATCCCATCGGCTTTCCCCGTTCGTATGATTGATTGTTGATGAAGTAGATTATATACTCCTATATATTCTTTAAAACTTGTTAGATAATCGATAACAACTAATGAGGAATGACATCCTTCGATCTTATCCTCCATCGACCATGTTTATTAGTTATATAACAAGCTAAAGCAATATTTTCAATTTAATCAACAATCTAACCCACAATCCATGATGGATTCCAGCCCCTAAGTAAGTTTTTAATCTATCTTTTATCTCTTAAACAAATCTTGGTTTTAGTTGTCTTTTAATTCTAGGATTCAAGTTTGATTTCAAATCTGATTTTTTCGTTTTAATGCTGTTAGTCAATTTGTGAAGCCACTTTTGGACAGGTAAACGACCAAATAGGGAAAACTCATAAACATAAAAGTTGTAGATCTTTCAAAATTCTTCGAAATGAGTACTCAAGGGTTAAAATCTGAGTTCATATGAGTGAGATATGACTATTTTAGTAAACAGTATTTTTAATTCCAGATTCTAAAATTCAAATTTTAGTTTTTGATTTTCTAATTAGAATAGTTTTAATTTGTTTGTTAATTAGAACTGATTTTTCTTATTTAGTAGGCACTTAATGAAATCATTAAATCTTTTGTTCACTTTACCTAGATATAATAAATAAAGTAATAATCAAATTAAAGTTAGTTTCGATCTTTGTTTTGTTTAAGGACTAAATTTATAGTAAGTTGTTGGCTCCAAGGTAAATCCGCGGAAATCCTGAGACCCATGCCAGGCAATAACTTATTATACTTTTATTTTCTAAATAATATAAAGATAGAAAGTCTACATCCCCTTCCCTGAGATCGACCCGTGACTGCATATGATCCGTGCACTTGCAGTTATTTAATATCACAATCAAGTTTTTGGCGCCGCTGCCCGGGAAGAGTGTGTTATTACTTTAGTTTCTATATTATTCGAAGTGATTTTTATTTCTTTCTATTTTTAGTTTTTTTATAATTAGTAAGTTTCTTAATTTGGTTTTATTGCCAATCTCTCTTTCTAACTTGGTTTTCTTGAGTCTATGACCGTAAGTTGGGTTCGGAACTCGGCCAATCGATTAGAGAGAGCAAATCGGTTATAGACGGCGGAAGACATCGAATTAAATCCAAACCCGTTGGACCACTAGTAACATCTCTTCCAAAGCCATCAATCGAAGACGCCCCACAGTTGGAGTTGAAGCCCTTGCCTTCTCATTTACGTTATGCTTTTTTGGGTGATAATTGTACTTTGCCTGTAATAATTTCTATGGACCTAACCTCCACTCAAGAGGAGGAACTCATTAAATTGCTAATAGATAACAAGGAAGCCATAGGTTGGACAATGGCCGACATCAAAGGAATTAGCCCTTCGATTGTGCAACACCACATCAACCTCATTGAGGGTTCCAAACCTTCAAGGGAACCTCAAAGAAGGGCTAATCCTGTGATGAAAGAAGCCATCCAAAAAGAGATCTTAAAATGGTTAGATAACGGGATCATTTATCCCATCTCAGATAGCCAATGGGTGAGTCCCGTCCAAGTAGTGCCTAAGAAGTCGGGAGTCACGATTGTACAATCCGCCACCAATGAGCTTATACCTACTCGCAGTCTAATGGGTTGGCGGGTTTGTATTGACTACCGAAAGCTTAATACCGCTACTTGGAAGGATCACTTTCCTTTGCCTTTTATTGATCAAATGTTAGAAAGGTTAACGGGTCACGAGTATTACTGTTTTCTAGATGGCTATTCCGGTTATAACCAAATTTCCATAGCTCCTGAAGATCAAGAGAAAACAACATTCACATGCCTCTTTGGAACGTTTGCTTATAGACGCATGCCTTTTGGGTTATGCAATGCACCAGCAACTTTCCAAAGATGCATGATGAGTATCTTTTTGGATATGGTGGAGACTTTTTTAGAGGTTTTTATGGATGATTTTTCTATTCATGGCTCCACATATACCGAGTGTTTACATCACTTAAAATTGGTCTTACAACATGTGATTTCCAAAGAAGGGATTAAGGTAGATAAAGCCAAGGTGGATCTCATTGTCTATCTTCCACCGCCCACAAGTGTGAAGGATATTTGATCATTTTTGGGCCATGCGGGTTTTTACCGACGCTTCATAAAAGACTTTTCTAAAATTCCTAGGCCTTTAACCAATTTGTTAGCAAAGGATCAAAAGTTTGAGTTTTTCAAAGAATGCTTCGATTCTTTTGAGTGTTTGAAAAAGGAGTTAACTACGGCTCACATCATTCAAGCACCCAATTGGACCGAACCATTTGAAATTATGTGTGATGCTTCCGACTTTGCAATAGGAGCCGTGTTGGGTCAAAGATTCAATAAATTACCGCATGTAATCTATTATGCAAGTAGGACTCTCAATGATGCACAACTCAACTACACCACGACGGAAAAAGAATTCTTAGCGGTTGTGTTTGCATTAGAGAAGTTTCGGTCCTACTTGATTGGATCGCATGTGATAATTTATACCGACCATTCGGCAATCAAGTATCTTGTTGGAAAGAATGATGCTAAAGCTCGCCTCATTAGGTGGGTTTTACTTCTTCAAGAGTTTGATTTGGAGATTAGAGATAAAAAGGGTACGAAAAACTTGGCTGCTGATTACTTGTCTCGACTTCCTAATGCAAAGAATAACGAAGGTCCAATTAATGAAAACTTCCCTGATGAGCAATTGTTTGCTATTTCTAGTGAGCCATGGTATGCGGATATTGTGAATTACTTGATTACAGGTGCTATACCGGATCATTGGTCCAACCAAGACAAATACCGGTTTCACTCACAGGTAAAGTATTTCTTTTGGGATGATCCTTATTTGTTCAAAACTTGTTCGGATCAATCGATTAATGAAAGGTCCAATTAATGAAAACTTCCCTGATGAGCACCAATCGATTCTATCTTTTTGCCATGATCAAGCCTGTGGAGGCCACTTTAGTGCAAAGAAAACCGGGCACAAAGTTTTACAATGTGGTTTCTATTGACCTAGTCTCTTTAGGGATTCTTTTGATTTTTGTCAAGCTTGTAGGTCATGTCAATCCTTAGGAAGAGTTACAAAGCGAAATATGATGCCCCTCAACCCGATTTTAGTGGTAGAAATCTTCGATGTGTGGGGTATTGATTATATGGGTCCGTTTTCCAACTCTTTTGGAAACTTGTATATTTTGTTAGGTGTAGATTACGTGTCAAAATGGATTGAAGCCATTGCTTGCAAATCCAATGACCACAAGGTAGTGGTCAAGTTTCTTAAAGAAAATATTTTTTTCGCGCTTCGGTATACCTCGTGCCATCATTAGTGATAGGGGTAAGCACTTTTGTAATATACCGTTTGAAGCTCTTATGAAGAAATATGGTATTACTCATAAGTTGGCCACCCCTTATCATCCTCAAACGAGTGGACAAGTGGAGATTTCAAATAGGCAAATTAAGCAAATTTTGGAGAAGACAGTGAATCCAAACCACAAAGATTGGTCCATTAGATTAGTGGATGCCTTGTGGGCTCATAGGACGGCATTCAAGACTGATCTTGGTCAGTCTCCTTACCGCCTTGTATATGGAAAAGCTTGTCACCTCCCGGTTGAATTAGAACATAAAGTTTTTTGGCAAATTAAGAAACTAAATTTTGATTTGTCTGATGCAGGTAATCATAGAAGACTTCAACTTGCCGAGTTGGAAGAGTTGCGGAATGATGCTTATGAGAATGCAAAAATCTACAAAGAGAAGACAAAAGCTTTTCATGACAAATATATTGTAGACACCCCCATTTTGCTCCGCTTTAATCAATGAAGTGGTTAGTGTCTTTCTACCTGTTTTCTAGTGTTCTTATTTTCGTGTCCATCTCTTACAATCTTTTCAATCTTTTCCGCCGTGTTTTGCATTTTTTTCGTCGGGTGTTGAGAAGGGTTATTCACGGGAATCTAAATAAGAGAGAGCTTTGGGATAATTTTCTTTGGGCAGAGTTAATCGGGTGGGCCCGCGCAGTGTTTTGGGAAAGAAATGAGTTTTGGCTTACTTGGATCCAATACTTGAAGTTGGTCGTGAGGGGGAAACTCTCTTTGATGTATCCTAATGAATCTATGGTTCGGATCATATGGGGTTAATTTCTGTGGGCATCCCGTTGTGGTCTCGCAAATGAATGATTCGAATTGCTTATAGAAATGACTTTGGGGTGTGCAACCAATTCGCATTGTTGTCTGTCATTTAGACAGTTCGGATCAACTCATAGAAATAATTTAGGGAGTACAACCAATTTATATTGAGGCTTGTCAATCGGGTGATTCGGATCATCCAATGCAAAGGATTTAAGGGGGCATGACTAATTTACATTGAAGGCCACTAAAATGTGCAGTTTAGATCATCCTATGGAGCGGGGCATATCATTTTCTACTAGTGCAAATTTTAATCACAAAGAAAGTTTCGGATAAATTTTTTTTAATGTGGATGGACTGTGTTTATATGAGCTGCTCGACAATGTGGTCATTGATCGGTGGATCACTTATTTCATACGTGAGGGCCCACTGATTGATCATTCATTAGCATATGTTAGCCACTTGTGTTTTCTATTATTTTGACATAACCCACAGTGAAAACGATCTACATAGGGTGGATTCATGTGTTATTATGCTTACCATGTGCATGGTACGGTCCCGCTGATACTATCTCACGTTCATGTAGTTGGCCTTTATTGGAAAGTTATGAAATGGCATGAGGTCCACTACGTTGAAAGATTAAATTCATCTTTTATGGGATTAGGTCAACACTCTGAGTGTGGCCTATTCAATTCTTATAGTGTGCAATTTAGAAACCGACCCTTATGCTTTCTGTAAGTACATCTGGCCATCTAAAAAAAAATCGTCACTCTCTCTTTGAGGAATTGATAACAACTTCTTTCCTTAAACAACATTAGAAACCCCCCCTGCTATCCTTAATATTTAGAAATATGCTCTCTTATTCCCATGTATTCTATCAATAGCAACATGTCATGTTTTGGGTGTCTAAAAATGACATTGTTACTGTCTTTAATGTTAATAAAAGAGGCAACTTTCTCTCTTTTGATGAGCCCAAGAATATCAACTTATCCCTCTTTTGTCTTATAAGAAAGATTCGTTTCCCAAGAAAAAGAAAGAGGATTCTTTTAGCTAACCAATTGGATCCAAGGTCAATGCTCTAAAAATATCTTTCTTTGTATCAAAAGGAGAGTTTGTGTTTAAAAGAAACAGAATAATAATAAAAGGGGATTCAGTCACTTTTTTTGTGAGGAGTGGATGATACGAATTGAACTTTCTAAATTTTCACTCACACCTTCTATGCATTCTAGAAAGAGGAAAGGTAATATTTTTGGGGAATAGAATGTTGTGAAAAAAATACTTCAAGAAGGAATCCGAAAGAAGCAACTCTGGCTCCTTTATCATGATTTATAAAGAGGGACGATTGGTCGGGCAGAGAAAAGAGGAAAAAAAAAGGGAAAAAAGAAGAGAAACCGAGGGTGGAAAGGGAGGGACGTCCATCTCTTTGTGGCTGCCCAACCCTCTCTCATCTTCCTCCAAATTCTACTACCACTCTCTCTCTCTCTCTCTCTCTCTCTCTCTCTCTCTCATTCTCTCATCTTGAATCCTCTCATTAGTGCAACCTTCTCTATTATTTGGTGGATAAAGGAAAAAGAGATTCACTCATTCTCTCTTGGAGGAGTTATCTCTTCATTGTGCCAAGTCGGCTATCTTTCTGCGGGTCTTCGTACATAGCTTCGGTTCGCAACTTCATCAAAGGTTTTTTTTTTAGATCATATAAAAGGGTGCGACAAAGCGTATACCTCGGATTTACGCACCCTAGAGACAAGGAGCGCGATCAACGGTAGGTTCCTCCATTTTTATAATATCAAAGGTTGAAAAGCATGCTTAGGGCCGTTTCTTCTTTATTTTTTTCATGATTTTCGTAAAAGCTACCATGAATGATCTAATATGATTTTGGTGGGTCAGTTTATTTGATTATTGATTTTGGTAAAAAAATGAATCATTATATGAGAAAATTGGATGTTTAACTGATTTGGATGTCTAGTGGCTTTTGAATCGTTTTTACAAAGTGAGTGTTTTAAAACCAAGGTTTTCTTCGTGAAGCTATGTTTTCTGAGTCTTAATGAGGTTAAAAGAACACCAAAGATTTAAAAATTCCAGTAGATTTCATTTGTTTCGATGGCTCGAAAATTCGTTTAAATAATACCCGAAAATAGGATTTTGATGGTTCTAAAACTCGTTCATATAATAAAACAATTCAAAACTGATTGAAATTTGGTCCTTAATAGATTTTTGATGTTTAAATATCATACAAAAATTTTCAAAAGATTTGGAGTTGATTTATTATTTCTACTGGAATTGTTTTGATAAAATCACTAATTTTCATGTATATGAAGGACATATCATTAAACAAATTCCTTAAGAGCTGAAATTTGGTGAAAGATGACTGACCAGTCAGAATCATATTATGAATTTCTCGGAAATTTTGGGTATATTTTAATATTTTATATTGATTTTTAATTGCTCTCACCAGAATATGAATATATCTGTTAAAACTAGATAATTATCGAAATAATGTCTGACTGTTTTCTCATAATTTTTAATTTGTCCGAGAATGGTCCAGTAAAAGTTTGGTTGGATTTGGAATTCATTTACTATATTTGTTAGTGTAATGTCATCAATCTGACCCGAAAGTAGAAAATCAATTAAAAATCGAATTTCAATCTTTAAAATCATGGAAAATTAAAGCAGAGTATATTTTTCAAGAATACATCATATTTTAAAATTTCTGGAATAGATAACTTAATTAGCTATAGGCTTCTTTCTAAAATCATTAATCTGATCCAATTGTGATAAATTCATTTAAAAATCCAAATTAATTCAAAGCACCTTGAAAATTTTCAGAGAACTCTAATTTTTCATAATGTATTCAATCACTAAGCTATCTGAAACAGAAATCTTAGGAGTAATAGATTTCCTTTGTAAAATAAGATGCTAGGATAATTTAGAATGCGAGATCATAACCATAATCGTATACTAATTGCGATTGATCTAGCATAATTAGAGTGGGTAAATTATAGTATGTTATTGGCTCCGAGGTCCACTGTCCACGGAAATCCTGAGAAATATGCCAGGCAATAATATACTATAACTTATGTGCTAAATTATACGAGGGTCGAGAACACGATTCCCTTCCATGGTTGCGATTCAAGGCTGAAACTTGCGAACCATAGAACCTTTGGCATTCCTTAGATGTTTAGGAATCAAAAATCCTTGAAATCAAAAATCATCAAGTTCAACAAATTGAACTAACTCACTCCATGTCTTTGGAACCGTTGGATTACGGCTTCCCATCGTAGGAACCATTAGAGCCCCATTTAGGAACACTTGTGTCATGTTATATTCTAGGTTTTAGGGTGTCCTAAAGTTAGGGAGTTCAGCCTCATCACGACTGATTGCTATTATTAGCAATTGAGTCATAGATCTAGTTACACTACTTATCCTTTTATCCCATAGGACAAGCCTAGTTACTTAGGATGTAGGTTAACCTACATTAGTCTAAGGGACAACTTGCACTTAGATAGGGTCATATAGCATCTTAGATGAAGTCTTAGGATAATAAAATATTCAACTTGAACTAAATAATTTCTCTTAAAACTGTTGAAACAGTCAAAACAGTCTAGATCAGTGTCCTAGATAAGTTAGGCATAAATAGCTTAGTGTAGGTGCACCGAACTACGTCGACTCTGATCCCAGTGAGGCTTGGGTACGTAGGCAACTTGGATGCTTGATGGAATACCAATCACGAGTCGCCCCACACACAAATGGTGGGATTTTGTATATTAGTTTTCTTATAAATTCTTAATTAAAATATGTAGGATTTCCCTCAAATTAGCATTTTAGGAGAACTTTCACTTAGATTGAAATCAAACAAATTAAGAAAATCAAGATACACATTTAAGAATTACATTGAAATTAGATCTTAGGATGCATGTCATGTAGTTCGCACATTAATATATAGTTAAATGAGCCATTTAAAAGAAATTCAAAAGAGTTAACTTTTGAAATTGAAGACCGATTATCGGGCAGGAATGGTGCATGTGGTGGTAACTCCCCATACCTTCCATTCTCGTAGCCAGGTAACGAGTCTAGATTTCTGGTCAATTATGGGTCCTAGATCCCTCATCTAGGTGGCGACTCTGTCACTCTCTTTTGTGTGGAATTCAGATTGCCTTAGTGATCCCAAGTTCACGGAAAAGACGAATTAAATCACACCTTGCTAGGCTCGGTGGCTTACCCCTGCCCTTATGGGTACTGGGTTGCACGTTTGTTTTGCACCCTATGGCTTGGTTGCTGCCTGTTTGGTTGGGTAATTAAAATCAATAATAAAAAGCACACGCCATTCGCGTGGGTACGAGAGACCAAAAGAGAGCGTGGCGGCTTGAGCGCCTCACCCCTCTCGCGGGATCGGGGCCCACACATATTTTGAGAAAATCGTTTCAAGAGGGTGAAAAAGTGCTTCTCTACAATTCAAGATTGCATATCTTTCCAGGTAAGTCAAGATCCCGTTGGGATGGACCATATGTGGTTAACAAAGTTTTCTCTCATGGTGCGGTCGAGGTTCTAAATCAAAGCAATGGTGAGATTTTTAAAGTTAATGGTTAAAGATTAAAGCCGTTTATTGAGTTGTCAAAGCCGGATATGGAAGAGGTCATGGATCTCCATGAACCTTCCTATTCGAATCCTACCTAAGAAAATACAGTATGTACCCTCCTTTCTATTTTTGGTCCTCATGTCTTTATTTCTATTTTTGCATGCATTGAGGATAATGCATAATTCAAGTATGGGGGGTAGCTTTTAGAAACTTTCCTTTTATATTCTTTTCTATGGTTTAAAGTTAGAAAGTTTCTTTTCTTTTTGTTTTTGGTAATTTTTCTCAAATTGGAAAGAACTTGGTATTCTTAAAAAGAAAGTTGTTTTCCTATTTTAAGAAATAAAGTTAGTAGATATTTCAATTTTAGAATCCGAAAAATTTAGAGAGAATACTTTCTTTTCTTAGTTTCATTTTCTTTTGGAATCTTTCTTTTAAAAGGATTTGAATAAGAAATAGAAATAGAAACTTGCTTTTTATATGGTATGGTGAAAAAGGAAAGAAATGTTAAAAAAAAGAAATATTTTTAGAAAGTTTACCTTTTGATTATAGTTTTGATTTGTAACCTTTTTTACTTGAGCTATTAAATATGAAGGGTTTTTATGCCTAGTTCCTTAAAGCCAACTGGCTTGAGAGCAACTGACTGAAAACTTGATACATGGGTCAATTAGAAAGCTTAATAAATCAAAGCATTGCACATAATCAAAGGTAAAGCTTGAACTCATATGCATCAATGTCTATGACATATGCAAATCAAATATTAGTCGGACACTGCTTAGTCGCCTAGGTGTCTGGTGCATGCCCTGAATGTCATTCACGCCAAAAGCAGTAGAGGATTACAAAAAAAAAAGTGAGTTCTATTCTTAGAAAGTATGGAAAAAGTGGAAAGTGTGGTGGACCATATAAATTAGCAACTTTTCTATTAAGTTTCGAAATCAAATTTTTTTTATGGTATGATTACATTAGAATCAAATTTAAGGGAGAAGAGTAGGATAAATTCAAAAGAGGATTCTTTGATTAAAATATTTTTCTAATTTTTTCAATTGGGATGGGATGCAAAGTTTAAGTATGGGGGTATTCTTGTTCTTCTATTTTGAGTAATTTATCAAAGAAAAAGAATTAGAAATTTTTTGGCTTTATCCACAGTGGGATTTTGAAAAGAAAAGTTTCTTTTTGGAATTTTGTGTGTATATTCACTGCAAACACTCACGAGACACAACTCGTCCACTAGGGTAACCTAGGGTTCAAAGGCTTGTTGCACATGCTAAGTGCAATCGTGATTCCTACGAAAGTGAGCTAGGTCATTTTTGTTTAGTTTCTAATTTTTGTTTATTTTCTTTTTATTTGCTTGAGGACACGCAAAACATCCCCTTTTTGCGCCGTTGTTCTGTCGAATTTCACAGAACTACGAGCTGCTTTTCAATAGCAGCGCCGTTGTTCTACCGAAATCTAGGCAAACCCATAGCTTCCACATCAATACAGTGCCGTTGCGCCGCCGATTTCTCCGCAGTCTCGGAGGCCTCTAATCAAACAAGCGCGGTTACGCTGCCCAACTCTCCAATGGTAAGAATGTAATCCATTTACTTTTCTGTCGTAAAGTAAGTTGATAAATCAGGCTCTGCCGAAAGCAACTTACGATACAAATCTAAAAAATGTAATACATTTACTTTTCCTGTTGGGGTATTTACAAATCGGGTAGGGTGGGTTTCATCAATCTTGATATCAAGCCCCCTACCTCCCCATTTACTGCTTTCTGCAATTTACTGCTTTCTGCACAAGTAAGGTACGAGGTTGAGATGTGAAAGAGACTTGTTCCGCTACGGCCGAGCGCTCGAGACAAAAATCTCTCCGACTTACTTTTACTTTCTGCAATTTACAGCTTTCCGCACAAGTAAGGTACGAGGTTGTGATGTCACAAGAGTGGTTCCGCTACGGCCGATACCTTGCGACGTAAATCCCTCCGACTTGCTTTTTACTTTCTGTACTTTACTGCTTTACAAAAGTAAGGTATGTGGTGGTGAATAAGTTCTCCGGTCCACGGCGAACTTATATAAACCCTGCTATCTTTCTTTTGCTTTACTTTCTGTACAGTCATTTTCCGTTTGATGTAAGTTAACCTGATCGTGAGTAGTTGCGAGTTCCTTCGGGAGCCGTATACAACTTACAATACCGATCAAGTTAACTATCGCTTCTTTTCTTTTTTTTTGTAAATTCATTACATTTACATTCGGAATTAAGCATAACCTAACAAGGAAAATAAAATCAAATTATTTCACTTCAAATTCTTCCAAAATGCCAATCTAAGTTAAGAGACCGGATTAAACCGGGCCAGAGGGGTGCCTAAAACCTTCCCCAATTCTAACCACAACCCTTACCCGGATATCTGTAAGGACCATGCCTTAAGCAAACAGAGTAAAATATAAGGTTTTAGGCCCAGAGCAAGGAACCCCTGATTACTATTCTTCCAACAAAATTCGAGTCGTTATTCATTTCCTTGGAAGCATAGTCACGGGTCCTAGGCCCTAACCTAGGTGGAAACTCTGAGTTTCTCTAACTTGCGAAGTTAGGACTACGGTCCCGAGTTCGTAAGTAGCGCAGATCAAATAACACCCCCTACTGAAAACCCGATTGTGGTGATCCCCTGTCGTCCTGTGCAAACACGGGAAAAAACCGGCTCCCACAGACTCGCAACTCTGCTGGGGAGAACTTTAAAAACATGATAATCCTTTCAAGCAGAGCTTGTTATCAAAAGAAGAGGTTGTAGCTCTATATAGCTAAATTGGCATTTTTCAAGAATTTCAAATCAACCAATTTGATTTTTTCTCCTTTCTTAGGATTATCATTAACCCGATGTAGCCTTCAGGGGTATTCGCAAGCTGGGAACTTTTCCGCAAGCTGCTGTAGACACCCCATTTTGACCGGACCCTAAAATCCCCAAAATCGAATAAGAACTTCAAAAATCTAATAAAATTCCCAAATTCCGAGTCCCAAAATATTCCAAAATTAATCTCAAAAATTCCTGAGGGAGTGGGACCAAAATGAGAAGAAGGGTCGGGTTTTGGGCATCTGTGCACATTTGTGGGTACAAATTCCCCAAGAGATTGTTAGTGTTCTCAAGGATATCCCTGCAAAATTTCATGGCAATCGGGCGAAAAATGTAAAGAAAGAGAGGCGAAGTTTGTGCAATAATCAAAAGTGGGTTGTGATAGGGTATGAATTATCAAAAGCTTGGTTGTGTAGATATCACCCTCCTTTTTTTTATAAAAGGCAAGATATTTTGGTTGATAAAATGATGGTTTGCCATCTTTAGAGGGGTGATTTTGGAATTCTAATATTGCTTAAGGTGTAAGCAATCCTTAGTGACCCTTGGATCAAATCAAGGGGTGAGGATCATTTAGAGAGAGGAGAATCCTCACCCTGTTTTCTACTTGGCTCCCCCTTAAGTTAAAAAATTTATCACAAATACACTATGTGGTGGCTGTCCATGGAGAATGGGGGGGTAAAATTATCATTACCCTTCTTATATATGCCATCGAATTAGGTTTTGAGGGGAGGAGGGAGGCCTCATTTTCTTTGCAAAAAAAAAAAGAAACAAAAAAAACTGAGAAAACAGAGAGAGGGGAAGAAGGAGCCGCCAACCACCACTACCATCCCAGCCGCCCACCTTCTTCCACCTCCGGCCAAGCCTCCTCCACAGCTGCCCACCTTCTTCCCTAAGCCACCACCACCTCTGCAGATTTTCTTCTCCACCCATCTCCTTCACCGGCCATCCTCTGCCATTTCCCCAAACCCATTTTCAACCCCCACGACCATCAAACCCCCTTCTCAGCTACCATCATCTCGGCACCATCAACTTCCCACAGCCACCATCTCCAAACCCATCTCCTCATCGTTGCCTATAACCTCCACCAAACCCACCACCACCATCAGCCATTAAAACCGTTTTTATTCCCCAAGCCCATTTCGGCTTCTCCGACCAAAGATCCGGCCAACCTCCACTGTAAACTTGGCCTCACCTCAACATCAAAACCCATTTCCAAAACCTCTACTAATGTCATCTTCTCCGGTCGTCGTCACCGAAATCCGGTGAACCTTTTTTTTAAAACCCCATATCCGAACCACCCTCGTCTTCAACCTCCATTTCCAGCCCTACTTCACCCTCCCCAAAACCCACATCAAACCCATCTTCCACTGCCATCGTCTTCGACCTTCTTCCACCACCTCTAATCTTCATTTTCTCCGGTGAGAAACCCTCAATCCGACCAAGCCACAATCCATTCCATTTCAGCCACCATTACCTTCTCCATCAACCACCTCTATTTCTAAGAAAATCTAAACCCCCTTGTCCATGAAACATTAAATCCTGTAACCCATTTTCATAGCTCCGGCCCAATACATTGCTCCAGTGGAATTTTCCCCTCTCCGGTCAGATCCGCGGATTCCGCCATTATCATTTTGATCTCTGGTCTTTATTTCACCCGATCCGGAGATTTTTGCATAGATTTGTCGGATCTCAGTTGAAATTTTCCCCTCTCCAGTCAGATCTGCAAATTTTCCCATCATTTATGGTTTCAACAGCGAAGCTCCGGCAAGCATTTGGTAATTGCAAATATAGGTAATATTCCCAATCCTCTTCTGTATTGGTTAGATGTGTGGGGATTCTTGCCTTTCTTCTTATAGAGCAAATGTTTAGTTCGTGAGTTTGTTTTCAGCTTGATTTTCTTGGTCTTAATTTTGAGTTCAATTTAGATTTTAAATTGATCGGGAAGTGGTCTGTGTACACGAAATGGTGCAGATCAAATAGTCTATTTACCTTATGTTATGAGTGTAAGGGTATGAATTATCTTATCCTATACTTTCTATGGGCTTCTGCATTGTTCTCGGTCTTCTCAAATCTTGGTATTTCCTTGTTCTTTTGGTTATTTCCCTGTTAGGTTTACCATTTGTCTTTATTCAAAAGAAAAAGAAAAAGGGGGGGATATGTGAATTCGGTTTTTATGGGTAATCTTACATGTGTATTTCAAGGTTTGGATGTTGGTGTTTGAGATTGAATTCATTTGGGTATGGTGTGTGATCCCTTGTGATTTTTGGTCTGAAAGTGTAGGTGATGTTGAATATGAATAGCTTAAGATCAAATGTTCCCTGTGAAAATATACTAAGGGTTTGTCCAACTCATGCATTTCGAGGAGGCATTAGGATGTCTAGAAAAGAATTATTCGAGTTTCATAGTTAATGCCATTAGTTTGTTAGCTTATAAAATGTTACCAGCTTGGTTTGCATGCTAATTGAATCTTTGAAACAGGGCATTTAGGGGAAAACTTGTTTGTATTGCTAAACCCGCATGTATTAGAGCTATTTACACAAATTATGCACCTAAGGCTATGACAGAATGCTTCTTGAGCCAACCCCTTCCCTTCCTGCCTTAGAGTTTTCACAAGTTAAGGGATTTCTTCCTCTTTAGAGTCTGTCATAGAGAGTTTAGGAGTCTGCCTACCATCCTAGGGTTTAGGAGTCTGTCCTACCCTTGTAGAGTTTAGGCTTCTGTCCTATCCCTTCATAAAGTTTAGGATTCCGTCCTTCCATCTTTCAGAGTCAGTCCTTTAGCATAGGAGTCTGTCCTTGCTTAGAGAGTCAATCTTTCAGGAGTCTGTCCTATCATCATAGGGGTTAGGATTCTGTCCATCCTCTCATCAAGTCATGTGATTTCTATTCGCTCTTGCAGGGTATAGGATGCTGTCGAACCCTTGCAGAGTCGTGATTCTGTTCAATTCCCCCGCAAAGCATAGGATGCTGTCCAACCTTTGCGGGATATCGGGAGTCTATCCTACCCTTATGATGATAGGATTCTGTCCTCTTGTGTCAAAAATTCAAAAAAACACTTCAAAAACATCTAAAAACCAAAAAAACTCAAAAATCTCGAGCCATTAGGAGTCTGTCCTAGGTCCGAACTACGGATGGCTTGATCCCTAGCTGAGGGGAACGTAGGCATCTCAGGCTTGCAGCTGGCATCTTGAGTTGAGTTCAGTCACAACTTTCACAACTTTCACAACATCAAAAATTTCCATAGCTTCAAAACCTTTCAAAGTTTCCAAAACTACAAAAATTCTTCAAAATAACCTTACCAACATTTTTCAAAAGATCTTCCCATAGAGTTAGGAGTCTGTCCTAGGCGTTTGGGGTGTCTTAGAGTTAGGAGTCTGTCCTGTTTGTGTTGATATCCTGAGTCTTGTCGTGTGAGTGTCCTCAGAGTTAGGAGGCCTTGAGTCGTGGTCGGCTAGACATTTAGTCGATCCGATAACTAGACTAGAACGCGCTTAGATAGCCCATGGTTTTCCTTAGGACGTACAGCCTAGGCACAGATAGGGTGTAGGGTCCACTTGCATTAGTTAGGGCATATAGAGAGTCTTAAAAAATTACCATTCACTTGAACTTAAGTAATAGCAAGAAGCTTTAAAAAACTAGTCGAGTCTAGTTGATCGAGTCTAGGATAGCGGTCCTAGAGGGTTAGGCATTATAGTTTAGCATAGGTCGCAGAACTACGTTGACTCTGATTCTTCCCGAGGCCGGGATACGTAGTGCAGCCAGGATGGATGGCTATCCTGGTCCGAGTCAAGTATCGCATTAGAGTCTAGGGTTTGTCATATTGTATGTTTTGCTGTGTTTTCTTACTTTCCTGTACAGACCTTATACCCTTAGTTGTAGTGTGCATGTGTTTGCCCATCAGAACTTAGACACCAATTAGGCATGACACTCATAACCTAGCTATTCTTAGGTGGCATGCCTTTCATTTTCTTTTGTGTGTCCTTCTTATTCATCTCCGAGACATGCATGATTAGCTAGACGTTATCTCGGGGATATTCGTTCCCATTTCGCATGATTTTCGCCCAAAACTCTTCAAAGTTAATAATAAATGGCATAAGAGACCAGGTACTTGCACTTGGGCAAATTGGGGGCGCCTAACCCCTTCCCCATTCGTCATCAGGCACGGACCTTTTTGTATCTCTGGTTATCTGTTGCGACAGAGCACATCATGGGATCCAGGGCCCACTTCCTTGGATGGCGACTCTTTCTTTGTTTAAGGTGCGTCTCGAATCCGGGCTAGTCCCCGAATCGAGAGGTATCTCACTTTACATCGCCACTCATGCTGTGAGGGGCACTCTTTCGAGAGTTCCTTGGTGGAGCTGTCCTTCACGTGGATGATCCTGAGACTCGTCTGGGGGCACGTCCCCCCGCCTCTCTCGGATCGGGGTTCATAGGTTGGCGACTCTACTGGGGAAATCTTGAAGCATTGCCTAACTCTGTAAAAATGCCATTTTAATTAATTTTGAAGAAATTTGGGTCTAAACCAAGTTAAATGGGAACTTTATCTAGAAATCCAGGGGCACCAAGTAGGTGCGTAAATAAAACGAGGGATTCACACACTGCACATCATACATTGTCATATTCTTTATTTCTTTCATTATTTTCATTATTGGCCACAGGGAATAGATATGACGCGTACCAGATGGGTAATTATGACCTTGAGGGAACCGTTGTATCTATTTCTGAGCTATGCGCCGGAGCTGCAGCCGTAGACACTGGGTGTGCTGGTGTTCTACAGCAGCTGATGAGCAATGAACATACTCTGTATAATGCTGGGTGTGCTGGCATTATACATCAAGGGTATGGTCATAAGCATAGTACCCTGCAGAAATGCCTGGGCCCTACTTTTATTTCATTATATTATGTATATATATTAGCTGCTCCCTTTAGAACCAAAATTAGGGAACCCTTGCTAGGACACTATATATATGTACTCATATAGGACGAACATGTGCGACTGGCATGTGTGAGCCAAGGATAGAAGTCAGTCTACCCTTGTAGTGTAGAAGGGTAAATCACACTGTGATTATCCGTCGCGCTGTCTAGTACACTCACAAACAATTTTGAGTCAAGACATCCTTGACTCCGCTAGGTTAGACTAGGGATGGTGCCCCTAGTTAGGATATATGTATATGTGTATATGTATATATTTATATGTATACATATCTGTTATTAGATTAGGGTTTACTTCTTAGTTAAGTTTTCCTTCATAATCTAATCAATTATTCCTCTCTATCCATTCTGTGGATTATTATTAGATTCTTGGCTCTTTTAGCCATGATCTATCTTCCATGAGCTTGATCCTTTGATTGATCCTGATCAGATGTACTCCACATGTCGATTATGAGTCTATCTTGCCATTATCATTACCGGAGTGTGTGTTCTTGCTGAGAGCCCTGCTTTATCTTGACCATGACGGCATACTCTTCATGTTTAGTTGCTGAGACCCTCCTAGTATAGCTGTCATGCTGTCAATTTTTTTTTCAGAACCCTTGAGCGTAATCATTATCCTTTTGAGTTCATTGACAAACCATGTGCTTACCTACCACGTCTCCTGGTATAGCCGTTATGCTGCCGAATTTTCTCCAAATACCTTGAGTGTGGTCATCATCCTTTTAGGCTTGTTGACAAACCATGTACTTGCCGTACCACACCTTCATGTACAACTGTTATGCTGTCAGATTTTATCCAAGGGAAGGATGTGTTTGTGCTACCTTTTGTTTCAACTTGCACATTACGTTGTCATGCGATTAATTCTCATTGAGCCTAGTGTTTATGGTGTCCATGACAGGAGTCTTAGTCACTCGTCTACCATCAACCCCAAAAGAGCTTTCATCTCTGAATTCGCTTGGTCTAGCTAGTCCGTTGTACCTATTTCCTCTCACATTGACCAGATGGCTGAGTATACTGAAAATCTCGTCTTGACAGAAGTGAGAGAGATGATGATGATATCCATGATCTGATAGACAGGGATCCCCTCATTCTTCTTGAACTCAAATGCTTCCGAGAACCCTGCACCTACCCATGTTGCACCTCTTTCACCCACCAAGGGAACCATTTCACCCATTCAACCCTTCATATATCTTACCACCTTTACCTGTACCACCCTGGGGCTAGGAAGTAGATTGATTGCATAGGGAAAATGAAAGAAGTCAGAGCTTGAAATTCAGGAGATATCACCATGCCAGAGAAAATCCCACCAATGACAATGGATCAGTTTGAGCCAAGTTAATAGGACATTATAGGATTGCCCCTTCTGAGATTCTAACTCCAGGGTCGATCTCTCCAATCATTATCATCATTAAGGAAGGCACATTGCCCTTGAACTTTCAGCGCCAATCCGTTGCCTCCGATGAAGTGTCTCATCTTTGAAATTTGTTTTGAAGTGTGTATACCAACCCTCTTGTCAAAGTTGGTAAGTCTAACCATGTCAATATCAATTCTATGTATGTTGTGTTTATTGGTCTCTCTCATTGTGAGCCAATGTCCAATCTTTTGTTGAATTTGATGGAGAGCCTATCGTGGCGCGTCAAAAATCATTGTATGTACTTCGAACATTCAATGCAATGAACATTTGATTCCAGTGTCGTCAATATTCTTGTATATGTTCACTCTTGGATCTAATGTTAATAAACAAATTAAGACACCCTCCTCGGAGGAGGATGCCGATGAAATTCTCCTCGAGATTTGAAAGATGATCAAACGAGAGGAAGAGTGTTGAGCAAAGCCATTTGAAGATGAAATCGATACCGTGGATAGTGGTATCAAAATACAAAACTCGGGAAATAAGGATTGGCAAAATCTCCCGAAGAGCGCAAAGAATCGATAAACCTATTTAGAGGGTTCAAGGAAGTGTTGCTTGGTCCTATGAGGATAAACCGGAAGCGTGCCTTGGCACTGTTCAACGTGAGTCACCCTCAGCTTCAGGCATCAGGTCAAAAAAGCAAAAATTTCAAACGAAGAATACCTGACATCGAGTGAAGTTAATGAAAAATTGAGAGAAGACTTTCGGATAACAAAGTCATGAGCATAGAACATGAGCCCCAAAAAGAATACTTGGGCTATACATTCCGATGGAATTTCAAGTCAAAGTAATCAAAGAGTAAGGGCATTCCCGCATTTCAAGTAAAAAAAAAGAATGAACAAAAAAAGAAGAAGATAGAATCCAGAGAAGAAAGGAGAAGGGAACATACGCCACGTCAACTCCTCAAGAACGTCAGAATCGCAGGAAGCGGAGTCGATAACTAGATTGAAAATTTCAAAATCTTCAGCATTCTGAGAAGACCCAGAGTCGTAGAATCCTGAATATCAGTGCAAGATCCCAAAGACAAAGTGGGAATTCAATCAGTCTTGATAGGCAACTAGGCAAGTCTCTTGTCATGGACAACACAAACATTAGGCTTAGTGAGAAGTAATCACATGGCAATGTAATGTGCAAATTGAAACAAAAGGTAACACAAGCACATCTTTTCTTGGCTAAAATCCGACAACATAACAGCAGTACATGGAGATGTGGTAAGGTAAGCACATGGTTTATCAATAACCCTAAAGGATAATGGTTACGCAGGTTTTTGGAGAAAATCTGGCAGCATAACGACTGTACAAGGAGGGTCTCGGCAACCAAGCATAAAGAATACGCCGACAAGGTCAAGATGAAATAGGGCTCTCAGCAAGAACACACACTCTGGTAGTGATAATGGCAAAGTAGACTCATAATTAGCATGCAGAGCGATCTGATCAAGATCGATCAAAGGATCAAGCTCAGGGAAGATAGATCATGGCTATAAAGATAATGATGTGAAACCAATGATCTGATCATAATCCAAAAGACGGATGGATAGGGAGAATGGATTAGATTATGAAAGAAAATATAACTAAGCAGACCCTAATCTAGTAAATAAATATATATACAAATATATATACATCCTAACCAGGGGCACCAATCCTAGTCTAATCTAGCGGAGTCAAGGAAGTCTCGACTCATGACAGACAAGTGGGTGTACTAGGACTGCGTCTGTAGCCACATAAAGTGAGCTACCCTAGTCTAAAAAATGGGATAAGGTCCCTAACTCTAGGCTCCACATGTGTAAGCAACACATATGTTCGTCCATAAATGCAAACAAAAGGACCATGCAATATATAGAGAGAGTAATGTCGCGAAGTCCACCTGGCCGGGTGCATAGCTACTTGTATGCTGTGACTATCGCCCAGCATACGAACTATGTCCGTTTTACACACAAGGTGTCCAGGTGTTGAGATACTACTGGTGCGGTGGCACTAGAAGGCGGGTATAGCCCTCACGGCTCCTACTTATAGTATCTCTCCGAGAGTAACCTGATAGCACATCCACGGGAGAAAGGTAACCACAAAACAGATAATATATGCAAGGGATGAAAGTGAGTGTGTGAGCCCTTGTTTTATTTTGTATCTATTTGGTGCCCCTGGCATTCTAACGGAAAATGTTCTCATTTAAAATGATTTTAGTCCAAATTTCTTCCAAAATTAGTAAAAATGGCATTTTTACAGAGTTAGACAATGTTCCAAGAACTCCCCAGCAGAGTCGCCAGCCTGTGGACCCCGATCCCGAGGACGGCGGGCGAGGGACACGAGATCCCACGCCGATCCTCTAAGATCTCCACAATGTGAAGGAGAGCTCTACCAAGGAACTCTCGAAATGGTGCCACTCACAGCATGGGTGGCGATATAAATGAGATACCTCTCGATTCAAGGACTAGCCCGGAACCAAGATGTACCTATAACAAAGAAGAGTCGTCATCCAAGGAAGTAGGCCCTGGATCCCATGAAATACTCTGTTGCAACGGATAACCAGAGATGCAAAAGTCTATGCCTGATGACGAATGGGGAAGGTGTTAAGCGCCCCCAATTCGCCCAAGTGCAAGCACCTGGTCTCTTATGCCATTTTTAATTAATTTTGAAGAGTTTTGGGCTAAAATCATGTGAAATGGGAACGAGCACCCCCGAAGAAACGTCTATCTAAGCATGCATGACCCGGGGATGGGCAAAAGAAAATAAACATCCAAATCCTAACTCACCGCATCTACTCCTAACCCATCACATCTAGGAAAGCAATAACATCCGCATGCACAGCTACAGCTAAGCAAGTAATAGCAGATATGATAAGCAGAAAAGCAGTAAATATCTACAGCTAAGCATGTGAAACTAAACGCACAAGGAATAAGCAAGCTGAAAGTAAACACACAAGGAACCAAAGACAAACACACGATAAACTAAAAGATACGAGGGAAGAAAGGAATCAGAAAATAGACGGTATGTGCAAACCCAAAATGCCAGGAAAAAGAAAATGGGACATACGATAGACTCAGGGAGCGATTCTAAGGGAATCGAGCTCAGTGATCCTGATCCGCTAAAGACCGGACAAGTCTCGCGATCGTCATAGCCTATCGTTGGGCTCAGCGAGGACAATCCCCGTGAAGGGGCCACGCTACGTCGTCGCCCGTCCTAAAACCCGATAAAACGTCGGAAAACCGATAAAACCGGCAAACCACGATCAAAATCGGAAATGAAATGAAAAGAAGGCTCCGAGTGACCTGGCAATCACCATCCTTGCCCATTTTGGTTTTTGTATTTTTGAGAAAAGCTTGAAAGATATTTTTGGATGCTGAAATGATTTTTTTTAAAAGGTTGAAATGATTTTATTGAAAAATTTGACTGAACTTGGGATGACGATCCCAAGCTGCCTACGTACCCTGTAGAAAGGGATCAAGTCAACGTAGTTCGGACTGCTTTTCGAAATACGCTTTGAGTGTTTTTTGATGTTTTTGGGATTTTTGTTATTTGATTTTTATGTATTTTTATCCCTTTTGATCGAAAGGGGGGTTTTGGCTCAAGAGGTTGCCGTCCGTCACCGCCTTAACCCGACGATGCGTCCCTGTAATCGATGGGATCCCGAAGCTTGAAAAGGATCCCGAGGAATATGAGGAGAGTGAACCCGAGAGGTAGAAGATAGAGTTTGTCCTTCCAGTAGATTATGAAACCTTTACTCATGTATACTCTCAAAAGCAATCACAAAACTAAAACTAGAGTTTTAATGACAGCAAACACAGAGAAAATCTAAACCTCAAATTAGAAATGTAGAAACCCAAATTGAGAGCATTAGAATGAATTGGAAGCCTAGCATCACCATGATAAACAGAATTCTCACTCACACCATGAATGACATAGAGAGAGAGAGTTACCTGGAGTTGTCAACAAGGTCAGGTGAGGTCTGTGCAATGGAGGTTCTCGACAAATTTGATGGCTGTAATATCACAAACCTCAGAAATGGTGACCGTGAATTGCAAACATTGCGAGAACCGAACGAGATTGGGGCCCAAATTCGGGGTCATCGCGAGGTGAAAGAATTCACCAGAGAAGATGGAAAGAGCGTCGGATCTGCAGAGATGCGACCAGATCTCTTTACCTTTCCCCTTTTAAACCACTATTGAACGGATTTCCTTTTTAAAAAAAAAATAAGCCGCTGATTTAGAGCTTTGGAAAATGAAAGTGATGAGAGGGAGATGGTGGGAAAAAGAAATCGGTTAGGGTCGGATTCGCAGAGATGAAGGTGGAGATGGGATTAAAATGGAGGAGGGTGAAGGGAGAAGAAGGGGGTTTGAAGAAATGGGAAATAGATGATGGCCGTGGATTTGGATGGTGGCTTGAGGAGATGGAGGCGGCTAGTGGAGGTAGTGATCGGTGGTCATAGGTGGCACGACGATTGGTGGTGGCGCGGTGGAGCTCGAGCTCCCTCCCTTTCTCTCTCTGTTTCTCTCTCTCTCTCTCTATTGCTCTGTTTTCCTTTTTCTTTTTTTCTTTTTTCTTTTTTAAAGAAAGAAAAAGAGGGTTTGAGGGAGGCCGGTGGTGGTGGCTATGGGTTTTCGAGGTGGGTTTGGGGTAGAAATGGGTTTCGGTTTTGAAGGTTGTGGAAGGTGAAGGTGGAGGATGGTGGAGGATTTTCGAAGGGTGGTGTTGGGGTGGAGATGGAGGTGGAGGATGGTGGTGGTGGGTTTCGATTTTTGGAGGTGTAGAAAGTGGGTTTCGGCTTTGGGGGTGGAGGAAGGTGAAGGTGGAGGATGGTGGAGGATTTTCGAAGGGTGGTGTTGGGGTGGAGATGGAGGTGGAGAATGTCGGTGGTGGAGAAGGGTGGCGATGGGTTTGATGAGTTTTGGGTAGGGAAATGTTGTTGGCGGAGGTGGTGGATGTCGGTGGTGGAGAAGGGTGAAGGTGGGTTTGATGGGTTTTGGGTAGGGAAATGGTGTTGGCGGAGGTGGTGGATGTCGATGATGGAGAAGGGTGGCGATGGGGGCTTCCTTTCTGCCACTCCCTCTCTTTTTTCCTGTGTCTTGTTGCCCTCCCTCTCCCTAAAAAAATGAAGACGCCCCTTCTCGATGCCCTAGTTCCGTGGGATATAGGGAAATGATATATTCATGCCCCCATTCATTCCTTGGACAACCCTCCTCAAGTGTATTTATGACTACTCTTTTTAACTACGAGGGGTGGTCTGGGTAAAAAATGGGGTTGGTTAACATTTAGCTCTCATTTGTTTACTGCCCATGGAGTTGGTATTAGCACACCCATATTGGATATTTTGGGAAACTTTAAATTTGGTTCCGGACCTTAGGTTTCGGGAACTTGAGACTTGATTCGGGAAGACAGTGAATTCGGCTTCGGGACTCAGATTTCGGGATTTATTCAAAATGATTTTTTATTTTTATTTTTTTGGGAAATTGGGGTTAGGTCAAAATGGGGTGTCTACAACTATGCAGATGAAGTCTTGCCAGGAAATGCCGCCAGACTCCTCAAAAAAAAAAAGAGAAAGAGAGAAAGTTCAAAGCCATTGAACCTTAGCCATTCAAGAAGCTTGTATGCCAAAACATCAGAAGGCCATCCTTGGACACCTGCGCTTTAAACGCCAAAAATCCCAAGTTTGAAAAATCCTTTTACAAACACCTTCGAAAAATCCAAAGTTTGAAAAATCATTTTACAAACACCTTCGAGCCTCAATAAAATCAAACATTCTCTTTAAACACCCGCAAATCAGGGGCATTTCGTTCCGAACTACGCGGACCTGATCCCTTTCTACAGGGTACGTAGGCAACCTGATCAATTCAGGTTCGGTCAACCTTTGGAATAAAAGTCAAATTATTCCCTTTCAACTTTTGAGCTTAAAAGCCAACTCATTCTGTTCCAAACCCCAGCGAACTACGCAAACCTAATCCTCCATTTTTAGAGTACGTAGGCAACCTGGCCAATCCAGGTTCGGTTGAAACTTTGAGTTCCAAAAGAAATATTCAACCCTTTTGAACCCAAGCCCGTCTAGAAAGTCCTTCTGGTGAACAAGCAGAGGTTCAAAGTCAAGAAGAAAAAACGATGGAGTCTGAAGACCCGCTAGGCTGACAACCCGAGAGGGCAGTCTAGGCAAAATTTAGGGTCATTCATCCGCTAAGTTGACAAGTGAAAAGTCGGTTTAGGCAAAAGTTAGGGTATCAAGCCCGCTGGATTGAAAACCCGAAAGGGCGAACCAGGCAAAAGTTAAGGCAAGCGGTTTGTCAGATTGAAAATCTAAAAAGGCAATCTGGTCAATGGCAATGACTTCCAACAAAAAACCGAATCATTGAGATGGAGAAACAGTCTTCAACCAGGGTAAAATCTCGGAGTCCAAGTAGTGCCAGCAAGCTTACTTTAACATTCCTCTAAACTATGGGCATTGAAATCGAGCAATCCGAAAGGGATAATAACCATGACATAAACACCGAAAAAGGAGAGTAGTACCTCTTGACACGGTCTTCGAAATACTCTAAGAGTGGCTAAGCCATACCCTTAAAATATGACACATCAGATCCAAGAATGAGTCGAAAGTGAGTCGAGTCCTTCGAACAATAAGAATCTTCTTTGATTGAGTCCTTGGAAATCTGTTCCTCCTTAATATTTGTGTTCCCTTTCCTTGCAAAGTCCAAACTGTCGGGTGCTGGAAGAATGGGAGTGTGTCCTCCAAAATGCAAAGAAAATTCAGAGTAAATCCTAGTTTAGGTATCAGAAGGGGCAAGGACATCTTGTTCAAACCTACCAGAGATCTTAAGCCTCCAAAAGTGAGCAATGTGAAAGAAGGGATTCTCAGACTCAACCATCATGGTGATTGTCCTACTCTCTCCATACCAAAAAAAAAACTGTGCAACCTCAAGCCTTCATGAAGCGATGCATCTTCTCTTCAACCATTATTGTCCTGCTTCCTTAAAACTCTTGTCATGGAAGCACAATATACTAGGGGCATCTTTTATGACTTGCGTCATAAAAGATGTCAAGCACACAAAGGCAATCAGTAACAATGTCTCCAGCAAGTTAAGATAAGACGGGTACGAGCACATCTCAAGCCAAACCTCTAAAGTCCTCCGTTGAGTCCACTCTTCAGAAGAGTCAATTCTCCAAGAAAATCAGTTTCCCTAGCGGAGTCTAGAATTTGCTCGCGCAGCCTTCAATCCCCTGCAGAATTCAATTCTCTCAGAGAAATGGTCAATACTCAAAGCGTCAGCAGGTTACTTGTGTCTGGTTCTCAACAGAGATCGCGCACTCCTAAAGTTCTCAGCAAGAGACAATCAATCCTGTAATGGAATCGATCAAAATCTCGATTTCTTGAATCAAAATTGTTCCTTCTTGAGTTTCGTGTTCTTGATTAGTTTAGTGAGAGACTGTCTCACAATTTTAGTATGTGCTTGGTGAGAGACTGTCTCACAAACTTGAGTGGTTATATGATGAGCAACTGTCTTATCATTGCAATTTATGGTGGTAAAAAGCAAAAAAAAAAATCTTTCAAAGCTGTTGAAAAGAAAAAGAAAAAACTTAAAAAAAAAGAATCTTTCAAAGCTGTTGAAAAGAAAAAGAAAAAACTTTCAAGAAAAATCATTGTAACCCAAATTTCATGAAAGAAAGCTTGAATCTCTTCGACTTTTGTTAAGACTCCTGTATTAGATGCAAAATTATACTGGGGGCAACTTCTATGTCCTGATGAAAGTCAGATCATAAAAGATACCTAGCATGCGATGATAGTTGAGACAGCAGTCTTAACGAATCAAGATTTGAGAAGCTTGAACGCGTTTTTTAAATCAAATTTTTAATTTAGGAATGATCATGATAACTGTCTAATCATTCCGCATTGTTGATCTGTCAAGATGCTGTCTTCTCAGATCCTAATTTAGGTTTGATCATGATAATTGTCTAATCATTCCGCTTTGTTCATCTGTCAAGATGCCGTCTTCTCAGATCCTAGAGTGGTTTGATCATGATGATTGTCTAAACATTCCACTTTGTCGATCTGTCAAGATGCCGTCTTCTCAGATCCTAATTTAGGAATGATCATGATAGCTGTCTAATCATTCCGCTTTGTTGATCTGTCAAGATGCTGTCTTCTCAGATCCTAATTTAGGTTTGATCATGATGATTGTCTAATCATTCCGCTTTGTCGATCTGTCAAGATGCCGTCTTCTCAGATCCTAAGGTTTGATCATGATAATTGTCTAATCATTCCGCTTCGTCGATCTATCAAGATGTCGTCTTCTCAGATCCTAATTTAGGTTTGATCATGATAATTGTCTAATCATTCTGCTTTGTCGATCTGTCCAGATGCTGTCTTCTCAGATCCTAATTTAGGTTTGATCATGATAATTGTCTAATCATTCCGCTTTGTTGATCTGTCAAGATGCCGTCTTCTCAGATCCTAATTTGGGAATGATCATGATGATGGTCTAATCATTCCGCTTTGTTGATCTGTCAAGATGCCTGTAGACACCCCCATTTTGCTCCGCTTTAATCAACAAAGAACTTAGTGTTTTTCTATCGGTTTTTCAGTGTTTTCCACTCCCGTGTCCGCCTCTTATGTTTTCTCGATCTTTTCGGTCATTTCTGCCGTATTTCGCATTTTTCCGTTAAGTGTTGAGAAGGGTTATTCACGAGAATCCGAGCAAGGGAGAATTTGGATATATTTGCTGGACCAGCATTGAATATTTTGGTTAGATTTGAATCAAGCAAGTTGGTACAATGATGAACACATTTATGTGTGAATGGAAGTGATAGGAAACGTGCATATTTTATCAGTTAAAGCGGCGCTACTAAGGTATTTTCTTTGTTTTTGTTGTTTCAGGCTTAAATATGGAGTTTTATAGAAAATGGAGCGAAAGAGATGAAATTCCAAAGAATTTTCCATCGATTGAACGGTCTAGATCATTCTATGGAATAAATGGGTGGTACAAGCAATTTACAGTATGGCCACTTTTCATTATCGCCCATCATATATACGGCCTAGATCAACACAACATGAAAATGGATTGGGGCCACCAAGGTTGATTTTTGAATTTAGAATTGTGGACCCTACCAGTGGAAATGATATTTTGGGGTGCAACCTGTCTCAAATATCCATTCTAAAGAGGTCGAATATACAGTTTCTATTTGGATTAAAGGGCTAGTGTCAACCAATGGAAATGATACTTTTTCATACAATCTCTGTGGGATCATCAAAATGGGCGGTCTGGATTACCCTATAGAGGTGCAGGTCAACTTATATTGTGGCCCATTAAAATAAATGGATTGGATCACTCCATGGAATTAATTTAATGGGCATAATTTATTTGGGGACTTTCAAATGGACGGTCAAGATCAATTTTACGGATAAATTTTGAGCAGCCTACACAATGGACAGCTAGGATCATCTTAGTGAAAATTGATTTATTAAGAGAAATCAAAGTCGTTTGGGGTGGGACCCACCATTTTCAATAAGTTTAAATCTATTTCCAAGGAGTTTCGGTCAAACTAAAAGTGGGCTCATTTTATTAGTGTTGGGATTAAAAGGGATGCTAACCCAATTCAATTTTTGATCATAAGGTAGGACCCACTCAATGTTGGATGTTTATTTTTGTGGAGAAGTTGCACGTTTGGAGAGTCGGCCAAGCTTGTAGGTGGGATTACTATTGTTGGAAATTGAGATGGCCATAATAAGACAAAACGTACACTTGTTGTTTTTAGACCAACACCATAATGGGAAATTATTCTATCACAGCCCACAATAATAGAGGCAAGTTTCTTTTTTTTTTTTTGAGGGAGACGGTCAAACATGGAGAAGCAGACGTCAGCACTCATTGTATTTTGGACAATTCATTTTACAGCATAGGAAACATGCTCAAATTGGAAGATCTCATTTGTCCACAATAGTAGCCATGTGTAAATATAAAGGCAACTTTTATTTTCTCTTATCAAGAGGGGATTCGGCCAATGAACTCATTCCTTTGACATTTGGCAGCCTTCTCATCCTTGGTTAATCTCAGCCCTTCAACTACAAGTCCTCTTAATTTGGCAACTCTTGCCTCTTGCTCATCTACAAAGGCTATCATTCTTCCCTCTATGAGGGGGCTTTTTCTTTCTCTTACAATTTCACTAATTTTGGTCTCTTTCACTCGTCAGCTTAGAGAGAATACGACCTTTACCCTTTCTCAACAGCCTACTCACCTCCCTCCACACATCCCACCGTCCATACTCAACAGCCCTCTCTCGGCAACTCTCTTTCTGTCTTTCAACAACCATCTCTCTCTCCCTCACTTCTCCTTTCCATCTCCCTCGTCCCTTTTGTTTTGGTGTGGTCGAATACTTTTTTAGTCAAAATCTGGTGGTCGAGCATCTCTTTGCTCCTAATCCCTTCAATTCCAATCCCTCGTGGCTGCAACCCTTTGGGCTTAAAGATTTGTGGTTGAATGCTTTTGGATCAAGGGGATCTAATTCCTTTGAAGAACAAACTTGGTGATCAAATTTTGAAGCACATCGTAGTGATCAAAATTCTATTGGGATCATCTTTTGTGGCTGATCCTTTCTTTCTCAATCTTTATGATCAAATTTCGTCTCAAGCTTGATAAAATTGCTCCCAAAGAAGTAGCCCTCTCATCACTCTCATCACTCGGTTCTTGGATTCAACGAAAATTTCAAAGTGTCATCAAAGGGGTTTTCTAGAGCATATAAAAAATGGTGCGTCAAAGCGTATATCTCGGATTTACGCACCCTAGAGACGAGGAGCGCGACCAAAGCTAGGTTCATTCTTCTTCGATTTTTCTAGAATTATTCCGTATTTTTTTTACGTATTTTTGCATGGTTTTAGTATTTACGCTCATTTAATTCAATAATATATGGGTTGGCTCAAAATCGAGTTTACATGAGTGGTTCAAAGTCCGATTCGTCTCAAAATTTAATGCAATGATTTATGTAATGAGACTAAAAGAACTATCGGATTGGATCAGACTTTGGATCTAAGGATTTCCAGAATTTGAATGAAGATTGAAATTTAATTTAAATTAATGACCGAGATATTGAGAAATTGGAAAAAACAGCTATCTTAGGATGATCTATTTCTTGGAATATTATAATTTTTTTGTGTTCATCATATCAGAACAATGTTAAAGGACATCTTTCAAAGTCATAATTTTCTCAAAAATCATGTTTAAAAAAAAGAAAACTCTTAAAAACATCTTTTTAAAGAAGAAAAATGGAAAATATACCAAATAAGTTCTAAAATTAATAAAATTTCGTAGTGAAATAATATGATGCTGATATATTCTGCCATGAATTTTAAATGATTTTAGGATTCTATTTGGTATATCTTTTGATATATTTTTTTGAAACAACCATATTTTGTGAGGTTTTTTATTCATATCAAATCATGCTTAAAATTTTCAAAAATTTTACAGTAGTCTTATATTACAAATACCATGTTACTGTAAAAGTTTTGATTGATTTGGAATTTTTTTCCTAGGGGATACTATGTAAATTCATAATCTGATCTGAATCTTTAAAAATCTGAAATTGATAGTAAATCGTATCTAAAATTCAAGAAATTTTCACAGTAGACTATATTCATTCATACCTTGTTATTATAAAAATTTCAATGGATTTAGGATTCTATTTCTAAGGGTTTGTTTGTAATTTTAACAATTTGGTCTCATTGTTATTAAATCGGAAATTAATAGCAAATTAATATAAAAATCTATGACAGTTTTCCAGTAAGCTATATTCATTGATATCTTGTTACTGTAAAAATTTTAATTTATTTCGAATTTTCTTGCAATGAGTTCATTTCTAAAATCATTCATGTGATCTGAAATTGATAAAATCTATTAAAAATTGAAATTAACCAAAATCATTATGAAAACTTCAATGGAACCTTAAATTTTTGTCACGTATTCATTCCTTAAGCCGCTGAAACAGAAATCTTATGAGTCTTAGATTTCCTTTGTAAAATGGCCATGCTAGGATAATTTAGATGCCGAGATCGTAACAATAATCGTATGATAATTGCGATTGATCTAGCATAATTGGAGTGGGTAAATTATAGTATGTTATTGGCTCCGAGGTCCACTGTCCACGGAAATCCTGAGAAATATGTCAGGCAATAACATATTATAACTTACGTGCTAAATTATACGAGGGTCGAGAGCACGATTCCCTTCCATGGTTGCGATTCAAGGTTGAAGCTTGCGAACCATAGAGCCTTTGGTATTCTTTAGATGTTTAGGAACCGAAAGTCCTTGAAATCTGAAAATCATTAACTTCAACAAATTGAATCAATTTACCTCATGTCTTTCGGAACCGTTGGATTGCGGTTTCCATCGTAAGAACCATTAGAGCCCTATTTAGGAACACTCACGTCATGTCGTGTCCTAGATTTTAGGGAGTCCTAGAGTTAGGAGTCCAGCCTCATCACGGGCGTTTGCTATGGATAGCAAACGTGCCATAGATCTAGTTACACTAGTCACCCAATTTTTCCTACGACAAGCCTAGTTACCTGGGATGTAGGTTAACATGCATTAGTCTAAGGGACAACTTGCACTTAGATAGGATCATATAGCATCTTAGATGAAGTCCTACGATAATAAAATCTTCAACTTGAATTAAATAACTTCTCTTAAAACTGTTGAAATAGTCAATCCAGTCTAGATCGGTGTCTTAGATGAGTTAGGCATAAGTAGCTTAGCTTAGGTGCACCGAACTACGTCGACTCTGATACCAGTGAGGCTTGGGTACGTAGGCAGCTTGGATGCTTGATAGCATACCAATCACGAGTCGGCCCCACACACAAGTGATGGGGTTTTGTATATTAGTTTTCTTATAAATTCTTAATTAAAATATGTAGGATTTCCCTCAAATTAGCATTTTAGGAGAACTTTCACTTAGATTGAATTCAAACAAATTAAGAAAATCAAGATACAGATTTAGGAATTACATTGAAATTAGATCTTAGGATGCATGTCACATAATTCGCACATTAATATAGAGTTAAATGAGCCATTTAAAAGAAACTCAAAAGAGTTAACTTTTGGAATTGAAGACTGATTATCGGGCAGGAATGGTGCATGTGGTGGTAACTCCCCATAGCTTCCATTATCTTAACCAGGTAACGAGTCTAGATTTCTGGTCAATTATGGGTCGTAGATCCCTTATCTAGGTGACGACTCTGTCACTCTCTTTTGCGTAGAATTCGGATTGCCTTAGTGATCCCAAGTTCACGAAAAAGATGAATTAAATCATACCTTGCTAGGCTCGGCGGCTTACCCCTGCCCTTATGGGTACTGGGTTGCACATTTGTTTGCGCCCTATGGCTTGGTTGTTGCCTGCTTGGTTGGGTAATTAAAATCAATAATAAAAAGCACACACCATTCGCATGGGTACGAGAGACCAAGAGAGAGCGTGGCGGCTTGCGCCCCACCCCTCTCGCGAGATCGGGTCCCACAGTTTGGGGACTCTGCTGGGGACACCTAACTTCATTACAATTCCAAAGGATAACTGATTTGAATTGATTTTAATTGGCTCATGAAAACTCTATCTTATATACTTGTTAGATTAGTTTGTATGTTTTATTTTCTCATCACATTTTACTCAAATTTAATCTAACAAAACCTGAAGGCATCATAGATTGCGCAAACTTATTGCACATACTTACATCACTTGCATCTAAACCCTTGCATGTCACATGCACACACATCCTATTTTAGGAACCCAGAGTGTTATCTAGCATGGTTGACTGGGATTTCATCACCTGGTGCCTCTGTGCTAGAGAAGCATTCCACCCTTAGCCTAGCACCTTTATGTTGTGTAAACGGATCCCTTGTTCACGTACTGATACGCCGGACACTGGTACAGTATATCGAAGACGGATTCGCGCTAAGGGAACTCTTGGCCTTACCCCTAGATTAACCCACACATGCATATAGTATACGAACACATGTGCACCACGTGTGTGAGCCTAGCTTAGGATATCCTACCCATTTGTGTCTAGATTAGGCCATAGACCATCTTCCAATGGCTACGATCGGTCCTTAGGTACACAAACAAAGTCATGAGTCGAGATCCGCTCTCCACTCCGTTACATTGGGATTAGGATTGATGCCTTCAGGTAACCCTTGTCAAACTGTAAAAAGATTAAAAACTTTCCCTTTGGGGTTAGGATATAAATCCCATCTTTCCCAAGATCTCATAGGATTGGTCTATTCTTGATCTATCCGTTGAAAGCAATCCTATGCAATCTCATCTAATCTTTTGATCGTATGCCTTTCATTCTTGTATCGTGTGATTCGATCATGTCTTCATACTTTCTTTAAACTGGCAGGAACTTGTCCCAATCTCATGTTTATGTAATCTTGATCCTCCTTGTATCCCTCCTTTTGGCTTACAGGCACCATGTCTACTCGTACAATTCTTGATTGGATCCGTGGTACATTAAGAGAATCACACATCTATGCCATAAGTGAGCAAGAGAAAAATCTCTTCAGCTACGTGGCAACCATTAAGCTCAATTGGGGATTACTCTATGCCGCATCAGAGTGTTAGGATCCCGATCATCACGTCTTCTATTTTGGCAACCAAGAAATGTGTCCCACTTTTGAAGAATTGTGTGCCTTGTTGGAATATCCTGTGGATGGCCCTCTGGTGAAACCATCCAGTGTGCCGGATTATCGTCCTTTGTTCCTTCGATTAATGAATAATCCAGATGAATCCATGGATTCTTTCATAAAAGGCCAAGAGGTGTCCATACAACAGCTGATCGACATTTACCCTCCTATTGGACACATTGGCGCTGTTGATATTCGAAAGGTCCGACGTCGCGCTTTGAGATTCTGCTCCTTTGCTAGGTTCCTCACTGTCCAGCCTTCTCGCTTTGCGTCAGTTGTTCTTTTGGATCTCGTTGATCAAATGGATTGTGGCGCCAATCCAATTCCTACTATAATTGCAGAAACCTTCAATGGATTGGATGATATGGCTCACCTTCGTGCCAGCTCAGGTCCGGGCTCTTATGTTCGCTCTTTCGTGGGGTCCTTCTCAGGATGTCCTGCATTACTTCAGGTGTGGTTATGCCACAAGCTAAAAATCGCAGCTCCTGTACATTTCAATCATACGTTATACACTTTCAGTGAATGGCGTCATGACGTTTCTTTCGATCATAAAAGCGATTGGGCTGATTGGTTAAGTTCCCGCCAACAAGATTAGATTTGTTGGCAAATCCCTGGAATCCAAGAAGCTGTCTTCAACACTGGAGAAGCTAACTACGTTCGCCTTCTTGGTCTCAAAAAGACTTCCTTTTATGTTCCTGCCAGGATTCTGCGTCATTATGGAAGGGAGCAATCTATTGTGCCTCTCCTTCGTCATTTTTATCCGCCTGAGGATCTCAAGCCCAAGATTGTCAGAGCCGTTTCATCGGCTTGGGATGTCAAAATCATCAAACCTTTAAAGGAGTCAGTTGAGGTAGATTATCATCCGAAGAAGAAGTCTAGAAAGAGTGCTTAGTTTCATGTTTAATCTTATCAGTTTATCTTTGAAAGAGTGAATCATGTACTCAAGCTTTAATGATTGATCAATAAAGTTCATCTTTCTCTCTCATTATCCTGGTCTATGCATGTATCATTGTCTGCTTCTTTCTATGATTTTAAAATATGTCTTTCAAATATTTCAGGGCAGTAACACCATAGCTAATCTCACTACTCCTTGGGTTCGGATCTCTTCACGATTGGAGAGGAAATCTGTATCCCCGCCACTTTCTCTGAGAACCCCAGCATCTCCTTCTTTCTCATCCTCATCCTCGCCAATGGCAGAAAACCAAGATAATCTTCCACATGCTGCTATTACCGATACTCTCACCTTAATTCTCCAGCAACTTCAAGAGCTCAAAGAAGAGAACCGAGTTATCAAGGCTCAGCTTTCTGAGAAGTTAGGGCCGACGTCGTCCAAAGATAAAGGGCCTATGCACCATACAGCTACTTCAACCGCACCTGCCCAGCCAGTGTTCATCTCTATCCCTGATAAAACCGAAGAAGACCTAGAAAAAGAACAGTACAGCGAGGATCGCAGTAAGCCTTCTCAGTCTATGGTTGATAAGACAGTTATGGAGAAATTAAAAAGTCTTACCAGAAAAGTTCAAGACATCCAGTTTCAAGACCAGGGTGGTTTCAACCCAAGTGATCTTACACTGTTTCCCGAAATCCGTCTCCCTGCCAATTTTCAAATGCTAGATTTCGACAACTATGACAGTGTGGGTGGTCCGATCACACACTTGCAAATGTTCACTATCATGTGACAGCCTCAAGGTCTATCTGCTGAGCAAATGGCTCAATTGTTCCCGGTTTCTCTAACAAAGGTCGCTAGAAGGTGGTTCATGGTCTTAGACAAGACTCGTTATAGGACATGGAAGGATATCGGTGAACAATTCATCAGGCAATTCAAATATGATGATGGGACGGAAACCACTAGAAAGGATTTAGAGAGAACCAAGCAAGACTCGAGGGAATCTTTTCTAATCTTTGTGAAAAGATGGAGGAGACTAGCAGCCCAGATGATGGAGCGCCCTTCCGAGGAAGAGCAGGTTCAAATAATCATGAAAAATATTTCCCCCCAACTCCAGTATCACATGTCATTGCAATATTATCCAGACTTCAAACACTTCATCGTGGCAGGCACCCAGATAGAAGAGGCTATGGCTCAAGGTGTATTCAACCGTAGCAACCCAAACACCAGAGATTTCAAAAAGTCCCCTCCAGCCCAAGTTAGTAATATTTCTCGTTCCAATGCTCAGTCCTCTAGGTCCCAAGAACCTCTAGTGATGGACTATGCCCAACCCGCGACCACACCTCGGCAACGAACCCAAGTAGAATTTACCCCTCTTCCTATTCCATCTTCAGAAGTACTTAAGCAGTGTCTTGCCTCAGGTCGCATAACCCTACCTGCCATCCGGCCTCCCCCAAATCCTCTACCTGCAAATTGGCGAGCTGACCAACACTGTGAGTACCACAGGGGTCCTGGTCATCTTACTGACAACTGCATTGCCTTGAAATTTAGAATCCAGAAACTCATTGATCAGAAAGTCATTGCATTCCAGCCAAGACCCAATGTTACCCAAAACCCGTTACCTGGTCATGCTAATCCTCCTGCTGCCGTTAATGCCATAACCATAGGAGATTCTGAGTTTGACCCTCTCACCCTCATATGTGCCTTAGAACCCATTTCTGAACCTCAAATCATCTTCTGTGATGAGTCATACCTAAGAGAGTCTATATCTCCCTTGGTGATCACCTATGAGCCACAAGTTCCTCAAGTTATTACTTATGGCGAGCCAGAGCTAGATGAGGTCAGACATGTTACTAGGGGAGGAAGGATTTTCAAACCTACTGAATTAAGAGTTGAAAATCCAGGGACATTGGCTCGAGGAGAGGAGCCGCAATATGTGAAAGACCCAGATGATGAGGTTGTGCAACAGTTGAAGAAAACTCAAGCTGTTATATATGTTTGGGGATTGTTGATAGCATCAAAGAAACACAGAGAAGCCATGTTAAAAGAATTGAATACCACACAGGTATCCTCAGAAATATCTCCGGAGCAACTGGCTGAAGTTGTTGCTCTAACCCAAGCTGCCAGAGTCATTAGCTTCTCAGATCAAGAGTTGCCTCCTCAAGGTTGAAATCATGCTAGAGCTCTTCATGTCACCATTGTCTGTGAAGGCAAGAAAGTACCATCTGTGTTAGTGGATAACGGATCTGCGTTGAATGTGTGTCCGTTAAGAACTGTCGTTACCTTGGGTTTTGGCCCCACTGATTTTGCCGAATCAACCCTTAGAATCCTCGCATATGACAACACCCGCAGAAATGTGGTCGGGGTCCTTACCACCAAAATTGTTGTAGGTGTTCAAGAATTTGAAATTGAGTTTCAGGTTTTTGATATCAAGGCCTCGTTTAATATGCTTCTGGGACGTCCCTGGTTGCATAAAGAAGGCGTTGTTGCTTCAACCCTTCATCAAAAATTGAAGTTCAGCAAAAATGGAAAGTTGATCACTGTCAGGGGTGACGAAGAGCCAGAAATAGGACAAATAACAGGAGAAACTCTGATCCTTCCATTTGCAAAAACAGAAGACTACAACTTGAATGGTTTCGCATTCGACATTGTTGTTATTTCCTATGAAGAGGCCTCTCGGGAGGAGTTGTGTTTACCTTTTGCCATCAGTCCTGTGGTTGCCAAGATAATGAGAAAAATGAATTACTTTCCTGGTATGAATTTGGGCCGTGATCCAAGGAAAGCGTCTCACTGGCGCCCAATCAAAGCCAACCATGGAACTTTCGGTCTCGGGTATATACCTACTGAGGAAGAGGAAGAAGCCATGGAAGAACTGTTGAAATTGAAGGAAGAAATCCGCCGCACCAGAGGGGTACTCCCAATGGCTCCATACTCCTTATCGATGAACGGTCACTTTGTCAAAGAAGGCGAGACTTCTCCATACTATGGTTTTTCCGAACCATGGTATGACTCGGTGACAGGAATCATGATACCTGGTTTTGAAATATTTAGTGGCCTTGCTCTCCCAGAAACAGAACCGCCGGTGCATTATGTTGAGAAAACTGTTGAGGACTGGTTAGTCTACCTTCAGCCAGATATGTTGGGGTCCTTGTTTGAAGAAGATGAGCCTGATATTGCTTGGCAAGAGTTGCAAGTTTTAGACCATCCTGAAGAGCAAGAAGAGACAGACCGTGAAGATGTGCTAGTAGCGGTTATTCAGAGCGATGCTACCTTTACTGAACCTCAGAGTCAGATTGCACCTGCAACAGAAAATCTTTCAAACTGGAGTTCTAATGTTTTTCCTACTTACCTTATTGCTAAGTCAAGTCCAGTCAAGTCTGTTAAGTCTGTGTCTATGCCTAGTCCAGGCGAGTCATTTTCTGATTTTATTTTCAATGTGAATCCTGAGCCTGTTCAAGATGAGTCCAATGATGATGATGTAATTTCTTTCAAGTCAATGAAATCTGATTCTCAGTATGTCTCTATGTTTGCTTCTGAATTTAATAATAATAACACTCCCTCCTCAGACGAGGAAGAAGGGATCGACGAAACTCCCCTTGAGTTGCAGCATATGCTCAAACAAGAGGAGGAGCGCCGAGCCCAGCCTCTTAAAGATGAAATCGAAATTATAAACATCGGAACAAAAGATTTAATATAGGAAGTACGAATTGGAAATACTCTATCTTCTGAAGAGCGCGATGGATTAATAAACCTACTTAGGGAATATAAAGAAGTTTTTGCCTGGTCCTACAAAGATATGCCCGGGTTGAGCGAAGACATTGTTTAGCACAAGCTACCTTTGTTACCAGGAATTAAACCTAAAAAGCAGAAGCTAAGGAGAATGAAGCCCGAATGGGTCTTAAAAGTAGAGGAAGAGGTTACTAAGCAGTTGAATGCTGGGTTTCTGCAAGTAGTGGAATATCCAGAATGGCTCGCAAATATAGTACCTGTACCAAAGAAAGATGGAAAGGTGAGAATGTGTGTAGATTTCAGGGATTTGAACAAGGCAAGTCCAAAAGATGATTTCCCTCTACCACATATCGATATCCTGGTAGACAATACGGCCGGGCATGAACTACTATCTTTCATGGATGGTTTCTCGGGCTACAATCAAATTAAGATGGCACCCGAGGACATGACTAAGACCTCGTTCATTACACAATGGGGGACTTATTGCTATCGGGTAATGCCGTTTGGTCTTAAGAATGCTGGTGCGACTGTGGGACCCGATCCCGCGAGAGGGGTGGGGCGCGAGCCGCCGCGCTCTCTCTTGGTCTCTCGTACCCACGTGATTGGCGTGTGCTTTTTAGTATTGATTTTAATTCGTCTTTTATGTGAACTTGGGATCACTAAGGCAATCCGAATTCCACATAAAAGAGACTGACAGAGTCGCCACCTAGATGTGGGATCTAGGACCCGTGATTAACCAGAAATCTAGACTCGCTACCTGGTTACAAGAATGGAAGGTATGGGGAGTTATCCACCACATGCACCATTCCTGCCCGATAATCGGTCTTCGATTCCAAAAGCTAACTCTTTTGAATTTATTTTAAATGGCTCATTCAACTCTTTGTTAATATGCTATCTACGGGACATGCATCATATGATCTAATTTCAATGTGAATCCTAAATGTGTATTTTGATTTCTTGATTTGTCTGGATTCAATCTAAGTGCAAGTTCTCCTAAGATTCTAATCTCATGGAAGATCCTAAGTGATTTAATTAAGAATGTACAATAAAATTAATATACAAAACACCACAATTTGTTGTGGTGCCGACTCGCGGTTGGTATGCCATCAGACATCCAAGCTGCCTACGTACCCAAGCCTCACTGGGATCAGAGTCGACGTAGTTCGGTGGACCTAAGCTAAGCTACTTATGCCTAACTCAACTAGGACACCGACTTAAACGGATTTGACTGTTTCAACAGTTTTAAAAGTAGTTATTTAATTCAAGTTGGGGATTTTATTATCTTAGGATTTCATCTAAGATGCTGTATGATTCTTAGCTAAATGCAAATTGTTCCTTAGACTAATGCAGGTTTGCCTACATCCTAGTTTACTAGGATCGTCTTAAGGAAAGATTGGGTGACTAGTGTAACTAGACCTATGTTACGATTGCTATTCATAGCAAGCGTCCGTGATAAGGCTGGACTCCTAACTTTAGGACTCCCTAAAACCTAGGACACGGCACGACACCAGTGTTCCTAAATTGGGCTCTAATGGTTCTTAGATTGGAAACCATAATCCAATGGTTCCGGAAGACTTGAGACAAATCGATTCAAATTCTTGAAGTTAACGAATTTCAGATTTTGAGGATTTTCAGTTTCTGGACATTTAAGGAATACCAACGGTTCTAGGGTTCGCCAATTTCGGCTCAGAATGACATCCAAGGAAGGGAATCGTGCGCTCTTTCCTTGGGCAATTTAATACTTAGGTTATAGCATCTTATTGCCTGGCAAATCTCAGGATTTCCGTGGACAGTAACCTCGGAGCCAACAACATGCTATAGCTTAAATATTCAAATTGTCAAAGATCGGTTGCAATTAGGATACGATTATGGACGCACTGGCCATTTTTCCAGGAAAATCTAAAGATCCTAAAATTTCTGTTTCAATGGATTAAGGAATGAACATGTGACAGAATTTAAGATTCTTTGGAAATTTTCACAATAATTTTTAATTGATTTCGAATTTTTAATGGATTTTATCAATTTTAAGCATATGAGTGATTTTACAAGTGAAATTATTGCAAACGAATTCGAAATGAGTTGAAATTTCTACAGCAGCAAGATGGGAATGTATGTAGCTTACTGGATGAGTTTTGCAGATTTTTACATTAAATTCACATTTAATCTTGATTAAACAATTAAATGACCAGATTGCAACATTAACACAGAAACTACAAGAAATAGAAATTTAAATTCTATGAAATTTCTACAGAAATAAGATATGAATAAAAATAGCATGCTGTGAGAATTTCATAAATTGTAATGACTATTTACAACCAATTCCGGATTTTACAATTTTCAGACCAGATTATGAATTAACACTACAGCCCATATGAAACCAGATCCAAAACACTTGAAACTTTTACAGTAACAAGGAATATGGAATATAAGACTACTGTAAAAATGTCAAGAATTTGAATGATGATCTGGTGTCAGTAAAAATTCTCACAAAATCTGGTAATTTTCAAAGAAAATATAAAATAATATACCAAACCGAATCCAACAATTCTCAAAAATTCATGGTAGAATGTGTGAGTATCATAGTATGTTTCCACGAAATTTCATTAATTTTGGAGTCTGTTTAGTATATAATTTATTTTCCTTTGTCAAAAGATGTTTTTTTGAAGAGTTTTCTATTTTTAAAACACAATTTGCGGAAAAATTCGGAAAAATTGGAAAAAATTCAAAAACAATGTACCTACCTGTGATGAAGATCTCCGCCCAATCCAAGAGTCAAGAAAAATCGCCGCCGCCGATCCGCTCCGCCGTCTTTCGCTTTCTCTTAGAGGGAAGGATTGGGGAGTGATTTGAAGAGATAATGGAAGAAGAATATCTTAGAGAGAGGGATTGGGGGAGTGATTGGAAGAGATAATGAAAGATGAATCTATTTTTTTCTCTTCTTTTTTTTCTCCTCCTTGGTGTGGATGGGAAGGAAGATATATATAGGGAGAGAAAGAGAGAGAGAGAGATATGTTGGTGGAGAGCTCATCATGTTGTCCCTCTTAGTGGAGAATCCATCATTATTGTTCTTAGTGGAGGGCCCATCATGTTTCTTAGTGGAGAGCCCATTATTATTGCTCTTAGTGGAGGGTCCATCATGTTTCTTAGTGGAGAATCCATCATTATTGTTCTTAGTGGAGGGCCCATCATGTTTCTTAGTGGAGAGCTACCATCATTGCTCTTAGTGGAGGGCCCATCATGTTGTCTTAGTGGAGAGCTACCATCATTGCTCTTAGTGGAGAGCTACCATCATTGCTCTTCACAAGAGGCCCCACAAGAGGCCCCACTGAGGCCCCACAATGTGGGCCCCACAATGTGGGCCAAATTCTTTCTGGCTCGGATTCTCGTGAATAATCACTCTCCACAATTATCAGGACGACGCAAAATATGACAGAAATATCCGAAAAGATCGAGAAAACATGGGGGACGGACACCGAAATGGAGAATACTGACGGACTGACAGAAAAAACCCTAATTTCTTTATCGATTAAGGCAGAGCAAAATGGGGGTGTCTACAGATGCCCCTCTTTGGTAGAGATGACGTAGTCATCAAATACCAAAGTCAAAATGACAGAACCATTTTGCGTAGCTTTAATCAACAAAGGACTTTCTAGACACAACGCACCTTAACATAATGCAAGACCCTAGATAAAATCCTAGAATTTAGAATGCAATAAAAAGTCCTGCTGCGGTGCTGCTCACAAACGGGCAACGAGAGAGGATGAGACCATTCACAAATGGACTCACAACATGAGATACCGTTCAGAAACGGGCTCAAAGAGGATAGGAGGCCATTCACAAATGGATTCGGACAATGAGGTACCGTTCATAAACGGTCTCAAGGAGGATAAGAGACCATTCACAAATGGACTCGAGAAATGAGGCACCGTTCACAAACGGGCTCAAGGAGGACATGAGATCATTCCCAAATGGACTCAGAAAACGAGACACCGTTCACCAACGGGTTCAAGGAGAAGACGAGACAATTTACAAATGAACTTCAGAAAATGAGACACCGTTCACAAATGGGTTCAAGGAGAAAACGAGACCATTCACAAATGAACTCGAGAAATGAGGCGTCGTTCACAAACGGGCTCAAGGAGAACACGAGACTATTCACAAATGGACTCGGACAATGAGGTACCGTTCACAAACGGCCTTAAGGAGGATAAGAGACCATAGTTGTATGGACTAGAAGAGAATGGAATACCGTATTTTTACGGAGTTCCAAGGAAATGAGGTATCATATTTGTATGATAAGAGAACATTTTTGAATGGACTCAGAAGAGAATGGAATACCGTATTTTTACGGAGTTCCAAGGAAATGAGCTATCATATTTGTATGATGCTCAAAGAGAATAAGAGAACATTTTGGAATGGACTCAGAATGAAATACCGTATTTTTACGGCTTCAACTTCGGTTGAGATGAATTAATGAATTTGACAATGAAGAATTTGGAGATTTTTCATGAATTTGAATTTTGACGTAGAATTGGATTTGATGAATTTGAGGAATTTGAATTTGACGTAGAATTAGATTGTATGGACTCGAAGAGAATGGAATAGCGTATTTTTACGGAGTTCCAAAGAAATGAGTTATCATATTTGTATGATGCTCAAAGGGAATAAGTGAACATTTTGAATGGACTTAGAAGAGAATGGAATACCATATTTTTACGGAGTTCCAAAGAAATGAGGTATCATATTTGTATGATGCTCAAAGAGAATAAGAAAACATTTTTGAATGGACTCAGAAGAGAATGGAATACCATATTTTTACGGAGTTCCAAAGAAATGAGGTATCATATTTGTATGATGCTCAAAGAGAATAAGAAAACATTTTTGAATGGACTCAGAAGAGAATGGAATACCGTATTTTTACGGAGTTCCAAGGAAATGAGGTATCATATTTGTATGATGCTCAAAGAGAATAAGAGAACATTTTTGAATGGACTCAGAAGAGAATGGAATACCGTATTTTTACGGAGTTCCAAGGAAATGAGGTATCATATTTGTATGATGCTCAAAGGGAATAAGAGAACATTTTGAATGGACTCAGAAGAGAATGGAATACCGTATTTTTACGGAGTTCCAAGGAAATGAGGTATCATATTTATATGATGCTCAAAGAGAATAAGAGAACATTTTTGAATGAACTCAGAATGAAATACCGTATTTGTACGGCTTCCAAGGAAATGAGACATCATATTTGTATGATGCTTAAAGAGAATAAGAGACCGTAGTTGTATGGACTCGAAGAGAATGGAACACCATATTTTTACGGAGTTCCAAGGAAATGAGACATCACATTTGTATGATGCTCAAAGAGAATAAGAGAACATTTTTGAATGAACTCAGAATGAAATACCGTATTTGTACGGCTTCCAAGGAAATGAGACATCATATTTGTATGATGCTCAAAGAGAATAAGAGACCATAGTTGTATGGACTCGAAATGAAATACCGTATTTGTACGGCTTCCAAGGAAATGAGGTATCATATTTGTATGATGCTCAAAGAGAATAAGAGAACATTTTTGAATGGACTCAGAACAGAATGGAATACCGTATTTTTACGGAGTTCCAAGGAAATGAGGTATCATATTTGTATGATGCTCAAAGAGAATAAGAGAACATTTTTGAATGGACTCAGAATGAAATACCGTATTTTTACGGCTTCAACTTCGGTTGAGATGAATTAATGAATTTGACAATGAAGAATTTGGAGATTTTTCATGAATTTGAATTTGACGTAGAATTGGATTTGATGAATTTGGGGAATTAGAATTTGACGTAGAATTAGATTTGATGAATTTTGGGAATTTGAATTTGACGTAGAATTGGATTTGATGAATTTTGGATTTTTTATTTTTTTTTGGATTTGATGAATTTTGGATTTTTTTTTTTGAACTCAATGAAATCGGGGATATTATAGATCGTGCCTGACAAAGATATCGGAAACTAGGACTTTGACGAATGATGAAACGGCAAACCTTAGGAACGAAGAACCATTACTAACAAGAATGGATCAGAAACACTTTTATGAAACTTCAACAAGATTTTTCTCAAAGAGACTGCTGGTCTTGTCTTTGGGGATTTGGATAACTGAAACCTTGAACAAGACACTTGAAATTGGTAATCTAGAACAACGGCTCTCTTGGATATAACCAAACTAACTGGAAGGAAATTCTGAATTTTAACGGTTCATCTTTCTGAGAAATTGGGTCGACCATCATTGCATCTGAAGCTCTTCCAAGCTTAAGATGCCTTCCTGGGGTATGACATTTTTATGGAAGCTGGGCTTTCTGATGTTTCTACTTCTGAATTCTTCTGAGTTGATCTTCTTTGAAATGTAGCTGTTTGACTAGATTCTCGAACTCTTTCAGGTACAATCGCAGGGAGCTGACGAGGTCGGGCCTCCTTCACCGAGACAATTGCATCATTTGGACATATGGATGATGATTGACTCCTTTTAAAGAGAAAACTTAGATAAAAGACACTAGTCAAAGGATTGAGCAGCTCTGAAGGAGTGAACATAGAATGACAAAGATTGACTAACTACACAGACAGACACGGTAATGCTTCTGACTTAGTTAACATTTTATTTGGTAAGTCCATCCTTTCGAGGAATGTTTTTTCAATTGGTAAACACTGGACTTTTTCCTTAAAACAGTAATGCCTCAATGATTTAATTACAACTCCTAGGATTGCTTAGCTCCAATGCCCCCAGTTTTGAGGATGTCACTTGAATTTGTTTGAACTTCAATTGATCTTCAGTCCTGATACCGGCTGTAACCTTCTTATAAATTTGCTTGAACTTCAGTTGATCTTCAGTCTTGATACTGGTTGTAGCCTTCTTATAATGATTCTCTTACCGTGACCAAGTCACCTCTTCAGGGTTTTTAACTTGGCGGACCGTGGTAGCCTTAACTTTTGCCTGAACCGTCTTTCTAGGTTTTCGATTCAGCAGGCTATCCCCTTAGCTTTTGCCTAAGCCGCCCTTTCGGGTTTTCAACTTAACAGGGGAATGATCTTAAATTTTGCCTAAACCGCCCTTTCAGGTTTTCAGTCTAGCAGATCTTCAAACTCCATTTTTTTTTATTCATCATCATTTTTTTTTTTTGTTTCGGGACCTAGATCATTAGTTCTGAACACCGGAAGGACTTTATAGGTAGGATAGGGCTTTTCAAAGAATGGCTTAAGGTTCAACAAAGATTTCGACCGAACCTGTGAATAGGTTGCCTACATATCCCAAGGTAGGAATCAGGTCGTGTATAGTTCAGGGCGAATGCCCCTAGTTTGAAGATAAATTGTTCGAAAGTTTATTGATTTTTCTTTTTTTTTCTTCTTTCTGGAATAATTGACTTCTCTTCTTTAGGAACTTGTCCCCTTTTTTTTTCTGAAAGGATTGAATTTCTTTTTTTTTTTGGATTGATTGAATTGCTTTTCTTTTTTGAATTGACCGAACTCAGTTTAACCGAGCTGCCTACGTACCCCAGTGTAGGGATCAGGTCTCGCGTAGTTCGGGGCGAATGCCCCTAGTTTGATGGGTTTTCAAGAAAATTTCATTTAGGCTCGAAGGGTTTGCAAACCAGTATTCTTTTGACGTTGGGTTCTGATTTTGGGATTTATTCGGCCAAAGGAGGCCTTCCGATGTTCAGATTGGGAGTCGATCTAGTTTACTAGAGTCCCTCTGGTACTGATTATTTATTTTTTATTATTTTTTTTTCTTTTTTTTTTCGGAGTTTGACGGCATTTCCAGGTAAGAGATAATTGATCTTCTTCTTTCAAGATTCTAATACGTGATTTCGACTTTCATAGAGCGAAACTTGTTCTTTGACATCCTCCATCTATGGATTTGTAACTCTTGATATCCGATAATCACTTTTCAATGCTTGCTCTTGAACTTCTTATCTTGAATTTGTTGGCTTCATGCTATGAGTTTGAGAACCAAGGTTATTGATTGGAAATATGAAAGTTGTTTCCACTCCATGCCCCTTGCATAGCATATGATATTCACTTCATTCTTTCTTGAACCTTCTATCTGGGTCTTTCTCTTGGCATTAATGGTAACGCTTACCGGACCATCTTTTTATCCTCAAAATGGGTTTACCAACTCTTCACACTCTTTAGAGGGTAATGTATTTTCAATCGGCATTTACTGGATCAAGGTTTCAGTGCCAGTGTTTACCACTTCAATTTCATCTTTGAAAGGCTGAGATTGGCGCTCCTCCTCTTGTTCAAGTAATCGTTGTGACTCAAGTGGAGTTTCGTCAATTTTGTCCTCATTTGAGGAGGGAGTCTTATTTTAAGATCAGAAGCACACTTAAGAAACGGACACAAGTGAATTATTGGGACTTCCAATTTCATTTAAAGAGAAAGTTCTTACATTTGACAACCTATTCTGAACATGCTCAGGATTCACGACCCTAAAATAGAAAAATCAAAAGATAACTTGCCTGGACTAGGCATTGACCTTGAATTGTAAGACCGGACTCAACAATTGTACTGACCATGGTGACTGACTCAACATAAAATAGTAAATGACTAAAACTTTAACTGCTGCAACTGTCTAGCTTCGGAGGCTCGGCGAAAGCTGGCTCACAAGTAGTTGGAACAATAGAATGAATCCTAAAGGACCAAGACATGACAATGATGACAGATTCGCATAGGGGAATGCCCTTAGTTCAAGGATTATGAGAGTAAACTCTGAAGGATTTAGCAGAAATATTCTTGAAAAAGGTTGCCCTTAGAGGAGGAAGAGACCAAGGGTACAGGCAAGATTGGATCATCAAGATTGCACGATCAAATGATTGAGACACAATTTCTGCCAATGAAGACACAATCGAATCCCACAAGAGACGAATGATAAACACATGATCAAAATGTGAGATTGCATAGGACTATTTTCAACGGATAGATCATGAATGACTAATCCTATGAGATCTTTGGAAATGATGGGATTTATATCCTAACCCCAAAGAAAAAGTTTTTAGTCTTCGCACATTTTAACAGTGTTACCTGAAGGCATCAACCCTAATCCTAATCTAGCGGAGTGGAGAGAGGATCTCGACTCATGACTTTGTTTGTGTACCTAGGACCGATCGTAGCCATTGGAAGATGGACTACGGCCTAATCTAGATACAAATGGGTAGGATATCCTAAACTAGGCTCACACACGTGATGCACATGTGTTCGTATACTACATGCATGTGTGGGTTAATCTAGGGGTAAGGCCAAGAGTCCCCTTAGCGCGAATCCATGTTCGATATACTGTACCAGTGTCCGGCGTATCAGTACGTGAACAAGAGATCCGTTTACGCACCATAAAGGTACTAGGCTAAGGGTGGAATGCTTCTCTAGCACAGAGGCACCAGGTGATGAAATCCCAGTCAACCATGCTAGATAACACTCCGGGTTCCTAAAATAGGACGTGTGTGCATGTGAGATGCAAAGGTTTAGATGCAAGTGATGTAAGTGTGTGCAATAAGTTCGCGCAATCTATGATGCCTTCAGGTTTTGTTAGATTAAGTTTGAGTAAAATGTGATGAGAAAATAAAACAAGACAAACTAATCTAACAAGTATAGAGTTTTTATGAGCCAGTTAAATTAAATTCAAATGAATTATCTTTTGAAATTTTAATGAAGTTAGGTGGTCCCCAGCAGAGTCGCCAGACTGTGGGACCCGATCCCGCGAGAGGGGTGGGGCGCGAGCCGCCGCGCTCTCTCTTGGTCTCTCGTACCCACGTGATTGGCGTGTGCTTTTTAGTATTGATTTTAATTCGTCTTTTATGTGAACTTGGGATCACTAAGGCAATCCGAATTCCACATAAAAGAGACTGACAGAGTCGCCACCTAGATGTGGGATCTAGGACCCGTGATTAACCAGAAATCTAGACTCGCTACCTGGTTACAAGAATGGAAGGTATGGGGAGTTATCCACCACATGCACCATTCCTGCCCGATAATCGGTCTTCGATTCCAAAAGCTAACTCTTTTGAATTTATTTTAAATGGCTCATTCAACTCTTTGTTAATATGCTATCTACGGGACATGCATCATATGATCTAATTTCAATGTGAATCCTAAATGTGTATTTTGATTTCTTGATTTGTCTGGATTCAATCTAAGTGCAAGTTCTCCTAAGATTCTAATCTCATGGAAGATCCTAAGTGATTTAATTAAGAATGTACAATAAAATTAATATACAAAACACCACAATTTGTTGTGGTGCCGACTCGCGGTTGGTATGCCATCAGACATCCAAGCTGCCTACGTACCCAAGCCTCACTGGGATCAGAGTCGACGTAGTTCGGTGGACCTAAGCTAAGCTACTTATGCCTAACTCAACTAGGACACCGACTTAAACGGATTTGACTGTTTCAACAGTTTTAAAAGTAGTTATTTAATTCAAGTTGGGGATTTTATTATCTTAGGATTTCATCTAAGATGCTGTATGATTCTTAGCTAAATGCAAATTGTTCCTTAGACTAATGCAGGTTTGCCTACATCCTAGTTTACTAGGATCGTCTTAAGGAAAGATTGGGTGACTAGTGTAACTAGACCTATGTTACGATTGCTATTCATAGCAAGCGTCCGTGATAAGGCTGGACTCCTAACTTTAGGACTCCCTAAAACCTAGGACACGGCACGACACCAGTGTTCCTAAATTGGGCTCTAATGGTTCTTAGATTGGAAACCATAATCCAATGGTTCCGGAAGACTTGAGACAAATCGATTCAAATTCTTGAAGTTAACGAATTTCAGATTTTGAGGATTTTCAGTTTCTGGACATTTAAGGAATACCAACGGTTCTAGGGTTCGCCAATTTCGGCTCAGAATGACATCCAAGGAAGGGAATCGTGCGCTCTTTCCTTGGGCAATTTAATACTTAGGTTATAGCATCTTATTGCCTGGCAAATCTCAGGATTTCCGTGGACAGTAACCTCGGAGCCAACAACATGCTATAGCTTAAATATTCAAATTGTCAAAGATCGGTTGCAATTAGGATACGATTATGGACGCACTGGCCATTTTTCCAGGAAAATCTAAAGATCCTAAAATTTCTGTTTCAATGGATTAAGGAATGAACATGTGACAGAATTTAAGATTCTTTGGAAATTTTCACAATAATTTTTAATTGATTTCGAATTTTTAATGGATTTTATCAATTTTAAGCATATGAGTGATTTTACAAGTGAAATTATTGCAAACGAATTCGAAATGAGTTGAAATTTCTACAGCAGCAAGATGGGAATGTATGTAGCTTACTGGATGAGTTTTGCAGATTTTTACATTAAATTCACATTTAATCTTGATTAAACAATTAAATGACCAGATTGCAACATTAACACAGAAACTACAAGAAATAGAAATTTAAATTCTATGAAATTTCTACAGAAATAAGATATGAATAAAAATAGCATGCTGTGAGAATTTCATAAATTGTAATGACTATTTACAACCAATTCCGGATTTTACAATTTTCAGACCAGATTATGAATTAACACTACAGCCCATATGAAACCAGATCCAAAACACTTGAAACTTTTACAGTAACAAGGAATATGGAATATAAGACTACTGTAAAAATGTCAAGAATTTGAATGATGATCTGGTGTCAGTAAAAATTCTCACAAAATCTGGTAATTTTCAAAGAAAATATAAAATAATATACCAAACCGAATCCAACAATTCTCAAAAATTCATGGTAGAATGTGTGAGTATCATAGTATGTTTCCACGAAATTTCATTAATTTTGGAGTCTGTTTAGTATATAATTTATTTTCCTTTGTCAAAAGATGTTTTTTTGAAGAGTTTTCTATTTTTAAAACACAATTTGCGGAAAAATTCGGAAAAATTGGAAAAAATTCAAAAACAATGTACCTACCTGTGATGAAGATCTCCGCCCAATCCAAGAGTCAAGAAAAATCGCCGCCGCCGATCCGCTCCGCCGTCTTTCGCTTTCTCTTAGAGGGAAGGATTGGGGAGTGATTTGAAGAGATAATGGAAGAAGAATATCTTAGAGAGAGGGATTGGGGGAGTGATTGGAAGAGATAATGAAAGATGAATCTATTTTTTTCTCTTCTTTTTTTTCTCCTCCTTGGTGTGGATGGGAAGGAAGATATATATAGGGAGAGAAAGAGAGAGAGAGAGATATGTTGGTGGAGAGCTCATCATGTTGTCCCTCTTAGTGGAGAATCCATCATTATTGTTCTTAGTGGAGGGCCCATCATGTTTCTTAGTGGAGAGCCCATTATTATTGCTCTTAGTGGAGGGTCCATCATGTTTCTTAGTGGAGAATCCATCATTATTGTTCTTAGTGGAGGGCCCATCATGTTTCTTAGTGGAGAGCTACCATCATTGCTCTTAGTGGAGGGCCCATCATGTTGTCTTAGTGGAGAGCTACCATCATTGCTCTTAGTGGAGAGCTACCATCATTGCTCTTCACAAGAGGCCCCACAAGAGGCCCCACTGAGGCCCCACAATGTGGGCCCCACAATGTGGGCCAAATTCTTTCTGGCTCGGATTCTCGTGAATAATCACTCTCCACAATTATCAGGACGACGCAAAATATGACAGAAATATCCGAAAAGATCGAGAAAACATGGGGGACGGACACCGAAATGGAGAATACTGACGGACTGACAGAAAAAACCCTAATTTCTTTATCGATTAAGGCAGAGCAAAATGGGGGTGTCTACAGCGACATACCAAAGAGCAGCTACAGCCTTACTCCATGACATGATACATAGAGAAGTCGAAGTTTATGTCGATGATATGATTGTAAAAGCCAAGGAAATGAGAGATCATATCCCGAACCTTAAGAAGTTCTTTGAAATAATACTCAAATACCAACTTCGCCTGAATCCTAGCAAGTGTGTATTCGGGGTTACCTCTGGTAAGTTGCTAGGATTCATGGTGAGCCAAAGGGATATAGAGGTAGATCCTCAGAAGATTAAGGCTATCCAGGAGATGCCGCCGTCTAAAACCGAGAAAGAAATTCGGAGATTCCTAGGAAGGATACAGTTCCTAAGACGATTCATCGCTCATCTTACATCAACTTGCGAACCTATCTTTAAGCTCTTAAAGAAAAATACTTCCAAAGAATGGACAGAGGAATGTCAACAGGCCTTTGAGAAGATAAAGCAAAGTTTGTCTCAACCACGGATAGTAGCACCAGTAATACCGGGATATCCATTGCTGCTTTACTTGTCAGTAACAGAAACCACCATGGGTTGTATGTTAGCACAGCAAGATCCATAAACCAAGCATGAAAATGCTGTATATTATCTTAATAAGAAGATGTTGGAGTATGAATAGAAGTACACTGTCCTAGAAAAAACCTGCTTAGCCTTGGTTTGGGCTACTCAGCGACTCAGACATTATCTTTTATCACATAAGGTCTTGCTTTTGTCAAGGATGGATCCTCTGAAGTATCTCTTTGAAAAACCAGCCCTGACAGGCAGGACTGCCAGATGGTTATTGTTGTTATCTGAGTTTGACATCCGCCATGTAACCCAGAAATCAGTAAAGGGCCGAGCCATTGCTGAACAATTAGCAGAAACACCCCGAGAAGAAAGTCAGCCTTTCAAGTCAATGTTCCCAGATGAAGAGATCATGATGGTAGAAGATGAATATCCAGAAACTGGTTGGACGTTTTATTTTGATGAAGCAGCAAACCAAACAGGGCAAGGAGTAGGGGTGTTGCTTGTGTCACCTCGAAATGAGCATGTTCCCCTTGCCGTTAAGTTACAATTTAATTGCACCAACAATATGGCAGAGTATGAAGCATGCATTGTTGGGCTTGAGGCCGCATTGGCCTTAGGCATAGAGAATCTTGACGTGTATGGAGATTCGAAGTTAATCATTTGCCAAACTCAAGGAGAATGGAGAACCAGAGAAGAAAAGCTACAGCCATATCATGAATACTTGGACGTTCTTGTTCAACAATTCTGGTGCATCACTTTCAGTTATTTACCAAGGTTGAAGAATAGATTCGCCGACGCCTTAGCAACGTTAGCTTCTATGATTGACATACCTCACAATATGAAGATGAGGCCCATCACGCTTCAGGAGCAATGAGCTCCTGCATATGTTGATGCTATAAAAATAGCTGCAAGATGTCCCGATGGTAAGCCATGGTACACAGACATAAAGAACTATATCTCAGACCAGGGACATCCCGACGAGGCCTCGAATAAAGAAAGGAGGACTTTGCAGAGATTGGCAGCTAATTTTGTCATTTGTGGAGGGGAGTTGTATCGACGGTCTTTCGATGGAATTCAACTCTTATGTGTCACTGAAGATCAGGCAGAAGAAATTCTCGCAGATATTCATGAAGGGGTGTGTGGACCTCATATGAATAGAAAGATGTTGGCAAAGAAGATCCTACATCTGGGGTACTATTGGCCAACATTGGAAGCAGATTGTCATACATTTGTGAAGAAATGCTATAAATGTCAGGTACATGCGAATCTCATCCATGTACCACCCACCGAATTGCATTCTCTTACCTCTCCTTGGCCGTTTTCGGTGTGGGGAATTGACATTATTGGCAGGATTTCTCCTAAGTCGTCTAATGGTCACGAGTACATACTCGTTGCAATTGACTACTTCACCAAGTGGGTTGAGGGCGCTTCTTACGGAAAGCTTACATCCGCATCAGTTTCTAAATTCATACGCACCAACATCATATGCAGATATGGAATTCCCCATGAACTTATCTCAGATAACGGATCTCACTTCAAGAAGGAAGTAATCACTCTTTGCCAAGAGTTCAAGATTAACCATCATAAATCCTCACCTTATCGATTGCAGACAAATGGAGCGGTAGAAGCTGCAAACAAAAATGTCAAGACTATCATTAGCAAAATGTCAGAAACTTATAAGGATTGGTCGAATAAGTTACCGTATGCCTTGTGGGCTTACAGAACATCAATTAGAACTTCCACTGGAGCAACCCCTTACTCTCTTGTTTACGGGATGGAAGCAGTGCTACCTGTTGAGATCCGTGTATCTTCGCTTCGAGTATTGACTGAGGCTAAGTTGCCAGAAAATGAATGGGCAGATGCCAGATATAAAGAGTTGAACATGCTAGATGAGAAGAGGTTAAAGGCACTTTACCATGTGCAAGGTTACAAGTGCAGAATAGCCCGAGCTTTTAATAAAAAGGTTAAGATCAGAGATTTAGAAGAAGGCAATCTTGTTCTTAAAGAGAACCGAGCGCCAGTGTTTGACCCAAGGGGCAAGTTCAAACCGAATTGGTCAGGACCATACATTGTAGACCAAATCTTACCCGGAAAAGCCGTCAAGCTCCGTAATTTAAATGGAAAAATATTACCAGATCCAACAAACCTCGATCAACTCAAGAGCTTCTATGCTTGAACACCAGAAGGCCGTCTTTTGGCCGAATAAATCCCAAATTTATAACCCAAAATTAAAAAATATATAACCTTTTGCAAACCCTTTTGAGCCAAAATAACATTTTCCTTCAAAAACTCAATATACTAGGGGCATCCGCCCTGAACTACGCATGACCTGATCCCTACACTGGGGTACGTAGGCAGCTCGGTCAAACCGAGTTCGGTTGTTTCAAAAGAAGAAATTCAATCATTCCAAAAAGAAGTTGAAAAGAAAAAAGAAAAGAAAAAGAAAAAGAAAAAAATTCATGCAAAAAGAAAAGAAAAGAAAAATTAAAATACCTTCAAACTAGGGGCATTCGCCCTGAACTACGCATGACCTGATTCCTACACTGGGATACGTAGGCAACCTGTTCACAGGTTCGGTCGAAATTCTTGCAAAACCTTAAGTCATTCTTTGAAAAGCCCTACCTCACCTATAAAGTCCTTTTGGTGTTCAAGTAAAAAAAAAAATGGAGCTTGAAGATCCGCTAGATTGAAAACCTGAAAAGACAATCTAGGCAAAATTTAGGATCATTTCCCTGCTAAGTCGAAAACCTGAAAGGGCGGCTTAGGCAAAAGTTAAGGGGGTGGCCTGCTGAGTCAAAAACTTGAAAAGGCGATTCAGGCAAAAGCAAAGGCTGAGCGGTCCGCCAAGTTGAAAATCAAAAAAGGGGGACTTGGTCATGGTAAGATTGGGTTCACGCCAAAAGAATTACATCGATCTCTGAAATCACAGTAGGTCAGGCAAAAATAACGATTCCTGAAACTAGGGGCATTAATTTCTAGTAATCGGAAAGTTGACAGAAAGATATACGAAGTATTACTGTCTTAAAAATAAGTGAAGATATTTATCAATAGAGAAACATTCTTTAAAAGAGGCTAGCCTAAACCAAAAGAAAATACTGATAAGTCAGAAGCATCACGGGATTACTTGAGTAATCTTTCTTATTTTGTCATTACAAATGTCTGGAGTTTTACAAATTTTATTTTAAGAATTGTTGTAGAGTGCAATCACTCTGAAAACAGGTTCAGCAACAGGTTTTGAGAAACTTGGAAAAAGCAGGACTGTCATGAATGGGGAAAGATCTTTGAAGAATAAAATCTGGTGAAAGAATAGAAGAAAGTCAGGATGCCTCAGGCAGGGGCAGGATTCTAATGAAATGGCATTTCAATTTCGGGTCTTGAAAGTCCTTTATTATATGGTGTTATCAATCCCTTTGCTTCCAAAGTTAGTAAATGGAGATTTTGATCTCTTTTTTCTGATAATCTTTGTCAAAACTCAAAATTATCATATCTCTCCGAGTCCATTTGAAAATGGTCTTTTCTCTTTGAACATCATACAAATATGATGTCCCATTCCTTTGGAATCCATATAAATACGGTGATTCATTCTCTCCAAGTCCATTCGAAAATGGTCTCTTACTCTCTTTTGAGCACCATACAAATACGATATTTCATTCTCTCTGAGTCCATTAAAAAATGGTCTCTTATTCTCTTTGAGCATCATACAAATGTGATGTCTCATTTCCCGTGAACTCCATATAAATACGGTATTTCATTCTCTTCGAGTCCATACAACTATGGTCTCTTATTCTCTTCGAACGTCATACAAATATGATGTCTCATTTCCTTGGAATCCGTAAAAATACGGTATTTCATTTTATCTGAGTCCATTAAAAAATGGTCTCTCATTCCTTTTTGAGATCCATACAAATATGGTATCTCATATTCCGTGGGAGTCGTACAAATACGGTATCTCATCCTTTTTAAGTCTATTAAAAAATAGTCTCTTATTCCTCTTTGAGATCCATACAAATATGGTTGCTCATTTTTTTGGGAAACCGTATAAAGACAATGTCTCACTCTGGTGTCTCGTTTCCTCTAGGTCTGTATAACTACAGTGTCCTGTTCTCTTTGGACCTTTACAACTATGATATCTCATTCCCTTTAGACCCGTACAACTACGGTGTCTCATTCTTATTGAGTCCGTACAAATACGGTCTCTTAGCCCTTCGAACCTGTACAAATACGAGGTCTCATTCTTTTTGAATTCATTCGAAATGATATCTCTTGTCCTTTAAACCCATACAAATATGGTATCACATTTTATCTGAGCCCGTTCAAAAATGATGTTTCGTTTTCTTTAAAAAAAAAATTTCGAAAGTCATATGCTATTCTCTCTAAAACCATTTGAAAATTGCGTCTCATTTTCTCTGAAACGGTTCAAAAAACGGTATTCCTTTCCTTCCGAAAATCCGGTTGATAATGGTATCCCATTTCTTCATTGCCCGTTCGAAAACGGCGCCACATCATAATCATCTTTTGTTCTGGATTGCAAGATTTTTGTACCCAGAGTAAATCCGATTCTCCATTATTCTAAACTGCCATCTCCTGGTGTTTAGAGTAAATGATTTTTGATAGATGTTCAAATTCTATGACTTCATCTAGAGTATTGCATTATGTTAGGTTGCATGCATTCGCATTTAGGTTGCATTTTGTCTAGAGAATCCTTTGTTGGCAAAACGCTGCGCAAAATGGTGTTGTCACTTTTGCTCTGGTATTCAATGACTACGTCATCTCTACCAAAGAGGGGCATCTGCAGACACCCTCATTTTGCTCCGCTTTAATCAACAAAGAAGTTAGTGTTTTTCTCTCGGTTTTTTAGTGTTTTCCACTCCCATGTCTGCCTCTTATGTTTTCTCGATCTTTTCGGTCATTTCTGCCTATTTCGCATTTCCCGCTAAGTGTTGAGAAGGGTTATTCACGAGAATCCGAGCAAGGGAGAATTTGGATATATTTGCTGGACTCGCATTGAATATTTTGATTAGATTTAGATCAAGCAAGTTGGTCCATGATGAACACATTTATGTGTGAATGGAAGTGATAGGAAACGTGCATATTTTATCAGTTAAAGCGGCGCTACTAAGGTATTTTCTTTGTTTTTGTTGTTTCAGGCTTAAATATGGAGTTTTATAGAAAATGGAGCTAAAGAGATGAAATTCCAAAGAATTTTCCATCGATTGAACGGTCTGGATCATTCTATGGAATAAATGGGTGGTACAAGCAATTTACACTGTGGCCACTTTTCATTATCGCCCATCATATATACGGCCTAGATCAACACAACATGAAAATGGATTGGGGCCACCAAGGTTGATTTTTGAATTTAGAATTGTGGACCCTACCAGTGGAAATGATATTTTGGGGTGCAACCTGTCTCAAATATCCATTCTAAAGAGGTCGAATATACAGTTTCTATTTGGATTAAAGGGCTAGTGTCAACCAATGGAAATGATACTTTTTCATACAATCTCTGTGGGATCATCAAAATGGGCGGTCTGGATTACCCTATAGAGGTGCAGGTCAACTTATATTGTGGCCCATTAAAATAAATGGATTTGATCACTCCATGGAATTAATTTAATGGGCATAATTTATTTGGGGACTTTCAAATGGACGGTCAAGATCAATTTTACGGATAAATTTTGAGCAGCCTACACAATGGACAGCTAGGATCATCCTAGTGAAAATTGATTTATTAAGAGAATACAAAGTTGTTTGGGGTGGGACCCACCATTTTCAATAAGTTTAAATCTATTTCCAAGGAGTTTCGGTCAAACTAAAAGTGGGCTCATTTTATTAGTGTTGGGATTAAAAGGGATACTAACCCAATTCAATTTTTTATCATAAGGTAGGACCCACTCAATGTTGGATGTTTATTTTTGTGGAGAAGTTGCACGTTTGGAGAGTCGGCCAAGCTTGTAGGTGGGATTACTATTGTTGGAAATTGAGATGGCTATAATGAGACAAAACACTTGTTGTTTTTAGACCAACACCATAATGGGAAATTATTCTATCACAGCCCACAATAAGAGAGGCAAGTTTCTTTTTTTTTTTGAGGGAGACGGTCAAACGTGGAGAAGCAGACGTCAGCACTCATTGTATTTTGGACAATTCATTTTACAGCATAGGAAACATGCTCAAATTGGAAGATCTCATTTGTCCACAATAATAGCCATGTGTAAATATAAAGGCAACTTTTCTTTTCTCTTATCAAGAGGGGATTCGGCCAATGAACTCATTCCTTTGACATTTGGCAGCCTTCTCATCCTTGGTTAATCTCAGCCCTTCAACTGCAAGTCCTCTTAATTTGGCAACTCTTGCCTCTTGGTCATCTATAAAGGCTATCATTCTTCCCTCTATGAGGGGGCTTTTTCTTTCTCTTACAATTTCACTAATTTTGGTCTCTTTCACTCGTCAGCTTAGAGAGAATTCGACCTTTACCCTCTCTCAACAGCCTACTCTCCTCCCTCCACACATCCCACCATCCATACTCAACAGCCCTCTCTCGGCAACTCTCTTTCTGTCTTTCAACAACCATCTCTCTCTCCCTCACTTCTCCTTTCCATCTCCCTCGTCCCTTTTGTTTTGGTGTGGTCGAATACTTTTTTAGTCAAAATCTGGTGGTCGAGCATCTCTTTGCTCCTAATCCCTTCAATTCCAATCCCTTGTGGCTGCAACCCTTTGGGCTTAAAGATTTGTGGTTGAATGCTTTTGGATCAAGGTGATCTAATTCCTTTGAAGAACAAACTTGGTGATCAAATTTTGAAGCACATCGTAGTGATCAAAATTCTATTGGGATCATCTTTGGTGTCTGATCCTTTCTTTCTCAATCTTTATGATCAAATTTCGTGTCAAGCTTGATAAAATTGCTCCCAAAGAAGTAGACCTCTCATCACTCTCATCACTCGGTTCTTGGATTCAACGAAAATTTCAAAGTGTCATCAAAGAGGTTTTCTAGAGCATATAAAAAAGGGTGCGTCAAAGCGTATACCTCGGATTTACGCACCTAGAGATGAGGAGCCCGACCAAAGGTAGGTTCATTCTTCTCTGATTTTTCTAGAATTAGTCCGTATTTTTTTTACGTATTTTTGCATGGTTTTAGTATTTACGCTCATTTAATTCAATAATATATGGGTTGGCTCAAAATCGGGTTTACATGAGTGGTTCAAAGTCCGATTCGTCTCAAAATTTAATGCAATGATCTATGTAATGGGACTAAAAGAACTATCGGAATGGATCAGACTTTGGATCTAAGGATTTCCAGAATTTGAATGAAGATTGAAATTTAATTTAAATTAATGACCGGGATATTGAGAAATTGGAAAAAACAGCTATCTTAAGATGATCTATTTCTTGAAATATTATAATTTTCTTGTGTTCATCATATCAGAACAATGTTAAAGGACATCTTTCAAAGTCATAATTTTCTCAAAAATCATGTTTAAAAAATAGAAAACTCTTAAAAAACATCTTTTTGAAGAAGAAAAATGGAAAATATACCAAATAAGTTCTAAAATTAATGAAATTTCGTAGTAAAATAATATGATGTTGATATATTCTGCCATGAATTTTTAATGATTTTAGGATTCTATTTGGTATATCTTTTGAAATTTTCTTTTGAAACAACCATATTTTGTGAGGTTTTTTATTTATATCAAATCATGATTAAAATTTTCAAAAATTTTACAGTAGTCTTATATTAAAAATACTATGTTACTGTAAAAGTTTTAATTGATTTGGAATTTGTTTCCTAGGGGATGCTGTGTAAATTCATAATCTGATATGAATCTTACAAATCTGAAATTGATAGTAAATCGTATCTAAAATTCATGAAATTTTCACAGTAGACTATATTCATTCATACCTTAATATTATAAAAATTTCAATGGATTTAGATTTTTATTTCTAAGAGTTTCTTTCTAATTTTAACAATCTGGTCTCATTGTTATTAAATCGAAAATTAATAGCAAATTAATATAAAAATCTATGAAAGTTTTCCAGTAAGCTATATTCATTCATATCCTATTACTGTATAAATTTCAATTTATTTCAAATTTTCTTGCAATGAGTTCATTTGTAAAATCATTCATGTGATCTGAAATTGATAAAATCTATTAAAAATTGAAATTAACCAAAATCATTATGAAAACTTCCATGGAACCTTAAATTTCTGTCACGTATTCATTCCTTAAGCCGCTGAAACAGAAATCTTATGAGTCTTAGATTTCCTTTGTAAAATGGCCATGCTAGGATAATTTAGATGCCGAGATCGTAACCATAATCGTATGATAATTGCGATTGATCTAGCATAATTGGAGTGGGTAAATTATAGTATGTTATTGGCTCCGAGGTCCACTCTCCACGGAAATTCTGAGAAATATGCCAGGCAATAACATATTATAACTTACGTGTTAAATTATACGAGGGTCGAGAGCACGATTCCCTTCCATGGTTGCGATTGAAGGTTGAAGCTTGCGAACCATAGAGCCTTTGGTATTCCTTAGATGTTTAGGAACCGAAAGTCCTTAAAATCTGAAAATCATTAACTTCAACAAATTGAATCAATTTACCTCATGTCTTTCGGAACCGTTGGATTGCGATTTCCATCGTAAGAATCATTAGAGCCATATTTAGGAACACTCACGTCATGTCGTGTCCTAGGTTTTAGGGAGTCCTAGAGTTAGGAGTCCAGCCTCATCACGAGCGTTTGCTATGGATAGCAAACGTACCATAGATCTAGTTACACTAGTCACGCAATTTTTCCCTAGGACAAGCCTAGTTACCTGGGATGTAGGTTAACCTGCATTAGTCTAAGGGACAACTTGCACTTAGATAGGATCATATAGCATCTTAGATGAAGTCCTACGATAATAAAATCTTCAACTTGAATTAAATAACTTCTCTTAAAACTCTTGAAACAGTCAATCCAGTCTAGATCGGTGTCTTAGATGAGTTAGGCACAAGTAGCTTAGCTTAGGTGCACCGAACTACGTCGACTCTGATCGCAGTGAGGCTTGGGTACGTAGGCAGCTTGGATGCTTGATAGCATACCAATCACGAGTCAACCCCACACACAAGTGATGGGATTTTGTATATTAGTTTTCTTATAAATTCTTAATTAAAATATGTAGGATTTTCTTCAAATTAGCATTATAGGAGAACTTTCACTTAGATTGAATTCAAACAAATTAAGAAAATCAAGATACACATTTAGGAATTACATTGAAATTAGATCTTAGGATGCATGTCACATAGTTGGCATATTAATATAGAGTTAAATTAGCCATTTAAAAGAAATTTAAAAGAGTTAACTTTTGGAATTAAAGACCACTTATCGGGTAGGAATGGTGCATGTGGTGGTAACTCCCCATACCTTCCATTCTCGTAACCAGGTAACGAATCTAGATTTCTGGTCAATTATGGGTCCTAGATCCCACATCTAGGTGGCGACTCTGTCACTCTCTTTTGCTTGGAATTCGGATTGCCTTAGTGATCCCAAGTTCATGGAAAAGATGAATTAAATCATACCTTGCTAGGCTCGGCGGCTTACCCCTGCCCTATGGGTACTGGGTTGCACGTTTGTTTGCGCCCTATGGCTTGGTTGCTGCCTGCTTGGTTGGGTAATTAAAATCAATAATAAAAAGCACACGCCATTCGCGTGGGTACGCGAGACCAAGAGAGAGCGTGGCGGCTCGCGCCCCACCCCTCTCGCGGGATCGGGTCCCACAATGCCGTCTTCTCAGATCCTAATTTGGGAATGATCATGATAGTTGTCTAATCATTCCGCTGTGTTGATCTGTCAAGATGCCGTCTTCTCAGATCCTAATTTGGGAATGATCATGATAATTGTCTAATCATTCCGCTGTGTAGATCTGTCAAGATGCCGTCTTCTCAGATCCTAATTTGGGAATGATCATGATGATTGTCTAATCATTCCACTTTTTTGATCTGTCAAGATGCCGTCTTCTCAGATCCTAATTTGGGAATGATCATGATAATTGTCTAATCATTCCGCTGTGCTGATCTGTCAAGATGCCGTCTTCTCAGATCCTAATTTGGGAATGATCATGATAATTGTCTAATCATTCTGCTGTGTTGATCTGTCAAGATGCCGTCTTCTCAGATCCTAATTTGGGAATGATCATGATAATTGTCTAATCATTCCGCTGTGTTGATCTGTCAAGATGCTGTCTTCTCAGATCCTAATTTAGGTTTGATCATGATAACTGTCTAATCATTCCGCTTTGTCGATCTGTCAAGATGTTGTCTTCTCAGATCCTAAATTTGGTTTGATCATGATAACTGTCTAATCATTCCGCTTTGTTGATCTGTCAAGATGCTGTCTTCTCAGATCCTAATTTTGGTTTGATCATGATAACTGTCTAATCATTCCGCTTTGTTGATCTGTCAAGATGCTGTCTTCTCAGATCCTAATTTTGGTTTGATCATGATAACCGTCTAACAATTTCGCTTTGTCGATCTGTCAAGATGCCGTCTTCTCATATCCTAATTTAGGTTTGATCATGATAATTGTCTAATCATTCCGCTTTGTCGATCTGTCAAGATGCTGTCTTCTCAGATCCTAATTTACGTTTGATCATGATAACTGTCTAATCATTCCGTTTTGTTGATCTGTCAAGATGCTGTCTTCTCAGATCCTAATTTAGGTTTGATCATGATGATTGTCTAATCATTCCGCTTTATAATCTCCAAAGCCCTGAGTGGTTTAATTAGAGGCTGTCTAACAATTCCATTGTGCCTTTAGTTGAGAGTCTGTCTCAATATTTCAGCGTCTCAGTTTCCTTTACGAGAATCTGTCTCGTCAATTCACCTTATCATTTCTTCTCGATGAGAATCTGTCTCGTCAATCCATCTCATCGCCCCCTTGCATCCCTTTTGTTTAAAGCCTTGGGCCAGTCAAAATGAGCTGTCTGTTCGGCTTTGGCTTTCGTGCGATAAGCACACTCTGCCAAAGAGGGGCATCTGTAGACACCCCATTTTGACCGGACCCTAAAATCCCCAAAATCGAATAAGAACTTCAAAAATCCAATAAAACTCCCAAATTCCGAGACCCAAAATATTCCGAAATTAATCTCAAAAATTCCTGAGGGACTGGGCCCAAAATGAGAAGAAGGCTCGGGTTTTGGGCATCTTGTTGTGCACATTTGTGGGTACAAATTCCCCAAGAGATTGTTAGTGTTCTCAAGGATACCCCTGCAAAATTTCATGGCAATCAGGCGAAAACTGTAAAGAAAGAGAGGCGAAGTTTGTGCAATAATCAAAAGTGGGTTGTGATAGGGTATAAATTATCAAAAGCTTGGTTGTGTAGATATCACCCTCCTTTTTTTTATAAAAGGCAAGATATTTTGTTTGATAAAATGATGATTTGCCATCTTTAGAGGGGTGATTTTGGAATTCTAATATTGCTTAAGGTGTAAGCAATCCTTAGTGACCCTTGGATCAAATCAAGGGGTGAGGATCATTTAGAGATAGGAGAATTCTCACCCTGTTTTCTACTTGCCCCCCCCTAGGTTAAAAAATTTATCACAAATACACTATGTGGTGGCTGTCCATGGAGAATGGGGGCGTAAAATTATCATTTCCCTTCTTATATATGCCATTGAATTAGGTTTTGAGGGGAGGAGGGACGCCTCATTTTCTTTGCAAAAAAAAAGAAAAAAAAAACTGAGAAAACAGAGAGAGGGAGAAGGAGCCGCCGACCACCACTACCATCCCAGCCGCCCACCTTCTTCCACCTCCAGCCAAGCCTCCTCCACAGCCGCCCACCTTCTTCCCTAAGCCACCACCACCTCTGCAGATTTTCTTCTCCACCCATCTCCTTCACCGGCCATCATCTGCCATTTCCCCAAACCCATTTTCAACCCCCACGACCATCAAACCCCCTTTTCAGCTACCATCATCTCGGCACCATCAACTTCCCCACCCACAGCCACCATCTACCAAACCCATCTCCTCATCGTTGCCTATAACCTCCATCAAACCCACCACCACCATCAGCCATTAAAACCGTTTTTATTCCCCAAGCCCATTTCGGCTTCACCGACCAAAGATCCGGCCAACCTCCACTGTAAACTTGGCCTCATCTCAACATCAAAATCCATTTCAAAAACCTCTACCAATGTCATCTTCTCCGGTCGTCGTCACTGGAATCCGGTGAACCTTTTTTTTTAAAACCCCATATCCGAACCACCCTCGTCTTCAACCTCCATTTCCAGCCCTACTTCATCCTCCCCAAAACCCACATCAAACCCATCTTCCACTGCCATCGTCTTCAACCTTCTTCCACCACCTCTAATCTTCATTTTCTCCGGTGAGAAACCCTCAATCCGACCAAGCCACAATCCATTCCATTTCAGCCACCATTACCTTCTCCATCAACCACCTCTATTTCTAAGAAAATCTAAACCCCCTTGTCCATGAAACATTAAATCCTGTAACCCATTTTCATAGCTCCGGCCCAATACATTGCTCCGGTGGAATTTTCCCCTCTCCGGTCATATCCGCGGATTCCGCCATTATCATTTTGATCTCTGGTCTTTATTTCACCCGATCCGGAGATTTTTGGATAGATTTGTCGGATCTCAGTTGAAATTTTCCCCTCTCCGGTCAGATCTGCAAATTTTCCCATCATTTATGGTTTCAGCAGCGAAGCTCCCGCAAGCATTTGGTAATTGCAAATATAGGTAATATTCCTAATCCTCTTCTGTATTGGTTAGATGTGTGGGGATTCTTGCCTTTCTTCTTATAGAGCAAATGTTTAGTTCGTGAGTTTGTTTTCAGCTTGATTTTCTTGGTCTTAATTTTGAGTTCAATTTAGATTTTAAATTGATCGGGAAGTGGTCTGTGTACACGAAATGGTGCAGATCAAATAGTCTATTTACCTTATGTTATGAGTGTAAGGGTATGAATTATCTGATCCTATACTTTCTATGGGCTTCTGCATTGTTCTCGGTCTTCTCAAATCTTGGTATTTCCTTGTTCTTTTGGTTATTTCCCTGTTAGGTTTACCATTTGTCTTTATTGAAAAGAAAAAGAAAAAGGGGGGGATATGTGAATTCGGTTTTTATGGGTAATCTTACATGTGTATTTCAAGGTTTGGATGTTGGTGTTTGAGATTGAATTCATTTGGGTATGGTGTGTGATCCCTTGTGATTTTTGGTCTGAAAGTGTAGGTGATGTTGAATATGAATAGCTTAAGATCAAATGTTCCCTGTGAAAATATACTAAGGGTTTGTCCAACTCATGCATTTCGAGGAGGCATTAGGATGTCTAGAAAAGAATTATTCGAGTTTCATAGTTAATGCCATTAGTTTGTTAGCTTATAAAATGTTACCAGCTTGGTTTGCATGGTAATTGAATCTCTGAAACAGGGCATTTAGGGGAAAACTTGTTTGTATTGTTGAACCCGCATGTATTAGAGCTATTTACACAGATTATGCACCTAAGGCTATGACGGAATGCTTCTTGAGCCAACCCCCTTCCCTTCCTGCCTTAGAGTTTTCGCGGGTTAAGGGATTTCTTCCTCATTAGAGTCTGTCATAGAGAGTTTAGGAGTCTGTCCTTCCATCCTAGGGTTTAGGAGTCTGTCCTACCTTTGTAGAGTTTAGGCTTCTGTCCTATCCCTTCATAAAGTTTAGGATTCCGTCCTTCCATCTTTCAGAGTCAGTCCTTTAGCATAGGAGTCTATCCTTGCTTAGAGAGTCAATCTTTCAGGAGTCTGTCCTATCATCATAGGGGTTAGGATTATGTCCATCCTCTCATCAAGTCATGTGATTTCTATCAGCTCTTGCAGGGTATATAGGATGTTGTCCAACCCTTGCAGAGTCGTGATTCTGTTCAATTCCCCCGCAAAGCATAGGATGCTGTCCAACCTTTGCGGGATATCGGGAGTCTATCCTACCCTTATGATGATAGGATTCTATCCTCTTGTGTCAAAAATTCAAAAAAACACTTCAAAAATATCTAAAAACCAAAAAATCTCAAAAATCTCGAGCCATTAGGAGTCTGTCCTAGGTCCGAACTACGGATGGTTTGATCCCTAGCTGAGGGGTACGTAGGCAGCTCAGGCTTGCAGCTGGCATCCTGAGTTCAGTCACAACTTTCACAACTTCAAAATTTTCCATAGCTTCAAAACCTTTCAAACTTTCCAAAACTACAAAAAATCTTCAAAATAACCTTACCAACAATTTTCAAAAGATCTTCCCATAGAGTTAGGAGTCTGTCCTAGGCGTTTGGGGTGTCTTAGAGTTAGGAGTCTGTCCTGTTTGTGTTGATATGCTGAGTCTTGTCGTGTGAGTGTCCTCAGAGTTAGGAGGCCTTGAGTCGTGGTCGGCTAGACATTTAGTTGATCCGATGGCTAGACTAGAACGCTCTTAGATAGCCCATGGTTTTCCTTAGGACGCACAGCCTAGGCACACATAGGGTGTAGGGTCCACTTGCATTAGTTAGGGCATATAGGGAGTCTTAAAAAATTACCATTCACTTGAACTTTAGTAATAGCAAGAAGCTTTAAAAAACTAGTCGAGTCTAGTTGATCGAGTCTAGGATAGCGGTCCTAGAGGGTTAGGCATTGTAGTTTAGCATAGGTCGCAGAACTACGTTGACTCTGATTCTTCCCGAGGCCGGGATACGTAGTGCAGCCAAGATAGATGGTCATCCTGGTCCGAGTCAAGTATCGCATTAGAGTCTAGGGTTTGTCATATTGTATGTTTTGCTGTGTTTTCTTACTTTTCTGTACAGACCTTATACCCTTAGTTGTAGTGTGCATGTGTTTGCCCATCGGAACTTAGACACCAATTAGGCATGACACTCATAACCTAGCTATTCTTATGTGGCATGCCTTTCATTTTCTTTTGTGTGTGCTTCTTATTCATCTCCGAGACATGCATGATTAGCTAGACGTTACCTCGGGGATATTCGTTCCCATTTCGCATGATTTTCGCCCAAAACTCTTCAAAGTTAATAATAAATGGCATAAGAGACCAGGTGCTTGCACTTGGGCGAATTGGGGGTGCCTAACCCCTTCCCCATTCGTCATCAGGTACGACCTTTTTGTATCTCTGGTTATCTGTTGCGACAGAGCACAGCATGGGATCCAGGGCCCACTTCCTTGGATGGCGACTCTTTCTTTGTTTAAGGTGTGTCTCGAATCCGGGCTAGTCCCCGAATCAAGAGGTATCTCACTTTACATCGCCACTCATGCTGTGAGGGGCACTCTTTCGAGAGTTCCTTGGTGGAGCTCTCCTTGGATGATCCTGAGACTCGTCTGGGGGCACGTCCCCCCGCCTCTCTCAGATCGGGGTCCACAGCTGCGAACGCTCTCGACGAGCGAAAATAAAAAACAAGTGTTAGATTTACTTTTCAGTACATATATATACACTTGTTGTGCTTTTTTACAGGGATTGCAAGAGCTAAAGCTCAAAATTGCTAAGAGCCAATGCTCGCAATTCAATTACGAAAATGCCCGAGGAGGCACCTAGGTTTACCCCTTTGTTTTAATTTTCACGCACACACCATATGGGATTTCATCACCCGCTTGCATACCTATTATACTCAGGAGTGACTAGTCCCTGTAACGAATTCGGTTGTATTTGGGATTTCATCACCCGAATCTGCTGGTCTCGCCTCCAAGCGCGGTGAAAGCACCACCTCTTTGCATGTCACCCTTGTGGTGGGGTTAAAACGATGATGTATTAGCTTCACGCTGCGCTGGATTACCTCCGGCAAGTGTTGTTATGCACATTGGCAAGAGGGACCTTGAAGCCTTCATCCCCTGCATAGCCCAGCATATTGTGCACTTAGATATTACCATGTCCTATCTAAGGACATGTTACGCTTAGAGTTAGGAAAGCCTACCAATTACTCTCGAGAGATGTCAGCGTCATCTAAATAGAGATACACTAAACCCCCAGCCCACCTCGGGCATGTTGAGCGAGTCTAGAAAGGTGTCCCCGGGTTGCCTCAATTCATGCTAGGGATGTCATTACCCTAGCCCGATGCGCAAACGGTCACAGTTCAATTTACCCAAAATTAGAGGTTATCTCTAACCTTTAGTCTTGTCCAGAGTCATGTTTGCAACCCATACTGTCGAATTCCTTGGATGAGCAACCATTGTACCGTGGAAGAATGACCGTCTTACTGTTAATGCGCTTAACCAAGAGACGCTCTCATTCTGGTCCTATCTTTCAAAGATTTTGCAATCCTCCAATCACCTCCTATCCAGACCGTCTTGGTCTCAGCCTTATCAGGCTCTACTTTTTATAAAGTTCAGACCCGTCCTAACCATCGTTATGGTCAAAGCGGCGGAGCTCTGCTCAAATAAGTTCAGACCATCCTGATCTTAGCCTTATCAGGCTCTACTTTTTATAGAGTTCAGACCCGTCCTGACCATCGTTATGGTCAAAACGGCGGAGCTCTGCTCAAATAAATGTCCAGACCGTCTTGGTCTCAGCTACGTCCGACTCTACTGCTTTTCGAGTCTCGATCCGTCCAGACTATCATTATAGTCAAGACGACGAAGCTCTGTCCAAATAAAGTCCATATGTCCATAGACATGTTCTAGACCACCTTGATCAAATCATGTTTAAAGTTAATCTCTCCACACAGAGATAAACCTTCCTGACCTCATTTAGGGTATGTGGCGGCGAAGCTCTACCCAAATCTACCCATCTTCTAGTATGAAGATAACCGTCTCAGTACCATTGTCATGGTCATAGTACCCGAGCTTCGCCCAAAATTTCAAAAAAGTCATTTCTCCACCAAGAGATAGACTTTCCTTGACCCCTCTTGCTGTCAATAGCGGCAAAGCTCTACCCAAATTCCCGTCAAAGGTTATGTCTCCACACAGGGATAAACCTTCCTTGACCCCTCTTGCGGTCAATGGCGGCGAAGTTCTACCCAATTCAATCCGTCTTTTGGTACGACAAGGCTCTCGTCCAAACCATTGGTCACGGTACCCGAGCTTCGCTCAAATTTCCAATCCGTCTTTCTGAAAAGTTAGATCCTTGTCCAAACCACTTTTGGTTTGTGGCAGCGGAGAACTGCCTGACTTAACCCATCTTCTGGAACGAAGATAACCCTGTCATGACCATTTGTTATGGTCATAGTACCCGAGCTCTGCTCAAATTCAAGTCAGTCTTTCTGAAAGGTTAGACTCATCCTAACCAACTGTCATGATCAAATCAGTGGCAGAACTCTACCCAAATTGTCTTCATCTTCCCCTCGGTAGATGGTCTTTTTCTGACCAATGTCTTGTTCATAATTTGGGAGTCATATCAGGTCATGTTGCCTTCACTTTTAACAACCATGTCCCGACCTTTCTTCATGATCAAAAGAGTCAGGGCTCTGTGCAAATGAATATGCCTTCTCGTAAGAAGGTCTACCCAACCAAACTTTTGTCAGCCAAAGTGTCGGACCTCTGTCCGCTTGCTATTCTGAGATCGGGGTTACCTGATCAAATTCAATCTTTCAGGGGTGTCCTCCCATTTCTCAGATCGTAGGGGCTGACCTTGCTTTCTGCTCCTCACATGTCCAGGTTCTGTCAAAATCCTATTAAAATTTGAGAAAATTTGTAAAAATTACAAAAAAAACAACAATTCCAAAAAAAAAACTTTTGTTTTGGTTCTTCCTTCTTGTGTGAAAAAGCTCTGAAACTAGTGTATGTATATTCCCATCTGCAGGTAGGAAATTCATACATTTGAAACCATTACACCCGAGATATCAAAAGCCTGGTCCTGTATCAACTCTCGTTTAGAAAGAACCTTGAATTTACCGAGTCCTTCAATTCCTACTCACTCGGTAGAAATTTCAGAATCTTCTAGTCCATCAACTCCTCTTGCCATCATGGCAGAACCTACGGACCAGTCTCTGGTTATTCAAGAGCTGCAACGGGCAGTAGCTGAACTCACTCAAAGCTTCCGTCAAGTCTCAGAAGAAAATGCTCTGCTGAGATCATCTCCTCAAGTTGTTGTGGCACCTACTGTACGTCAACAACCTACTCCTCCTGTTCAGGAAACCATGCCATTTCAACCCACTAACCAATCTACGGCTCAGCCTTTGGGCCCATCCTTAGAAGAGCAGTATGCTTATGAGAATCATCCCCTTGCGCAGATAGTTAAGGAGTGGGAAGATAAGTTTGCCAAGGTTAATGATGACCTCAAAGTCATTAAGGTTCAGAGATCATCAGGACTCACCATGCGAGATGTCTCTTTGTTCCCCGATGAACAACTTCCCGCCAACTTCAAGTGGCCAGATATTAACCAGTATGACGGAACCGGCTGTCCTCGTATGCATCTCGCAGTGTTTGAAGGCATGCTCCGATCACAAAAACTGTCTACAAAATAGTTAGCATTGGTCTTTCAAATGTCTCTAAAGGGTGTGGCACAGAAATGGCTTCTGAATTTGCCCGAGTTACCAACTATGGTCTGGGACCGCATCATGAGTGAATTTATCAAACAATTCTCTCATGAGGATAGGACAGAAATCTCTCGTCGAGATCTCCAGTCCACTAGGCAAGAGCCTATGGAGTCTTTTTCAGACTTCGTAAAACATTGGCGTCAGAAGGCAGCTCAGATGCTTTAACGACCGTCTGAGGAAGATCAGATAGACATGATGCAGCAGAACTTAACCCTTTCCTTCCAGCGCCCTATGGCCGCCCAAAGTTTCTCAAGTCTCAAACACTTCTTTGATACGGGCAATAAGATAGATGATTCTATGGTGAGAGGATTGATACCAAGATCAGTACCAGAGTTAAAGCATGCATACTCCAAGAATCCTTAATCAGGGACAGAAGTAAACAACACTTCAGCCAAGGTCGGAAAACTGGAAGAAAAGCCATCGCCGCGGTCCCACAAGAAATTCTCCACATTACCATCTGACCTGGTCACAGTTATGAGGGTTCTGATCAAGAACAACAAGCTCAGTGCTCGTACACCTGGCCCTCCCCCCAAACCACTACCAATAAACTATAGTGAGTGGGAATTCTGTGAATATCATCAAAGGAAGGGCCACCCGACTGAGAAGTGTGTCTCCTTGAAATACGCCATCCAGAAGCTCATCGACCAGGGCCACTTCATCATCCCATCAGGGGCAGATGTTGTCCTCTAAGGCTCATGGCCGGAAGCAAGAAAGCATGGAGCATTTGCATTTTTCCCCACAAGGTATGATTACTGATGCTGGCAACGCAGAACCCTCCAACTGGTCGGATACTTTTATCCCACTCCTTACTTCTCTGGATACAGACTTCGCATCCTCTAAATCAGACTCCTTTTTCCGGTTCTGACTCATCTTTTGAAAAAAGGGTCAAATGTAACCGAGCCTAAATAAGGCGCGTCAGTCAGTTCTTCTTCTGATGTATCTTGTGAATCAATAAAAGAACTTTTTTCTGTACTCGCTTTTGTCTCTCAATTCTTCTGAAATGAATGCTTTAAAATAAAATGAATAAGTCCTCCTCAAACGAGGATGCAAAACCTTTAGAAGATGAGTTTGAAACTATTAACATAGGCACTAAATTCCTGCTTCAGGAGGTTAAGATTGGCAAAACCTTATCCCATGAAGAGCGTGCGGAATTAACCAAATTGTTAAAAGAATTCAAAGAAGCCTTCGTCTGGTCTTACAAAGATATGCAAGCATTAAGAGAGGAAATTGTCCAACACCATATCCCTCTCTTCCTAGGAGACAAGCCGAAAGAGCAGAAACTCAGAAAAATAAAACCTGAATAGGTCCTCAAAATCAAGAGAAGAAATGATCAATCAATCTCTAAGAGTCTTCAAGAATCCTGAACGGTTAGCAGACATTGTTCCAATACCAAAAGAAAATGGAAAAGCCCGATGTTGTCCAAAGGACACTATCCAAACAGTGGAACACTGGATGACAAAGAACCTTCAAAAAGATCAAGGGCTATTTGTCATCTCCCCTAAAGTTATCATCAGCTGTCACCTGATAATTATTCATCAGGATTCGACGAAAAATTACTCCAAAATATGTCAAAGACAAAGTTGTCACAGAACAGTCAGATGATGCACCTACTGAAGATGCAGAGCTAAGTCATGAACTTCCAGAGAGAGGGATATGGCATTTAGATAATGCCAAACTCAGGAAATCCTGTCCGGAAAAGCCGTCTGACTTCTTAACCAAAATAGAGATAGAGTTTCCAACTTACCAACCTCTATCAAATCAAAAGAATCAAAGGCGTCCATGTGCCGACCAGAGCCAAAATGACTCACCTACAAAATTCAAAAACCCTTTGAAGATGCCTTCAAGCCACGAACTACGTGGACCTGATCCCAACCTCTTTTGGGTACGTAGGCAGCCTGGCGAAACTCAAGTTCGGTCACCCTTTTTGGCAAAGCCAACAGAAATCATCCCCCTTTGATCATTTTCCCCACAGAAAAGCCTCGAACTATGCGGACCTGGTCCCAATCCTTCTTTGGTGTAAATAGGTAGCCGATCATCTCAGGTTCGGTCATGTCTGTCGAAGCCAAACACCCAACTAGTTCCCCCCGCAGAAAGCCTCGAACTACGATGACCTGATCCCAACCCTTCTTTAGGGTACGTAGGCAACCTGATCATTTCAGGTTCGATCACCGTTGGTGAAACCAACAAACCTTTCTCAAGATCCTGTGGTACCCTGATCCCGCGAGAGGGGTGTGGGGCGCGAGCCGCCGCTCTCTCTCTCTTGGTCTCTCGTATCCACGCGATTGGCGTGTGCATTTTAATATTGATTTGAATTCGTCTTTTATGTGAACTTGGGATCACTAAGGCAATCCGAATTCCACACGAAAGAGACTGACAGAGTCGCCACCTAGATGTGGGATCTAGGACCCGTAATTAACCAGAAATCTAGACTCGCTACCTGGTTACGAGAATGGAAGGTATGGGGAGTTATCCACCACATGCACCATTCTTGCCCGATAATCGGTCTTCGATTCCAAAAGCTAACTCTTTTAAATTTATTTTAAATGGCTCATTCAACTCTATGTTAATGTGCGAACTAAGTGACATGCATCCTATGATCTAATTTCAATGTGAATCCTAAATGTGTATCTTGATTTATTAATTTGTCTGGATTCAATCTAAGTGAAAGTTCTCCTAAAATTCTAATTTCATGGAAAGTCCTAAGTGATTTGATTAAGCATTTACAAGAAAATTAATATACAAAACACCACAATTTGTTTGTGGTGCCGACTCGCGGGTGGTATGCCATCAGACATCCAAGCTGCCTACGTACCCAAGCCTCACTGGGATCAGAGTCGACGTAGTTCGGTGCACCTAAGCTAAGCTACTTATGCCTAACTCAACTAGGACACCGACCTAGACGGGATTGACTGTTTCAACAGTTTTAGGAGAAGTTATTTAATTCAAGTTGAGGATTTTATTATCTTAGGATTTCATCTAAGATGCTATATGATTCTCATCTAAATGCAAATGGTCCCTTAGAATAATGCAGGTTTGCCTACATCCTAGTTTACTAGGCTTGTCCTAGGGAAAGATTGGGTGACTAGTGTAACTAGACCTATGGCACGGTTGCTATACATAGCAAACGTCCGTGATGAGACTGGACTCCTAACTCTAGGACTCCTTAAAACCTAAAACTCCCTAAAACTTAGGACACGACACGACACCGGTGTTCCTAAATTGGGCTCTAAGGGTCCTTACGACGGAAACCGTAATCCAACGGTTCCGAGAGACACGAGGTGAATCGATTTCAGCTCTTGAGGTTAGTGAAAAAAGGGATGGAAGAGATGATGAAATAGTGTGAGGGAATGAGAAAGATAGAGAAAGGTGCGACTGAACTTGGGAGTACCAAATTGCCTACGTACCCCGCGATGGGGATCAAGCCACACGTAGTTCCGCTGGGGAGGTTGCTTGGATTTTGGAAAACAGGATTGGTATTTGGATCAGGAATCGGGTTTGTATTTGAGCATTGGACTTGAGATTCAGAAACATTGATTTAGCAATGGGATTTTGGAATTGGGAATTTGCATCAAAGAATTGAGCATACAGGAATCATCAAGGGTTTGAATTTTGGGAATTCAAAATGGGCGGGCTTATGAGATTCGGCCAAATGGATTCAAACATGCGACTCAGATTGTGTTGGGATATGACTTGGTTAGGCAAAAGGGAGGAAGTTCTATTAGGTGTAAAAGGGCATTAGTAGAATAGGGGAATGACTCGGTTGTGACATGGAAGGCCGCAACTTGGTCGAATGCGACTCGGTTGCATTGGGATGGGTTGATTAAGGAATTGGATTGAGTCAACTAAGGGGAGAGTCCAATTAGTTAAAGAGGTTGAGCATACTCGACTAGAGAGTTGGGTCAACTCGACTAGGGAGGTTGGCTAGAGTTGACTCAGTTGAGCTGGGTTGGGATCCCACTTGGTTGGATTGTATTGGGGCGATTTGACTTAAGCTGCAGGTGGCCTGGCTGGGTTAGATTTAATGTAACCAAATTTATGGATAAATGGTGTGCCTCAGTGAGTGGACAAAGGTATGGCTTGGGTTGATGTGTGGCTATGGTTATAGGGTTTAAGGCTTATGGGTATGGGGTTTAGTGAGTCGGGTCTAAGTTAGGAGCAAACCCGAGACTAGCCATGGTCTAACCAGGAGGAAGCAGGGTACAAACCAGGGTGCGGACCAGGGTGCACCAGGGTGCGAACCAGCAGGGAACCAGGGTGCGAACCAGCAGGGGAACCAGGGTGCAACCAGCATCGAACCTGGGTGCAACCAGCAGCGAACCTGGGTGCAACCAGGGTCTAACCAGAGGCTAACCAGGGGGAACCAGGGTGTGAACCAGGGTGCGAACCAGCAGGGAACCAGGGGCTGGCCAGGGTGCGAACCAGGGTGCGAATTAGTAGGGAACCAGGGTGCGAACCAGCAGGGAACCAGGGTGCAACCAGCATCGAACCTGGGTGCAACCAGCAACGAACCTGGGTGCAACCAGGGTCTAACCAGAGGCTAACCAGGGGGAACCAGGGTGTGAACCATTAGGGAAAAATAAAAATGAAGATAAGATGGGTTAAGAGAAGAGGGAAACATGTATAACTTCAAAGTCTACCATCAAGAAGAATATGATTAAGGATTGATCCTAGATGCTTCCTAACATGGTTTTTCTTTTAAAGTAAAAGATATGCATGAAAGCAGACCCTACATAGAATTGAAATAAATGCCTACCTCTTTGAAAATCCACTTTGTGTTTGATTTTTCTTTGATGTTAATTCCTTGAAGATGATTCCTTGCTTGATAATGACTGCTTTTGATATATATCACCCAACGTATAAAATCACCCGATCCGGCAAGGATGGCCGAACCCTTGAAGAGATGAGGGAGAGGGATGAATTTTCTAAGAGAGGGTCCTTTTTCTTCTTTTTGTTGGATGGTGGGATGAGAGGGTATTTATAGGAGAATGGGATAGGAGGTTAGGTGAGGTTAGGTGAGGTTAGGTAAGGTTAGGTGAGGTTAGGTGGTTAGGTGAGGTTAGGTGAGGTTAGGTGAGGTTTGGATGGTTAGGATGAGAGGAGAGGTTAGGTGAGGTTAGGTGAGGTTTGGATGGTTAGGATGAGAGGAGAGGTTAGGTGGTTTTGGATGGTTAGACCCAGGTCAAGATCTGCCATTGATCTAACGATTCACGGAAATCGGGTCTCGGAATGGAATCAGGGTTCGGGCTATGAAGTGACCCTATCTTATTTTGTCCCGATTGATGATCCGTAAAGTCAGATCAAGATATTAATGACCTAAAACATATATTAGGTTATTGTTGGTTAAAGTAAAGCAAAATGTGGGTGTCTACAGATGCCCCTCTTTGGTAGAGACGACGTAGTCATCGAATACCAAAGTCAAAATGACAGAACCATTTTGCGTAGCTTTAATCGACAAAGAACCCCCTAAACACAATGCAACCTAATATAATGCAAGACCTTAGATGAAATTCTATAATTGGAATGCAATAAAACAAACCCGCTGCGGTGCCGCTGGCAACGAGAGAAATGGGATACCATTTTCAAATGGATTTTCGGAGGGAAAGGAATATCGCTTTTGAACAGCTTCAGAGGAAATGAGACGTCATTTTCAAATGGTCTCAGAGAGAATAATGGATGACTTTTGAAAGATTCTTAATGAAAACGCAGCATCATTTTTGAATGGGCTTGGGCAAGATGAAATACCGTATTTATACGAATTCAAAGGAAATGAGACATCATAGTTGTATGATGTTCAAAGGGTATAAGAGACTATAGTTGTATGGACTCGAAGAGAATGAAATACCGTATTTGTACGGATTCCAAGGAAATGAGACATCATAGTTGTATGATGTTCAAAGGGGATAAGAGATCAAAGTTGTATGGACTCGAAGAGAATGAAATACCGTATTTGTACGGATTCCAAGGAAATGAGACATCATAGTTGTATGATGTTCAAAGAGGATAAGAGACCATAGTTGTATGGACTTGAAGAGAATGAAATACCGTATTTGTACGGATTCCAAGGAAATGAGACATCATAGTTGTATGATGTTCAAAGGAGATAAGAGACCATAGTTGTATGGACTCGAAGAGAATGAAATACCGTATTTGTACGGATTCCAAGGAAATGAGACATCATAGTTGTATGATGTTCAAAGAGGATAAGAGTCCATAGTTGTATGGACTTGAAGAGAATGAAATACCGTATTTGTACGGATTCCAAGGAAATGAGACATCATAGTTGTATGATGTTCAAAGGAGATAAGAGACCATAGTTGTATGGACTCGAAGAGAATGAAATACCGTATTTGTACGGATTCCAAGGAAATGAGACATCATAGTTGTATGATGTTCAAAGGGTATAAGAGACCATAGTTGTATGGACTCGAAGAGAATGAAATACCGTATTTGTACGGATTCCAAGGAAATGAGACATCATAGTTGTATGATGTTCAAAGGGGATAAGAGACCATAGTTGTATGAACTCGAAGAGAATGAAATACCGTATTTGTACGGATTCCAAGGAAATGAGACATCATAGATGTATGATGTTCAAAGAGGATAAGAGACCATAGTTGTATGGACTCGAAGAAAAGAGGCACCGTTCTCAAACGGGCTCGAAGAATTTAGAGATTTTTCGTAGGATTGAATTTTTTTTTTTTTTTTTTTGAATCGGGGATTGGATTTGATGAATTTTTTTTATTTATTATTTTTTTTTTTCAATTTTATTTTTGTGAAATGAAACATCATAGTTGTATGATGTTCAAAGGGGATAAGAGACCATAGTTGTATGGACTCGAAGAGAATGTAATACCATATTTGTACGGATTCCAAGGAAATGAGACATCATAGTTGTATGATGTTCAAAGGGGATAAGAGACCATAGTTGTATGGACTCGAAGAGAATGAAATACCATATTTGTACGGATTCCAAGGAAATGAGACATCATAGTTGTATGATGTTCAAAGGGTATAAGAGACCATAGTTGTATGGACTCGAAGAGAATGAAATACCGTATTTGTACGGATTCCAAGGAAATGAGACATCATAGTTGTATGATGTTCAAAGGGGATAAGAGACCATAGTTGTATGGACTCGAAGAGAATGAAATACCGTATTTGTACGGATTCCAAGGAAATGAGACATCATAGATGTATGATGTTCAAAGAGGATAAGAGGCCATAGTTGTATGGACTCGAAGAAAAGAGGCACCGTTCTCAAACGGGCTCGAAGAATTTAGAGATTTTTCGTAGGATTGAATTTTTTTTTTTTTTTTTTTTTGAATCGGGGATTGGATTTGATGAATTTTTTTTATTTATTATTTTTTTTTTAAATTTTATTTTTGTGAAATGAAACATCATAGTTGTATGATGTTCAAAGGGGATAAGAGATCAAAGTTGTATGGACTCGAAGAGAATGAAATACCGTATTTGTACGGATTCCAAGGAAATGAGACATCATAGTTGTATGATGTTCAAAGAGGATAAGAGACCATAGTTGTATGGACTTGAAGAGAATGAAATACCGTATTTGTACGGATTCCAAGGAAATGAGACATCATAGTTGTATGATGTTCAAAGGGGATAAGAGACCATAGTTGTATGGACTCGAAGAGAATGAAATACCGTATTTGTACGGATTCCAAGGAAATGAGACATCATAGTTGTATGATGTTCAAAGGGTATAAGAGACCATAGTTGTATGGACTCGAAGAGAATGAAATACCGTATTTGTAAGGATTCCAAGGAAATGAGACATCATAGTTGTATGATGTTCAAAGGGGATAAGAGACCATAGTTGTATGGACTCGAAGAGAATGAAATACCGTATTTGTACGGATTCCAAGGAAATGAGACATCATAGATGTATGATGTTCAAAGAGGATAAGAGACCATAGTTGTATGGACTCGAAGAAAAGAGGCACCGTTCACAAACGGGCTCAAGGAGAAGACAAGACCATTCACAAATGGACTCGAGAAATGAGGCACCATTCACAAACGGGCTCAAGGAGGACGATACCATTCACAAATGGATTCGAGAAAAGAGGCGCCATTCACAAATGGGCTCAAGGATAAGACAAGACCATTCACAAATGGACTCGAGAAATGAGGCACCATTCACAAACGGGCTCAAGGAGAAGACGAGACCATTCACAAATGGATTCGAGAAATGAGGCACCGTTCACAAACGGGCTCAAGGAGAAGACAAGACCATTCACAAATGGACTCGAGAAATGAGGCACCGTTCACAAACGGGCTCAAAGAGGACACGAGACCATTCACAAATGGACTCAGAAAATGAGGCACCGTTCACAAACGGGCTCAAGGAGAAGATGAGACCATTCACAAATGGACTCAGAGAATGAGACACCGTTCACAAACGGGTTCAAGGAGAAGACGAGACCATTCACAAATGGACTTGAGAAATGAAGCCCCGTTCACAAACGGGCTCGAAGAATTTAGAGATTTTTTATGAACTTGAATTTGACGTAGGATTGGATTTTTTTTATTTTTTTTTTAATTAAGGATTTGGATTTGATAAATTTTTTTATTTTTGGAAAATGAGGTACCGTCCGCAAACGGGCTCAAGGAGAAGATGAGACCATTCACAAATGGCCTCGAGAACAGAGGCACCGTTCACAAACGGGCTCAAAGAGGACATTAGAGCATTCACAAATGGACTCAGAGAATGAGAAACCTGTTCACAAACGGGTTCAAGGAGAAGACGAGACCATTCACAAATGGACTCGAGAAATGAGGCACCTTTCACAAAAGGGCTCAAAGAGGACATGAGATTTTTCATGAACTTGAATTTGACGTAAGATTGGATTTGTTTGAATCGGGGATTGGATTTGATGAATTTTGGATTTTTTTTTTTTTTTTTTTTTTTGAACTCAATGAAATCGGGGACATTATAGATCGTGCCCAGTAAAGATATTGGAAACCAAGACTTTGACGAATGATGAGACGACCAACCTTATGAACGAAGAACCATTAGTAACAAGAATGGATTAGGAACACTTTTATGAAACTTCAACAAGATTTTTCTCAATGAGACTGTTGGTCTTGTCTTCTGGGGATTTTGATAACTGAAACCTTGAACAAGATACTTGAAATTGGTAATTTAGAACAACGGCTCTCTAACATGGAAAAGCGGGATCTGTTTTTTGACAGGTGCTTAGATGAACATTTCTTGACCAGGATAGTATTTAACTAACCGGAAGGAAATTTTGAATTTTAATGGTTCATCTTTCTGAGAAATTGGCTCAACCACCATTGCATCTGGGGCTCTTCCAAGCTTAAGGTGCCTTCCTGGGGTATGATCTTTTTACGGAAGCTGGGCTTTCTGATGTTTCTACTTCTGAACTCTTCTGAGTTGATCTTCTTTGAAATGTAGCTGTTTGACTAGATTCTCGAACCCTTCCAGGTATAATTGCAGGGAGCTGCCTAGGCCGGGCCTCCTTCACCAAGACAGTTACATCATTTGGACATAGGAACGACGATTGACTCTTTCTAAAGAGAAAACTTAGATGAAAGGCACTACTCAAAGGATTGAGCAGCCCTGAAGGAGTGAACTTAGAATGACAAAGATTGACTAACTACACTGACAGACACAGTAATGCTTCTGACTTAGTTAACGTTTTATTTGGTAAGTCTATCCTTTCGAGGAATGCTTTTTTTTTTTTTTTTTGAAATAATAAACACTGGACTTCTTCCTTGAAACAGTAATGCCTCAAGAATTTAATTACGACCCCTAAGATTGCTTAGCTTCAATGCCCCCAGTTTTGAGGATATCACTTGAATTTGCTTGAACTTCGGTTGATCTTCAGTCTTGATACCGGCTGTAGCCTTCTTGTAATGATTCTCTTACCGTGACCAAGTCACCTCTTCGGGGTTTTTAACTTGGCGGACCGCGCTAACCTTAACTTTTGCCTGAACCACCTTTCTAGGTTTTCGATCCAGCAGGCTATCCCCTTAGCTTTTGCCTAAGCCTCCCTTTTGGGTTTTCAACTTAGCAGGGGAATGATCTTAAATTTTGCCTAGACCGCCCTTTCAGGTTTTCAGTCTAGCAGATCTTCAAACTCCGTTCTTTTTCTTATTCATCATTTTTTTTTATTGTGTCTCGGGATCTAGCTCATTAGTTCTGAACACCGGAAGGACTTTATAGGTAGGATAGGGTTTTTCAAAGAATGGCTTAAGGCTCAACAAAGATTTCGACCGAACCTGTGAACAGGTTGCCTACATATCCCAAGGTAGGAATCAGGTCGTGTGTAGGTCAAGGCGAATGCCCCTAGTTTGAAGATAAATTGTTTGAAGGTTAATTGATTTTTCTTTTTTCTTTTCTTTCTGGAATAATTAACTTCTCTTCTTTTGGAACTTGTCCCTCTTTTTTTTTTTTTTGGAACGATTGATTTTTCTTTTTCTTTTCTTTTTTTTGAATCGACCGAATTCGGTTTAACCGAGCTGCCTACGTACCCCAGTGTAGGGATCAGGTCTCGCGTAGTTCGGGGGCGAATGCCCCGAGTTTGATGGGTTTTCAAGAAAATTTTACTCAGGCTCGAAGGGTTTGCAATCGGTATTCTTTTGACGTTGGGTTCTGATTTTGGGATTTATTCGGCCAAAGGAGGCCTTCTGATGTTCAAATTGGGAATCGATCCAGGTTACTAGAGTCCCTCTGGTACTGATTATTTATTTATTATTATTTTTCTCTTTTTTTTTTTTTTCGCGGAGTTTGACGGCATTTCCAGGTAAGAGATAATGGATCTTCTTCTTTCAAGATTCTAATACGTGCTTTTGACTTTCATAGAGCGAAACTTGTTCTTTGACATCCTCCATCTATGGATTCGTACTCTCGATATCTGATGATCACTTTTCATTGTTTGCTCTTGAACTTTTCATCTTGAATTTGTTGGCTTTATGTTATGAATTTGAGAACCAAGGTCATTGATTAGAAATATGAAAGTTGTTTCCACTCTATGCCCCTTGTATAGCATATATCTTCTCACTTTCTTCATTTTCTTTGAGCTTTCCATCTATGTCTTGCCCTTGGTATCGGTTGTAGCTTTTCTAGACAATCTTCTTATTCTTGAAATAATTTTATCAATTCTTCACACTCTTTAGAGGGTAATGTATTTTCAATCGGCATTCACTGAATCAAAGTTTCAGTGCCAGTGTTTATCATTTCAATTTCATCTTTGAAAGGTTGGGATTGGCGCTCCTCCTCTCGTTCAAGTAATTGCTGTGACTCAAGTGGAGTTTCGTCAATTTTGTCCTCATTTGAGGAGGGAGTCTTATTTTAAGATCAGAAGCACACTTAAGAAACAGACACAAGTGAACTTTTTGGAACTGACTGAAATTTTATTTAAAGAAAAGCTATTACATCAGACGACCTATCCTGAACATGCTCAGGATTCACAACTCTAAATAAGAAAGGGAAACAGAAGATAACTTGCCTGGACTAGGCATTGACCTTTAACTGTAAGACCGGACTCAACAATTATACTGACCATGATGACTGACTCAACATAAAATAGTAAGTGACTAAAACTTTAACTGCTGCAACTGTTTGGCGTTGAAGGCTCGGCGAAGGCTGGTTCGTTCTGAACATCATCATGGCTGATACTTTCAATTTTGGACAATGATGACTGATTCGCATAGGGGAATGCCCCTAGCTCAAGGATTCTGAGAGTGAACTCTGAAGGACTTAGCAAAATAATCTTGAAAAGGTAGCCCCTAGAGGAGGAAGAGACCAGGGGTACAAGCAAGATTGGATTATCTGGACCAGGCATGATCAGATCATGAGAATGCATAATAGAAAGATTGTGAGATTCTGCATCTGCCAGTTAGGGGATGGCATGAAGATACGATCGAATCGTATGACAGAAGAACGAAAGACGCACGATCAAAAGATTAGATGAGATAGCATAAGATTGCTTTCAACGGATAGATCATGAATGACTAATCCTATGAGATTTTTGGAAATGATGGGATTTATATCCTAACCCAAAGGGAAATTTTTTTTTTTTTTTTCACATTTTATCAGTGTTACCTGAAGGCATCAACCCTAATCCTAATCTATCGGAGTGGAGAGAGAATCTCGACTCATGCCTTTGTTCGTGTATCTAAGGACCGATCGTAGCCATTGGAAGATGGACTACGGCCTAATCTAGACACAAATAGGTAGAATATCCTAAACTAGGCTCACACACGTGATGCACATGTGTTCGTATATTACATGCATGTGTGGGTTAATCTAGGGGTAAGGCCAAGAGTTCCCTTAGCGCGAATCCATGTTCGATATACTGTACCAGTGTCCGGCGTATCAGTACGTGAACAAGGGATCCGTTTACGTACCATAAAGGTACTAGGCTAAGGGTGGAATGCTTCTCTAGCACAGAGGCACCAGGTGATGAAATCCCAGTCAACCATGCTAGATAACACTCCGGGTTCCTAAAATAGGATGTGTGTGCACGTGAGATGCATGGTTTAGATGCAAGTGATGTAAGTGTGTGCAATATGTTTGCGCAATCTATGATGCCTTCAGGTTTTGTTAAATTAAGTTTGAGTAAAATGTGATGAGAAAATAAAACAAGACAAACTAATCTAACAAGTATAGAGTTTTTATGAGCCATTTAAAATTAAATTCAAATGAATTATCTTTTGAAGTTTTAATGAAGTTAGGTGATCCCCAGCAGAGTCGCCAGACTGTGGTACCCGAATCCCGCGAGAGGGGTGTGGGGCGCGAGCCGCCGCTCTCTCTCTCTTGGTCTCTCGTATCCACGCGATTGGCGTGTGCATTTTAATATTGATTTGAATTCGTCTTTTATGTGAACTTGGGATCACTAAGGCAATCCGAATTCCACACGAAAGAGACTGACAGAGTCGCCACCTAGATGTGGGATCTAGGACCCGTAATTAACCAGAAATCTAGACTCGCTACCTGGTTACGAGAATGGAAGGTATGGGGAGTTATCCACCACATGCACCATTCTTGCCCGATAATCGGTCTTCGATTCCAAAAGCTAACTCTTTTAAATTTATTTTAAATGGCTCATTCAACTCTATGTTAATGTGCGAACTAAGTGACATGCATCCTATGATCTAATTTCAATGTGAATCCTAAATGTGTATCTTGATTTATTAATTTGTCTGGATTCAATCTAAGTGAAAGTTCTCCTAAAATTCTAATTTCATGGAAAGTCCTAAGTGATTTGATTAAGCATTTACAAGAAAATTAATATACAAAACACCACAATTTGTTTGTGGTGCCGACTCGCGGGTGGTATGCCATCAGACATCCAAGCTGCCTACGTACCCAAGCCTCACTGGGATCAGAGTCGACGTAGTTCGGTGCACCTAAGCTAAGCTACTTATGCCTAACTCAACTAGGACACCGACCTAGACGGGATTGACTGTTTCAACAGTTTTAGGAGAAGTTATTTAATTCAAGTTGAGGATTTTATTATCTTAGGATTTCATCTAAGATGCTATATGATTCTCATCTAAATGCAAATGGTCCCTTAGAATAATGCAGGTTTGCCTACATCCTAGTTTACTAGGCTTGTCCTAGGGAAAGATTGGGTGACTAGTGTAACTAGACCTATGGCACGGTTGCTATACATAGCAAACGTCCGTGATGAGACTGGACTCCTAACTCTAGGACTCCTTAAAACCTAAAACTCCCTAAAACTTAGGACACGACACGACACCGGTGTTCCTAAATTGGGCTCTAAGGGTCCTTACGACGGAAACCGTAATCCAACGGTTCCGAGAGACACGAGGTGAATCGATTTCAGCTCTTGAGGTTAGTGAAAAAAGGGATGGAAGAGATGATGAAATAGTGTGAGGGAATGAGAAAGATAGAGAAAGGTGCGACTGAACTTGGGAGTACCAAATTGCCTACGTACCCCGCGATGGGGATCAAGCCACACGTAGTTCCGCTGGGGAGGTTGCTTGGATTTTGGAAAACAGGATTGGTATTTGGATCAGGAATCGGGTTTGTATTTGAGCATTGGACTTGAGATTCAGAAACATTGATTTAGCAATGGGATTTTGGAATTGGGAATTTGCATCAAAGAATTGAGCATACAGGAATCATCAAGGGTTTGAATTTTGGGAATTCAAAATGGGCGGGCTTATGAGATTCGGCCAAATGGATTCAAACATGCGACTCAGATTGTGTTGGGATATGACTTGGTTAGGCAAAAGGGAGGAAGTTCTATTAGGTGTAAAAGGGCATTAGTAGAATAGGGGAATGACTCGGTTGTGACATGGAAGGCCGCAACTTGGTCGAATGCGACTCGGTTGCATTGGGATGGGTTGATTAAGGAATTGGATTGAGTCAACTAAGGGGAGAGTCCAATTAGTTAAAGAGGTTGAGCATACTCGACTAGAGAGTTGGGTCAACTCGACTAGGGAGGTTGGCTAGAGTTGACTCAGTTGAGCTGGGTTGGGATCCCACTTGGTTGGATTGTATTGGGGCGATTTGACTTAAGCTGCAGGTGGCCTGGCTGGGTTAGATTTAATGTAACCAAATTTATGGATAAATGGTGTGCCTCAGTGAGTGGACAAAGGTATGGCTTGGGTTGATGTGTGGCTATGGTTATAGGGTTTAAGGCTTATGGGTATGGGGTTTAGTGAGTCGGGTCTAAGTTAGGAGCAAACCCGAGACTAGCCATGGTCTAACCAGGAGGAAGCAGGGTACAAACCAGGGTGCGGACCAGGGTGCACCAGGGTGCGAACCAGCAGGGAACCAGGGTGCGAACCAGCAGGGGAACCAGGGTGCAACCAGCATCGAACCTGGGTGCAACCAGCAGCGAACCTGGGTGCAACCAGGGTCTAACCAGAGGCTAACCAGGGGGAACCAGGGTGTGAACCAGGGTGCGAACCAGCAGGGAACCAGGGGCTGGCCAGGGTGCGAACCAGGGTGCGAATTAGTAGGGAACCAGGGTGCGAACCAGCAGGGAACCAGGGTGCAACCAGCATCGAACCTGGGTGCAACCAGCAACGAACCTGGGTGCAACCAGGGTCTAACCAGAGGCTAACCAGGGGGAACCAGGGTGTGAACCATTAGGGAAAAATAAAAATGAAGATAAGATGGGTTAAGAGAAGAGGGAAACATGTATAACTTCAAAGTCTACCATCAAGAAGAATATGATTAAGGATTGATCCTAGATGCTTCCTAACATGGTTTTTCTTTTAAAGTAAAAGATATGCATGAAAGCAGACCCTACATAGAATTGAAATAAATGCCTACCTCTTTGAAAATCCACTTTGTGTTTGATTTTTCTTTGATGTTAATTCCTTGAAGATGATTCCTTGCTTGATAATGACTGCTTTTGATATATATCACCCAACGTATAAAATCACCCGATCCGGCAAGGATGGCCGAACCCTTGAAGAGATGAGGGAGAGGGATGAATTTTCTAAGAGAGGGTCCTTTTTCTTCTTTTTGTTGGATGGTGGGATGAGAGGGTATTTATAGGAGAATGGGATAGGAGGTTAGGTGAGGTTAGGTGAGGTTAGGTAAGGTTAGGTGAGGTTAGGTGGTTAGGTGAGGTTAGGTGAGGTTAGGTGAGGTTTGGATGGTTAGGATGAGAGGAGAGGTTAGGTGAGGTTAGGTGAGGTTTGGATGGTTAGGATGAGAGGAGAGGTTAGGTGGTTTTGGATGGTTAGACCCAGGTCAAGATCTGCCATTGATCTAACGATTTACGGAAATCGGGTCTCGGAATGGAATCAGGGTTCGGGCTATGAAGTGACCCTATCTTATTTTGTCCCGATTGATGATCCGTAAAGTCAGATCAAGATATTAATGACCTAAAACATATATTAGGTTATTGTTGGTTAAAGTAAAGCAAAATGTGGGTGTCTACAGATCCCTACAAGTCTTTCAAATGTCTAGAACAAGAAGATCTAAAGATCCGCTAAGTCAAAAACCTAAAAGGGTGGCTTAGGCAAAAATTAGGATCATCTCACCTGTAGAAACACAACTGAAAAACATGTTTCTAACAAAAGTTAAGGTACAAACGGTCCGTTAAGTTGAAAATCCGCAAAGGACAACTTAATTGTTGGCGGCATATCATTCGAAAAGACCAGATGAAGAATTCTTTGGTCCAAAACAAGATGAGTTAATACTTCAAACAATCTAAAGGGTCTTTAGACCATGATTGAAAACCAGACGTAGGGAACACTGCCTATGCGTAAGAACATTTAAACTCATCTATCTAGGGTTCGACTTACCTAAATAAATCAAAAGCATTTGTTTCAGTAAAATTGAGTCTCCCTCCTTTCCTCCCTATATGGGAATCCAGAAAAGAAAAGTTCATTTCCCTCAGCTGAGTCATTTGCCCAGTGAAGGTCATCATACTTCGAAGGAAAACACTGTGAATTCTCCTATCTCATAAGGTCCAACTCAGTACTCCAAGTACAGAAAATCAAGATCCAGCTCAGTCCTTCGTGTACAGGTCTCAGAAGGTCAAGATCCAGTTTGGTACTCCGTGTACAGCAAAAGAATGTTCAGAAAGACATAACCTCGTGATCAGGAGCGCTCAGAAAGAACCCCTCTTGTCGTTCCTCTCGAAATTGCTATCCTCGTTTCTTACCCTGTATTAACTTCCTCTTGTCTATGAGAATAAATACACTAGGGGCATTTTGTATTATTAGTCATAGAAATATGACTAATAACACAAAATGCATGATCAAATCATTAAAGAAACATGCAAGAGGCATTTTTCAATATTAGCCTTCGCTAATAATGCAAAATGCTCAAAATCAAGATTAGCCTTCGTTAATAATGCAAAATACTTTCAAACCAAAGTTGTTTAAAAGAACTATACTGGGGGCATTTTTGTATAAATATCCATCTAGAACAGATGTCTATTTATTCAAAAATACTCTTTATTTCAATGCAAACAATTGCAGATAAAAGCAAACAAGTCAAAAGCTGGCACATATATATGTATGTCTGATCAATCTAGAAGATAAAATACATCTCATCCCCAACTGGGGGAATCAAAAATCATTGTTCATCAGTAGGGTCTGTCAAACCCTACTCCTGAAGATTATGGACTACATCTGAGGCGGACGACGGGTCTACTCTCGGCTGGGAAACTAAAGACTTCCTTGACTCTCGAGATCCCTAAGCTGGCCTCTCTCCATGGTGGTGCTCTAGCAAGCTCACTATCAAATCAAGGAGTCCCAGAACTCCCGTCATTTTCAACTCATTTCGCTGATGTTTCATCCGTGGATTCCCTGAATATTTAAAGTGAGGGATCAATCAACTCTTTGGGCACTCTCTGAGTCTTCCAAGCACATTTATTCACTCTCCTCCCAGTAGATTTAAGTTGTTTTGCTCTCGAAAAACAAAGTATTTGTACATCTTTCCTCGCAGGGTCAGTATAAAGCATTATCAAGGCAACCAATGCCCCCCAAATCTTTTTCATCAAAATTCTGAGACCTTTGGAGACAATCCAATATATCTTGCATCATCCGTGGCAGAGTCCACTCACTCCAAAGGAGTCTCACACATGTCAAGATCTAAATCCAAGGCACGAAATCGTCCCGTTTTCTCCCCAACTGAGTTTATCAGCATTCATTCCCTGTTGGAAATATTCCAAGGCAATTGTCTGCCATACAAAACCCTTCTCCTCAGTAGAGTCAAGATAAACAAACATTTGTCAAGTGCTCCCTGAATGAGAACCCTTGCTCGTGCAATCCGTCTGTCAACGGATTCATCCAATCATGGTCAAGCACGACCGATTTCGACACGGATTGATGGATGTTTACATCCCCTTCAGAATCAATTCTCCAGTCGGTATAACATCGGCTCCCTCAACATAGTCAGGATCACCATCATCAGAATCAATTATGATTGACCCTCAGCCAATTTACGGCATCCAAGGAACCTTACTAGCTCAGATAGCTCAAACGGTCTTCCTCACCAGGGTCGAGGCAACACGCTGTCATAGATCCTACTATCACCAATACCCTACATCCCCAGAGAGTCATTCGAACCGAGTCTTTTAACAAAGGATGTATGTTCCTAGATTCTCCAAAATAACCCCCAATGGCATTTGCAACCAAATCCCAAGCGGACTTTGTACCCAAACCCCCAACAGCATTTGCAACCAAATCTTCAGCGGACTTTGTACCCAAACCCCCAACGACATTAGCAACCAAATCCCAAGCGGACTTTGTACCCAAACCCCCAACAGCATTTGCAACCAAATCCCAAGCGGACTTTGTAACCAAACCCCTAAGCGGCGTTTGCAACCAAATTCCGAGCGGACTTTGTACCCAAATCCCCAACGGTGTTTGCCACCAAATCCTCAGCGGACTTTGTATCCAAATCCCCAACGGCATTTGCCACCAAATCCTCAGCGGACTTTGGACCAAATCCCCAACGGCATTTGCCACCAAATCCTCAACGGACTTTGTACGCCAATCCCCAGCGGAGTTTGCAACCAAAGCCCCAGCAAAGTTTGTACCCGCATCCACAACAGAGTTTGTGACCAAATCAAGCATTCAAAACCAGCAAAAGCCCCATGAGGCATCATCCCCAGTAAGAGTCTTTCGACATACTTTCAACCCCGTCTGAACATGGTATATAATCTGAGCTAACCCATTCCGATGCGTTAGCCCTCCAAGACAAGCCGTTTTTACCTTAGTAACCATCCAAATCGAGATCAATCAAATCCATGCAGTGATCCTACAAATCAAATCAAAGCCCGAGCAAGTCCGTCTGTACGCGGTATCTCGTCAAAATCATATACTATTTAAAACACAGTATCAAATCAAAATCATGCATACCATTCGTCGTATCATTTGCAGATGCCAAGTTGGCATTTCTGTAATCAGTGTCCGCACTAGATGTCAAAATGACATACCCCGAGGTCCCTCCTCAAATCAGGTGTCCTTAACCTGACCCAGAGGTCCCTCCCCAAGTCAGGTGTCCTTAACCTGACTTCCGATGACCCTCCTGGCTGTTAGTAATGACGTCCATCCCAGGACTCGTTCTAATAGTCGTATTTTCAAAACCCCGTCGGTGAGAGGTTTCCACTCAATGACCTGACAGCAAGGTTCCTCGGTGAGGGCTGCACGCCCTAGAATCCGATGTGAGTCTTGCAAGCCTATCATTAGCCTCCATTGACAAAATTTTATTGTCTCCTTACTTTAGCATTCAGGTGCCTTGCACCCTCTACCAAAGAGGGGCATCTATAGACACCCAATTTTGTCAATGTAGTATTAATGATAGGTGTCGTGAGGAAAAACCTTATGACGAGTCCCAGAGCACCAGTTGTGTTTCTCTCAATCTCTCTTTAGGGTATTTGCAAAAGGGAATGGATTCCAAACAACCTTGTTATCCTATAGAAAACAACCGGAAAGATTGTTTTTATAACACCCGCCTTTTTCGGCAACCAAAACACCTGTTTCTACACAGTACCCGCCTTTTTCCGGCAAACCAAAGAAAATTTTCTTTCCTAAAGCCAACCAATATTAGGTTCATTAGAAAGTGCACGAAATAACAAATCCAACGCACCTGACCGCGCGTAAATTGGAGTTCAAACAAAGAAGTTATGCGCGTTTTAAACTTCCGATAAAAGACGAAACCATATAAAACAAAACTTCACGAGAACCGAGAGTGGATCCACTCACCAAATTCGTCCCAAACGAATTCCAATTCGTCTGAGACGAATTTTGGCCGAATTTAGATATTTTTAACCCCCCCCCCCCCCCTCCCCTATAAATAGGAGAGGGGGGTAAGGGTTTTCTCATTCCTTCTCCTCCCTCTCTCTCCTTCTCCTCTCTCTCCCTCTGGGTGTATACACCCTGTCCCGGTGTATTTCTCCCCCTTTTCAAGCCTCAAACCCCTGCAGAAATTTAGAAAAAACCCCTATTTGGCCTGCTTTTAAGAAGAGAGAAAGTAGAGAAACACTAGGTAGCTCTCACTAGGCGTCGGCACTCCGCTGAAATTCCGAAGGTTCGGAGAGATATCCCCTTTTTGCATTGTTGTTCCGCCGAATTTCGCAAAACTACGAGCTGATTTTCAATAGCAGCGTCGTTGTTCTGCCGAAATCTCGGCAAACCCAAAGCTTCCGTATCAATAGAGCACCGTTGCGCCGCCGATTTCTCTGCAGTCTCGGAGGACTCTCATCAAACAAGAACGGTTACGCTGCCCAACTCTCCAATGGAAGAATGTAATCTATTTACTTTTCTGTCGTAAAGTAAGTTGGAAATCAGGCTCTGCCGAAAGCAACTTACGATACAAGTCTAAAAAATGTAATTCATTTACTTTTTTTGTTGGGGTATTTACAAATCGAGTAGGGTGGGTTTCATCAATCTTGATGTCAAGCCTCTTACCTCACAATTTACTATTTTCTGCAATTTACTGCTTTCTTCACAAGTAAGGCACGAGGTTGAAATGTGAAAGAGACTTGTTCCGCTACGGCCGAGTGCTCGAGACAAAAATCCCTCCGACTTACTTTTACTTTCTGCAATTTACAGCTTTCTGCACAAGTAAGGTACGAGGTTGAGATGTCACAAGAGTGGTTCTGCTACGGCCGATACCTTGTGGTGTAAATCCCTCCGACTTGCTTTTTTACTTTCTGTACTTTACTGCTTTACAAAAGTAAGGTATGTGGTGGTGAATAAGTTCTCCGGTCCACGGTGAACTTATATAAACCCCGCTATCTTTCTTTTGTTTTACTTTCTGTACAGTCATTTTCCGTTTGATTTAAGTTAACCTAATCGTGAGTAGTTGCGAGTTCCTTCGGGAGCCGTATACAACTTACAATACCGATCAAGTTAACTATCGCTTATTTTCGCTTTCTTTTGTAAATTATTTACATTTACATTTGGAATTAAGCATAACCTAACAAGGAAAATAAAATCGAATTATTTCATTTCAAATTCTTCCAAAATGCCAATCTAAGGAAAGAGACCGGATTAAACAGGGCAAGAGGGATGCTTAAGACCTTCCCCAATTGTAACCACAACCCTTACCCAGATATCTACGAGGACCATGCCTTAAGCAAACAGAGTAAAATATAAAGTTTCTAGGCCCAGAGCAAAGGAACCCCTGATTATTATTCTTCCAACGAAATTCGAGTCGTTACTCATTTCCTTAGAAGAATAAACACGGGTCATAGGCCCTAACTGAGATGGTGACTATGAGTTTCTCTAACTTGCGAAGTTAGGACTACGGTTTCGAGTTCGTAAGTAGCGCAGATCAAATAACACCCCCTACTGGAAACCCGATTGTGGTGATCCCCTGTCGTCCTGCACAAACACGAGAAAAAACCGGCTCCCACAATAACATTCAGGTCCATCTCAACTAGTCTGATCATGATAAGTGATAATGGCCACTATGACTCTCAAAATGGAACTAAACAAGAGCAACAAAAAAAATGTGCTGAGTTCATGGTTATGCAATTTATGCTGATACAAATTGAAAAGGAGTGTTAAAGAAGAGGAAGGACTTTACAGAGAGTTCTGATCATGGGAATTTTCTAACTAAACAAATGCAGCATGCAGTAAAATGCTAAAAATTCAATTATGCAAAACACAACAAGCCAGATACCCTAAACTAGCATCACTGGTATAATTTCAGTATTGGCTCTAAATATATAAGAAAAAAAAAGCAACACATACATGTGTGTTTTTCTTTTAATCGAAGATAAATGGACCACGAATTCTTCTTCAGCTTCTCTGGTACGATCCTATGATGACAACAGCTTTGGTGCTTCAGAAATTGATGCTAATTAGCTGTATTGATTTTTGACCCTTTTTTTTTAATAGCGATTTGTATAAAATGAAAAGGGAGCACCCGAGAAGGGGCAACCCAGAGAACAAAAACAAGAAAGAATAAACAGGAAAGAAGAAGAAAAGAGACAACAAAAATTACAAAATTATAATACGGGGTAAGATAATCGAACCAGAGAATACTCTCCCCCCCCCCCCAACTCCCTGCTTGGCAAACACATCCGCCTTTTCGTTTGCCGACCCCCAAACGTGTTTAAAGACAATAGCCGAACCCGCAACAAAATCCTCAATTTCATCAAATAACGCCAAAAATCTCCAAGGAGGAGCTACTCCACCCTTCAACCACCGAATGACATTCAATGAATCCCCTTCAACAATAATATGGTCCAAGACTTCCCTACTCAACTTCAAGATCCCAAAATAGGCCGCTTTGACTTCCGCCTCCGAAGAATCACACACACCAATAGGGCCAGAAAAATCCCAAAGTATCTCACCAAACTCATCACGACAAAGTCCCCCCACCCCCGCTGGACCTGGATTTCCAAAACAAGCACCATCAAAGTTGATTTTCAACATTCCTAGCATCGGAGGCTCCCATCTTTAGACTATGTTAATTTTCCTCTCACTACTAGAGCACACTTCTCTCCAACCTTCCCAAAGATCAAAGGCCGATACAAAACGAAAGGATGGAAGACAATCTAACCCACGATATGACCAATGCTATAATCCGCATGTACAAATAATAAGGTGATTTGGCCAAACCCTCAAACACCCTAGAGTTTCTTCCCTTCCAAACCACCCACCACTTAGCTAGCAAACACACATTCCACAATAATTCCCCTTTATTTTTCCACGGCACAAACCCCCATATACTCAAAAGCTTCTGAATAGTTCTTGGGAAGACCCAAGTGATTCCAAACCTCAGAAAGATACATCTCCATATGATCCTGGTGAAAGAACAGTGCATGAACAAATGATCCACAGATTCCCCATCATTAAGACAAAGAGGGCAGTGATCAATTAGCAACATCCCACCGTTTCTCAAGAAGTTAATGGTTTGTATCGTTTGACGACAAACGGTCCAACCGAAGATACTAAACCGAGGTGGGCAATGAAAATTACATACCTATGCTGAATATGTAGGAACAGAAGGAGGCATCAAACCATTGTAGAAAGATTTGACAGAGAAAATGGCGGATGATTCCACTGTCCATATTCTTTTGTCTTCACCCCCACTTTTTACATAGTACTTATTAAGGAGCCGCCGCAACTGAGATTCGTCCTCACTTTCCCACTCAAAAAGGATTCTTCTAAAGGCAGGACACCATATCAATTTACCACCACTACGATCAAAACATTCACAAACTAAGGCTTCTTTGTTAACAGCCACCCGATACAACCTAGGGAACAAGAACATCACTCCAAAACTTCATTCTATCACCACCATAGACCCTGAACCTCACCTTCAGATTAAAGGAGTAAGCTAGTTTCAAGATATCTCTCCATGCAGTCAACCCCTTTTTCTTATATTCGTCCTTTGATTCCCACCCACCCGGAATACAGCCATACTTACTACAAATCACCTTAGCCCATAAATTAGACTGCTCTTCCCCAAATCTCCACAACCATTTCCCCAATAAGGCATGATTAAACTCCATAAACCTCTTAATGCCCAAACCTCCAAACTTTATAGGTACACATACATCCCTCCAGTTTACCAAAGAGATGCCTTTCTTCTCATCGTTCCCACCCCACAAATATCTACGCTGGATCTTTTCAATACGCAAGGCAACACTGACCAGACACATGAAAAGAGACATAAAATAAATATGCAAATTGGCCAATACTGCCTTAATCAATACCAACCTACCTCCCCTAGACACAATATTTCTCTTCCAAGTATCCAACCTTCTCCCAATCTTCTCAATTATCAGTTCCCAAAAAGTTTTGTCAGGTTTACTAACTCGCAAAAGTAAACCAAGATAAGAAGCGGGAAGGTAATCAAGATCACACCCTAAAATTCCAGCCATCTCTAAAGCCTCAACCGAGGGAATATTTAGGGCGTATATTTTAGACTTGTGAAAATTTGATCTTTGACCAGAGATAAGTTCGTAACATCTTAAAGTAGCTTTCAAATTGAGCACTTGATCCTTATTAGGTTCACAAAATAAAAGGGTGTCATCCGCAAATTACAAGTGAGATACCTCTACATTATCACCCCCTATTTTAAAACCCTTAAACATCTCCAGGCTACTACCTTTAGCCAGCAATCTACTAAGAATTTCCTCCATAATTACAAACAAGAAAGGGGATAACGGATCCCCTTGCCTAAGACCCCGGGAGGATTTGAAAAAACCTTTGGGAGACCCATTGATCAGAACCGAGAACAACACCGAGGATAAACACACCCTAATCCATTGGCACCATCTTCCCCCAAACCCCATTCTATCGAGTAACATATCTAAACACTCCCACTCCACGCTATCATATGCTTTTTCCATATCCAATTTACACAAGATCCCTTTCAACCCAAGCCTGCGATAATAATCAATAGCCTCATAACAATCCAAAATTTCTCTTTTGGCCACAATGGTACATTGACTATCAGAGATAATCATAGGGAGAACTCTTTTAAGACGCTCCGCTAACACCTTAGCTAAGATCTTATACAAACATCCCACAAGACTAATAGGTCAAAAATCAGAAATCTTGGAAGCTCCCACAACCTTTGGAACTAGAGTAATAAAAGTAGCCCCAGTACCCTTGTCCAACACCATGCCCTGATAGAATTCCCTAAAGAAACCTACTATATCTTCCTTCACATATTGCCAAAATGCTTAGAAGAATGCCAAACAGAAACCATCCGGCCCAGGAGCCTTATCTCTACCCAAGAAGAAAACCCCTCTCTCAATTTCCTCCTCCTCAATAGGCTTCTCCAAAACTCTGCATTGATGCTCGTCTAGGCGCTTAAAATCCAACTCCTCCGGAGTCGGTCTTAAAGAACCATCAGAAGAGTACAATTTCTTATAAATTCCAAGATCACCCCAGTGATCTCATCCTTATATGTGATCTTTTCACCCTCAGCCTCCAAGAACTCAATCCTATTACCCCTCCTCCTAACACTAGCCATGGCATGAAAATAAGTCGTGTTCTTATCCCCTCCTTTAGCTATTTAACTCTCGACTTTTGTCTCCAGGATATTTCCTCATGCAGTAGTATACCATTGTGGTCTTCCTTAATTCTACCCAACTCCTCTCTCAAGTTGACGTTCCCATTCCCCTCACCCTCAAGAACATTAATTTCCCCTATCCTATTCTCCAACCATCTGTTACGATTTTGATCTAAGGCTTTCTTCTCTTTTACCCATTCCCTCAACTTTCTTCACAAATCTGAGCTTACGACCTATTACCACATCTGAAGGCCCCTCCGATTTAAGGAAACTCCACCATTCCCCAAACCTTTCCTCCATACTAGGAGCTTGCACCATGCAATCTCAAATCTAAACGGAGGAGGACCCCAAGATTCAAGCCTAGGATCTAAAAGAATAAGGCAATGATCGGACACTGAGTGAATCAGGGATCTTTGATACACATGAACCAGATTCAACGAACCGGGACATATAAGGATCCGATCGATCCTGCTCTGACTCTCCCCTCTATTCCAAGTAAAATGAGCCCCAGCCAACGGAAGATCAACTAGCTTATGTTTAGCAATGAAATCATCAAATGCTACCATGTTTCTTGTTGATCTGCTACAACCGCTTCTTTCACATATGAATCTAATCTCATTAAAGTCTCCGCCTATGCACCATGGAAAGACCCACCGGTCCCTAACCACATTTAATTCCTCCCAAAACCTTCTCTTTTCCACCCTTAAGGAAGGCCCATAAACACTGGTGAAAACAACCTTTGATGCATCCTCCACCCGCTGGAGGACAACGGAAAGTGAATAATTTCCTATCCATTCATCCACACTTTTCCAACACAGCTCATCCCATGCTACAAGAATACCCCCTGAGGCCCCATTAGAACCCATATATGAGAAACTCCAATCCCCTCTAACCCCTAGACTCTTAAAGGTAAACCTATTTATTACTTCTAGTTTTGTTTCCAAAATGCATATCAGAGATGGTTTTACTTTTCTAACAAGGTCTTTGATTTGGGCCCTTTTTGCCAGGGCCCCAATCCATTTATTTTCCATGAGACAATCTTCATAACGAAACAATTTTGATGAATTTCCTCCCCTTTCTCCCACTCATCTTCTTAGCAGAGGGAGAGACCAACACCTCCACCTCACTCATTTTCCCTTCGTAATTTATCTCGGATTTCAATCTCGCTAACTCCCTAAGCGACTTCATAGAAGACTCAGCAAAGCTAGACTTCCTAGACTCGTCCCCCTCCACCTCTCTAATTTCTGCCGACTTTATCATCTCACGGTAATTTTCCACCGGGCCTCTATACTTCACTCCTACTTTTTTACTTACCTTGATAGTATGATCTACCATTCTATCCACCTCTCTAGCCCTTTTTCCTTCAATTAACCCTACACTACTCTCCATCCCTCCCACATAAGCATCCCTAATCAGGGAACAAGAACCAGGATCCCTTAACGGATGTTTCAAATTAAGTGCTACGCTTCTAGTGTAAGCGATATTTAAATCAAAATATGGTAATGGAATTCCCAGATTTAATCTGTCAACACATTCATACAGGCCTCTATAGCCCAAATCAGTTCTCTGCACATCAACACAAGGAGAAGAAAATTCATTAGCCAAAACCAAATGAAAGGAACTCATACCTTCGACGGACGTGCCTCTAGGGTTACAAACCCCTAACCCCAGCTGTGGTCTATTGAATTGATCCCGATAACTCCCACCCTCTTTATCTGATAATACAATATTTTGACTTGTGACAACCAGGCTCCATTCCTTGATTCCTGATTTTCCCCCAAAAATCAGCTCCTCTATTGAGTTTCCAGAAATTGCTTCATTGATCGTTCTAAATACCACCTCAGTGGGAACCTCAGGGGACACCCGCTAGTGACTGGAACCACCCGAACTGCTTCTCGCCAGCCACCTATTCACGTAATCCATCTCTCGCTCCGACGACTGCTGATCGATTAAACCCCTCTCCTTAAGAAGGATGAACGGATCAGCATAATCCAATCCACCATCTCTATGGTTCTCATCACTGTTTTCCACATCTGATAAGCTCCCAGCCGGAGCCAAGTCTATTAAAGGCTGGATAGGAAAGGCAGACCTCATGTTATTTCTTCTCATGAAACCCGGCAATCCAGGCCCAACCTCACTAACTCCACTCAACTCTATAATCTCCAAATATTGTCCACCATTTGAGATAAGTGGGCCCTCAGTCCAGCCAGAGACCCACACATCAAGCCCAAATTATCAGACCCATGCCTAATTACACTTTGGCCCCTCGTTTTGTCGCACTTTCCTTTAGTATTATGAATACCGGCTAATCTGGGTGTTTGATAAGCTGGAAAACTGGATCTGGGAGAGCCCACAATATTCTCTTCCGTTGCTCGACAGTTGTTCTCCATTTGATTATTTTTATTATGGAAATCCTGCCCAAACAGACCTTCCTCTGACACACCACGAGTTCTTCCATTTCGATTTTCAAAATCTCTTCTATCCAGCACCCCTTCGCTATCCTACACAGAAGAACTACCATCCTCATACAGACTACTATCGTGCTCATCCTCACCCTCCTTCCCCCTCTTCGATCTGCCATCAAAACTCTGTGAAAAAAATGAGCTATCAAAGTTATCAGAGTCGCCCTCATCACTACTAAGACCCACAGATTTGGATCTCCCATTCTCAGGATGATAGTAGTCCTCCTTCATGCATTTCACCCAAACCGTCGAACCCTCGATGCTCGCCGGAAATGTCAAAACCACCGGGCAATCCCTACAAGTAACCAACTTGATCTTTGCCTTTGTATATCCCCTTCCCGATCTACAAGAGGCATTTGCTTCAATAACTTTTCCAATCTTTTTCCCTAGTTTCTGGAAATTCTCAAGACACCATGCTTGAGGAGGTAAACCTTGCAACGTCCGCCACCCGAGCTCTTCCATTTTTTTCAAATTTTTTCACGCAAGAGGCTAACTCCACAAAAGGTGAGTTTCTAGCAGACATCCACCCCAGTTTCACTTCTTCCATCGGAGATTCTTCCCCCAATATTATCATCACCTCCAGCTCATCGATTCTGTATACTTTTAATGATCTATCCACCCCTTTGCCCTTTTCTCAACCATACGTCCAACGCCTGTACATTTCCAGACCAACCCGACCTAATCTTTCCCCACAAACTTCTATAAGACCCTTTAATGGATGCTAGAGCAACAACATCCCCTCCATCTGGATCTCCGACATCAATGTTCTGTGGAAGATTATGGATTTTCTTTCCTGGAATCACATCCTACACCTCAGCTCAATTTTTTATATTACCTGTGGGTTTTTCAATCCTTTGATTGTCAAAGTTTTTATCCAAAGTGGACCAAATCTTGCCACACCCCCAGCATTCAATTCTCCACCTGAAATTCAGAAATTTGCATTTACAACAACACCAATCACCCAACTTCTCCCTCACCCTCTTACTCCCTATTCTATCTATCCTTTTATCCCTTCGATTTTGTTGCTTAACCCAGGTATTCTGAAACCTTTCTCCTCCTCCTCCTCGCCCCAGCGTATCTCTTCACCGTTAGAAATACCTTCGATAATAACTACTACTCTAACATTCAAAACAAACCAGGGACTTTTCCAATCGGATCAAGAACTGCAAAATAAACCCCTGAACTCTTAACTTTGCACAGAAAATCAACGGAGCATAAGAAAGACAATCTTACCATGGCAGCAAGAAAAAGCCCCTGATTGCTCTGTTTTTTGGGGCAAAAGCCTAGCTTTCTTCCACGAAGAGAAACCCTAGCTCTGTTGTTTTCCACCAAATATTTTCCACGAAACCCTAGCTCTCTCCACGAAAAGAAACCCAAGAAGAGTAACCCTAGCTCTATTTTTTTTCCACCAAACCCTAGCTCTCATGAAAATGATTTTTCCACCATACCCTAGCTCTGCTTTCTCCCTGAATAGACATCCTTGGAGCTAAAATAGTCCTCTACAAATAACACAACCAAGAACCGAGATCAACTCATCCCACAAAACTGTAATCGTCACTTTTTCTCTGTAAGGTGAAGAACCCACTTTCTGTTCACCTAAAAAAATCCCTTCTATAGGAAAAGCTTCCTAAACCTCAGCAACTCCACGTTTCTCTCTCTCTCTCTTCATCAGTGGTTATTGTAGCCAGATTTTTGACCCATTGTACCTACTAAATTGCAAAACATATCCCACAACCTCCCCCAACAATCCGAATTCTTTGAGTTACAGATGACACAAATTGTGATCTTGAGATAGAGCAGTAATTAGATAAAAAAAAACTGGAAAGCAATTAGAACAGGGGAGCAGTAATGCTGAAGATTTTAGCAACAATTGTAATGGAGAAATTGGCTTAGATTTGACCGAATAGAAAAGAATGGAGTCAAACATGAACTACAAAGACTATGGAAATTGCCAGAGTATTGATAAAATTTGTCGGAATCGTAAAAAAGATAGGAATTTCCAAGAGTTCTGACGCAATTTGGCGAGGTTATTAGTGTTGCATGGACGAAATTTCAGCAAATTTGTCGGAGATGAAGATGTTTCTGAATTTCATTCAATTTCTCTCAAGCTTATCATAATTTCTCCCTCTGCAACTCCTTCTCTTCTCTATCATAGTAAATTCAATGGTGCCTGTTAGAGTGAAAGAAGAGAATGAGAAGAAAAAGGAAGAAGTTTTGTTTACCCCCCCTCACTTTAGTATTTATATAAAGAGAACATGCAAAGACCACTATGCCCTTAGGCTATGCAATACACCTTCTAACACTCCCCCTCAAGCTGGAATGTATATATTGTACATTCCAAGCTTGTTACATGTGTCGCTCAATTTTGTATAGCTTAAGGGCTTTGTGAACACATCTGCTAACTGATCAGCAGATCTCATGAAAGAAACATGAATCTCGCCTCTTTGTATCCTTTGGCGAATGAAGTGGCAATCAACCTCTATATGCTTGGTTCTCTCATGAAAGACCGGATTGGTAGCTATATGAATTGCAGCTTGATTGTCACAATACAGTTGAACTAGAGCAGATGAAGAGAAACCAATCTCTGAAAGGAGAGAACGTAACCAAATAAGCTCCCCGCTGGTATGAGACATAACACGATACTCTGATTCGGCACTCGACTTGGAGACTATGTCCTGCTTCTTACTTTTTCACGACACTAGATTGCCACCAACAAAGGTGCAATATCCAGTGGTGGATCTCCTATCTGCTGGAGATCCTGCCCAGTCTGCATCATAGAAGCCTTCTACCCGGGTATGACCATGCTTCTTGAATACAAGTCCTTTCCCTGGTGCTTCTTTCAAGTAGCGAAGAATCTGAATCACTGCTACCCAGTGAGAAGTACGGGGTGAGCTCATATGTTGGCTGACTGAGCCAACAGCAAATAATATATCTGGACGAGTGACTGTGAGATATATGAGCTTACCCACCAACCTCCTATATCTGCCAGGGTCATCTAATAAATCTCCTTCTTCTTGAAGGAGTTTCCCATTTGGGTCCATGGGAGCAGACGCAGGTTTCACTCCAAGGTGACCTGTCTCCTCAAGAAGATCTAGTACATATTTCCTCAGTGAGAGGGAGAGACCTCTAGTAGAATATGCAACCTCAATACCAAGAAAGTATCTGAGATGACCCAAATCTTTGGTTGAAAACTCTTTCTGCAAGAAGGTTTTCAACCTGCGTATCCCCTCTGAATCACTGCCTGTAATGATGATGTCATCGTCATATACTATCAATAGCACACAACCAGTAGTGGAATGAGAACTGAAAACGGAGTGATCAACTGCACATTGCTTCATGCCATAGTGCATGATAGCATCACTGAATCGTCCAAACCAGGCTCTAGGAGACTGCTTGAGACCGTATATAGACTTCCGCATCCGACATACTGAGGAGGACATCTCCCCCTGAGCAACATACCCAGGAGGTTGCTCCATATACACCTCCTCAGTAAGTTCACCATGTAAAAAGGCATTCTTGACATCTAACTAATGCAGAGGCCAGTCATGGGTAACTGCAAGAGATAGAAGAACACGAACAGACGGAATCTTGGCAACCGGCGAAAAAGTCTCTAAATAATTAACACCAAAGGTCTGAGTATAGCCTTTTGCCACCAACCGCGCCTTAAGGCGCTCAATAGTACCGTCAGGTAAGTGTTTGATGACATAAACCCAGCGACAACCAACTGGTCGAGCCCCAGGAGGAATAGGAACTAACTCCCATGTCTGATTGGCCTGGAGGGCCTCCATCTCAAGATCCATGGCCGCACGCCATCCCGAATGGTCAAGTGCAGCTGGTAAACACTGTGGCAAAGAAACAGAGGACAAAGAGGAAACAAAACTCTGAAACATCGGGGTGAGAGAATCATATGAAATAACAGAGGAAATAGGGTGAGCAGTACTGTGAGAACGAGTACGAGAAGCAATGGGAGAATCTGAAGTAGGAGTAGGAGAGATAGGTACCTGAGATGTGGGGGTTGTGATCTCCGGCTGCAAGGACGATGGCGCAGGCAGAGGAGGATGAGCTGTAGATCTCGGCTAATGAGGATGAGCTGTAGATCTCGGCCGATGAGGATATGTCTGCGGAGGAGCGGGAGGAGGAGCCTCAGTAGCCTCAGGAGCCTGTAGTGAAGAGGAGGGATCACAGACAGGAATAGTCTCAGGAACTAATACAGGAGGGGAGAGGAGAGGAGCCGGAAGGGCAGGGAGGGGAAGTGAAAGGTCCGAGTCAGGAACTGTGGATAGAGTCTCATGAGAAGATACAAAGTAGGATTCAGACTCGAAGAATGTGACATCGGCAGACATAAAGGACCGACGCAGGCGAGGACTGTAACAGTGATAACCTTTCTGGGTACTGGAGTACCCAAGAAAGATGCATCGTTCAGCCCGAGGGTCCAGCTTATCAAAGCCAGGACCAAGGTGGTGAACAAAACACACACACCCAAAGACCCTAGGGGTGATAGGAAAGGAGTCATGACCAGGGTATAACACAGCAAAGGGGGAAGAGCCACCAAGAACCGAGGATGGAAGCCGGTTGGCAAGGTGGCATGCAGTAAGAATAGCATCACCCCATTAGCTCTTGGGAACTCGCATCTGAATAAGAAGAGAGCGAGCCCCATCAAGTAAATAGCGCATCTTCCTTTCAGCCACACCATTCTGCTGAGAGGTGTGAGCACAGGAAGACTGGTGGAGAATACCCAACTGGAAAGAAAATCCTAGAACCCATGGGTAGTGGAGAAATATTCTCTAGCATTATCTGTGCGCAAGCATTTGAGAGTACAATCAAACTGATTTGTAACCTCAGAATGAAAAGTACGAAAAGTAGAGAAAAGCTCAGAACGATCATGAAGCAAATACAGCCAAGTCATGCGAGAATAGTCATCAATGAAAACAACAAAATATCTATATCCAAAAATAGAAGGAGTTCTCAGGGGACCCCATACATCAAAGTGCACTAAAGTAAAATGGTGCGAGGCCCTACTAACAAGCCTAGAGGGAAAAGACACACGGTGGTGTTTTCCAAGTTCACAGGCCTCGCACTGAAAGACTGAATAGGAACGGAAACTATAGAGGTGCGCCGTAAGCGCTTAATGCATGGATGACCAAGGCGGCAGTGCCACTGGTAGGCGTCGACAGAACTGTGTAAAATGGTACGGGGGGGACCTCCATCCAGACAATACAACCCATCTACCTCACGTCCTTTACCAATCGTCCTCTCAGTCGCAAGACGTCCTCCCAGTCGCAAGATCCTGTAATAAGCAATAAGATGGATAAAATGAGACATAGCAGTTAAGATATTTAGTGAGCTGACTGACTGAAAGTAAGTTAAAGGGAGACTGGGGAACACAAAGCATAGAAGAGAGGGTAAGACCAGGTTAGGGAGAGATACTCCCTGTACCAGAAATGGGAGTAGTATGGCCATCAGCGAGGGTCATAGACTGAGAGGAAAGAGGGTGAAAAGACTTGAGTGATGATAGAGTACCTATCACATGGTTCGAGGCTCCCGAATCAATGATCCAGGAGCTCGAGCTACTGATAAGAGAGGCAGGAGTGCTACCTGGCTGTGCAAAGCCACCACTGGGAGGATGGGCGGCCAAGCGTAGGCGCTGGAGCTCGTCATAGTCGGCCTGAGTGAAAGACGGTACAGCTGGGCTGGAGCCGGAGGAAGATGCTCGAGATCAGAGTCTTCCAGAGTAGAAAGGTGCGCTGATCGCCCGAACTGAGATGGCGGCGGGGGACGACACTCAGGATGTAGCACATAACAGGTCTCATCACGGTGGCCCTCACGCCGGCAATGTGTACAATATGGACGAGGTCGGTCACCATATCCCCTGCCACTAGAGAAATCCGTACCCATGGTACGTCCGCCACGGCTAGAGTCACAGCCACGGCCACGGCCTCGGCCAAACGTCCCACCACCACGGGCAGGACGATCTCCTACTGCATATGACGTGGTAGCATGACCATAAAAAACAGCAGGAGTAAAAAAGGCTCCACCTAGACACTGTTGTGCCCGCTGATAGACTTTCTCGAGGGAAGGCATGGTGCCGAACCATAAATCTGCTGGCAAAAAAATATAAACTCAGCGCCCAAGGTCTTGAGAAACTGAACAACTCGAAGCTAATCCCGCTGCCGAGCAGCGACGGCTAAGTCTGTCGTCAAGGGCATAAAAATGTCGAGCTGCTGACAGTGAGAGACGAACTGACCAGAGTATGTAGAAAGAGGGGTGTCACCACCCCGAAGATGCATCCACTCAGAATATGTAGCACAAATACGGGAAAGGTTACCGACGCCTGAAAACATAACCGCAGTATGATCTCAAATCCTCTTTGCAGTCGAAAGCTGCATCATAGTCCCTGAAATCTGTGGGATCATACTCTGCCAGAGTAAACTACGGATATGAGCATCATCCGCTTCCCACTGCTCATAAGTGGGATCCAAAGCCGCAGGAGGGTCACGACATATGGTGTAGACCTTCCTTTTGGCAATGAGATAAACTTCCACCGCCACTTTCCAATTCATGTAATTGGAACCATCAAGCTTGACCGTGGTCATCGGGAGGAAGGAGGCATCACCCGATGAAGGGGAAATAAGGGTAGAAGAAGAAGAGGCTGTGTGTGTGAGAGGGATGCCCGTCGAAGGGGTTTGCCCGAGAGAGGGATTTTCTATAGTAGGAAGCTCCATAGAATGATGAAGATGAAAGAGACACAACACACCACGTCAAAGCAAGGGAGAAGAGAAAATGAAAATGCCTCTAGGGCATAAAGGGACCACTATGTGTGGCGAGAGAGTGTGTAGCGGCTCCAACGAGCTTGAATAGAAAAAGAAGACATAGTAGAACCTCTAGGGCATAAACGTAGCCGCGAACGAAGAAGAAAAAGAGATAGAAAGAAATTTAGACCATAGAGATAAAGAGGGGAAGAAACTTAGGGTTGTTAGGTTAGATTGGAAGTTTAGGAAGGGGAAATTTAGGGTGGGAGATTATTTGGGAAAGAAATGGAGGGGAAAGGGTGGTGGAGTGTGGCGAAGGGTTTTACGGCAAGAGGGGCTGGAGGGGGGGCGTGAAGGTGAGGGAGGGGCGGGAGGTGAGAGAGGGGCGAGGGACAGGTTGGGTTGGGTTGGGTTGGGGAGTGAGGGAGAGAGGGGCGAGGGTTGCGGCAGGGGAGAGGGGCGAGGGTTTGAGAGAGAGTGGGAGTGGGAGAGGGGCGAGGGTTTGAGAGAGAGAGGCGGGAGGTAGAGAGTGGAGGGGCTGGAGGAGAATGGAGAAGAGGGGCTTCTCCAAGGTCCCTAGGGCACAAAACCCCTAGGGCTCTGATACCATGTTAGAGTGAAAGAAGAGAATGAGAAGAAAAAGGAAGAAGTTTTGTTTACTCCCCCTCACTTTAATATTTATATAAAGAGAACATACAAAGACCACTATGCCCTTAGGCTATGCAATACACCTTCTAATAGTGCCGATTTAAGAGAATTTGAAAGCTCTGTTTGGAAAAGATGAAGTCGAGCCACAATATTTTCACCGGATCGGAGGAAAGCATAGCATCGGCCAGAAAAGATGGCGAATTTCGGTGAAGTCAACAAAGATGATGAAGATAACCTCCAGATAATGAAATTTCACAAATACTCTCTTCTATTTTTCCCTTTCTTGCTTAAACGTTTGAAATTTCAAACCCTAACCCCTCCTCTACAGATTCCTCCACATAAAATTAAAGATCTGATTCTTTCTTCTTCATTTTGCCTCTCTGCTCTCTGTCTTCTCTGGAATTTCCGAATAAAAGTCAAATTGCAACCTGAACGTAACTGATTTAAAGAAAATAAGGTGAAGGTGAATATAGTTTTAGAGCAAAAAAATAAAAGAGGATTTGAACAAGGAACTAATGTTGAATAGGTTTAGTAAGATATAATTTACAAGTAGAAAAGGACGGTTTCGGCTGAGAAATTAAGCAGATCCGAGCTTTAAAATAGTAGTAGATTGATGTAGCCAAGAGTAGAAAACATATCTGCAAAGAATTGGCCGTAATCCATGGAGATCCGTCGGATTCTGACGAAGCTTGCCAGAGAAGACGAAAAGTTAGGGTTTGTTATAGGGTTTTAAATGTAGATCTAGGGTTCTAAAGTGTGGATCTTGAATTTGGATGAGTATAAGAGGGAAAAGGATGTAGTAATGATGATATGGAAAAACTCTGATGGTCGGATCTCCGGCGGAACGGCCGGATTCCGGCGAGATCTTACCGGAGAAGATGAAATTAGGGTTTAGAGATGAGATCCCCTCTATCTCTCTCTCTCTCTCTCTCTCTCTCTCTCTCTCTCTCTCTCTCTAAAATGATTAAGAAACCCTCATTAGCTTACAAATGAGAGGGTTAACCTCTATTTTTAAAAATCGTCCATGATTTTTCACCCCTTAAGTTGCCTTAGACAACCCTTTTTTATGTATTTGCTTGTTACCTTCTTGAAATAGTAGTGGTCCAGAAACAAATGTTTAGTAAAAATTAAGGAAATTAGTTCAGGCCTTTTAATAACCTAGGGACAACCCCTTTTCTACAAAATACACTAACCGGATCACCCCCCGAACCGGCTAAATCACTCCCCTTCTGCTTCACTATACTACACTACTTAGGCAAACGTTGACGAATTTGCACAAAATTTTACAGGGACCAACTTGGGATCCTAACCTACTCTAGGGTCAAATTTGGGACGCTAAATCATTGATTTGACGGGGTTTTTATAGAAAAAGACTTATTTGGGGTTCGGTCAAAATAGGGTGTTTACAGCACTGGATGTTAGAACGACATCCCCCGAGGTCCCTACCCAAGTCAGCTATCATACCCGACTTCAGATGACACTCTCGGTGAAGGCATCACACCTAAAGACCTGATATGAATCTTGTAAGCCTATCATTAGTCCTCAGTGACAAAATTTTGTTGTCTCCTTACTTTGGCATTCAGGTGCCTTGCACCCTCTACCAAAGAGGGGCATCTGTAGACACCCAATTTTGTCAAGGTGGAACTAATGATAGGTTGTCGTGAAGAAGAGTCTTATGACGAGTCCCGGAGCACCTGTTGTCTTTCTCTCAATCTCTCTCTAGGTTATGAAACTATGAAAATTTTTCAAAAAAAGAACTTTACCCAAGAGGTGTAACAAAAGCCCGCCTTTACACGGTATCCCGCCTTTCACGGCACGATCAAAAAGCTCGTTTTCACACGGCCTTCCAACCGGGAAGTTAGCTTTGAGTAACAAACCCCTATAAATATGGGGGGTGGGGTAAGAGTAAAGATCAAATTTTAAACTCTGAAAATCAAATTAAAAACTCTCTGAAAAGGTTTTTATTTCTAGTTTTTTATTTTTTAGTTATTTTTAGAGGATTTCCTTCTGGTTTTCCTTTTTGAATTTCAGAAAATCCTACTTTCTTTACTTTAGAAGAGAGAAAGTAGAGAAATTCTTAGGTAGCTCACACTAGGGGTCGGCACTCTGCCGAATTTCAGAAGACTCGGAGCGACATCTTTCAAATAACGTCGTTGTTCTGCCGAATTTCGGAGAACTATTGGGCTATGTAAGCCCAAGGGTTCACATGGGTTCAACCACTTACCTTTACCTTCTTGTTTTGATGCTAGCAAACCCAAATTGATTAGTCTTTACGGACTAATGTGTTTCTTTGTAGTGTTGTGTCTTAGACAGGAACTTGCAATGTAATATCATCATTACACAACACAACACAACACATAGCTTGAGGATCAACATACACAAAGGAACCAAAGAGCTTGCAACTACATTGGAGACATCATCCTTGGAAGATGTTAAAGTCAAAGAGCTCAAGTTGAAGATCCCACAAGCATGCCTAGCAATTGCTCGTAGAAGCTTGGAGTTGAACAAGCATTGGTGACCACCTCATGAACCATTGAAGTTATCAAAGAATGGAGGAAGTCACAAGAGCCAAAGCAAGTAAAAAAAGTTCACTCACAAGTCAAGAATATCCAAGAAAGTGCAGAAGAACCAAGCAATCCAAGAAGACTCAAGGTTATACAGTTTTAGATTGTATTTGGAGTCCTCTTTTTTTATGTACTTGCACTTTCAAAGGTTTTAAAAATGGTTTTCATAATTAATTTTAACATCTTTGAAAAGCTTTCACACTCCCCAAAACATGTTTGAAAACCTTGGACAAAAGCCCAAGACCATAGCCCAAAGTCCCTCGAATTTTATATTTAAAATTGAATTTCAAACAGGGCCGGTCGACCGGGGCTCCCCGGGCGACTGCGTTAAGGTGGCTGGAAATCCAACACCTACCAATATATAACGGGCCGGTCAACCGGGGCTTCCCGAGTGACCACGGAGGTGTTTTTGGAAACCGACAAACAATCCATCATGGTCGGGCCGGTCGACCGCATAAGGCCGGACGACCGCGGAGAGGGAACTAGACAAAAATTAAAATGTCCAGGTAGCTCTCGCCGGACGACCGCTATGACTCAGTCGACCATGACGGTTTGAAATTTAAAAATAAAAAAGAGAGCGCCCAATAGGGCGGTGACCGCGACACCTCGGTCGACCGCGTCGGTATCGAAAATTAGCCGTTGGGGCATGCGCGGGTTGACTTTTTCAACCTAGTTTATTACGGTTTTACCCCCAAACGGTCATATTTTCAAATGGGATATTTATACCCTTTCCTAGACCAACTAAATAACCTTTTGGGATCATTTTCAAATCTCTTTGAGCTTAAACCTTTAAATCTAAGGTTTTTAGTTATTCGTCTTCTATGCTTTGATTTTGCAATCTACATTCAACAAGATGATCTACATAGGGCTTTCATTTGCTTATTCTTTTGGAGAGTAGTGAGCTATTATCTTTGTATCAAGCCTATCAAGAGGCTAAGAGAGTTTTTCATTTGTTCTTCATTTATATTGAGGGTCTCCAATTCGGCCCGATAAGAAAGGTGAATCTTTGAGTTGTGAGAGGGGTTTTTGCTTTGGCCTTAAGGAGAAGCTTGATTTTGAGAGGGTCTTCGATTCGGCCCGTTAAGAAAGGAAAATCAGGAGCAAAGAGGGTTTGTCTCCTCGAAGGCGGGGAAGGTTTGTGTACTGCTTGGGGATTCGGCCATTGTGGAGAATCTCATCTTTAGTGGAGTACCCAAGGAGCAAAACTTGGAAGAGTGAAGTAGGTCTTGTTGATAGACTGAACCACTATAAATCGTGGTGTCTCTCTTCTCTTGCTTTCCCTCTTGCACGTGGTGATTGATAGTCTCTAACCCTCTTGTGTGTTTATGCTTAATTGAACAAGGGTTAGGTAATACACATGATAGTAATATCCAAACCCTAATTTCATCATCTTGATATTTGAACATGGGTTAGACTTAAATTGATTTAAATTGGCAAATTGTTTTTAATACCACATTTAATTAAAGCCAAATTTTTAATTGACCAATTTACCCCCCGCCCCCCTCTTGGATTGCCACACTTGTATTTCAGGCTATTTTTCAATAATAGCGTCGTTGTTCTTACAAAATCTCGGCAAACCCGAAGCCCCTTCGTCAAAACAGCATCGTTGTTCTGCCAAAATCTTGGCAAACACGAAGCCCCTTCGTCCAAACAACGCTGTTGTTCTGCCAAATTTTCAAGGAACACGAGGCTCTATCGTTCGCATAGCGCTTTTTCTGTCAAAATCTCAGCAACCCCGAGGCCCTTTCGTCCAATTAGCGCCGTTACACCTCCAATTTCTCGACAAGCGCTCCTCTGGTATATTTATGACTATTGTTTTGAAATAGAGGGCTGTCCCAAGTAACAAATATGGGAGCTAATAGTGACTTTTTTTTCTGGACAAAACCTTTATGTAGTTGCTAAACACTTCCCTAAAATGGCTCATGTTTTCCTTGCAAGAAGAGTGTGTATGCTTTCTATGTTGCTAACCTTTATTTCAAAGAGGTGGTTAAGCATCTTGGTATTCCAAAGTCCATTGTTTTGAATAGGGATACTAAATTCCTTAGTCATTTTTGGAGGTGTTTGTGAAAACGGATTGGTACTAGCTTGCTCTATAATAGTAACTATCACCCCCAAAAAGATGGACAACCTGAGGTAGTGAATCACATACTAGGAAATTTTTTGAGAAGTTAATTGGCAAAGAGACCCAAGCAATTAGATATGGTGCTTCCTCAAGATAAATTCTCTTATAATTATGTGGTGAATCATTATGTTGGACGGAGTTCATTTGAGGTGATTTATGGAAAGGCTCCAAAAACACTAACTTAATGTTACACTCATTCACAATCCATCATTGTCGAACATTAAGGCTGAAGATTTTCCTACTTCCATGACAAAAATTTAAGAAGTGATAAAGAATCTTGAAGAAAGTATTGTGAAGTACAAGAAGATTGCCAATAGTCATCACCGAACAAAAATATTTAAGGAAGGTGATCTTGTGTGAGTTTATTTGAAGAAGAGCAATACCCCTCCAGTTCCTATGACAAGTTCAAGGAAAAGAAGATTACTCCATATCGATTCTCAAGCAAATCAACGATAATGTATACAGGATTGAATTCCCTCTAAATATCAACACTCACCCAAATTTTAATGTTCAAAACTTCACAGCATATCATGGAGAGTTTAATTAAGCTCATGGGAGAGTTCTTTCTCACCCGAGGAGGATGATGTAGGGCCAACTTGGTATCCACGCATGCTTAAGTGGCTTTTGATTACCAAGGGTTGTTTTGTGTAATGAATGCTTGGAAGACATTTTATACATTTACCTCATTTATTAGTCCTAGTAAGTTGTATTTCTTTAAGAAACTCTAGTAAGTTGTGTTATTAAAAATTGTAGTAGTTAATGGTGTGGGGAGAGTCCTATGGAAGAATTCTGTGAAATATGTAAGTTTGTTGAAATCTCTAGAAAATGGTATGTTTGTCGACAACCTTTTATACAATTACCCCATTTATTAGCCCTAAAAAGTTGTATTTCTTCAAGTAACTTGAGTAAGTTGTGTTAATAAAAATTATAGTAGTTAATGTTGTGGGAAGAGTCCTATGGATGAATTCTATAAAATGTGTTATATGAGATAAAATTAGGAGTTTTTAAGCATACTTTTGTTATTGATAATATATCAATTTGGTTGAGCATAGCTCACATTTCTCCTCTTCTCTTGGTTGTGTTTTTGTGTTCTACTTTCTTCTTCCCTCTTAATCACCCACACGCCTTCTCTTCAAGTTTTGAATCATAATAAGGGTTGCAACATAGTGCAGCAATCCCTTCATCGAAATTTGAATTTGTATTAAGGGTCATTGCACAGTGCTACAACACTATTTGTGTTTCAAATTTGTAATAAGGCTCACAACAAAACAATGCAACTCTCTCTTTGAAACTTGAATTCATAACAAGGGTCGTAGCACATTGTTCTGACACCCTCCCCTTTGAAGCTTCAATTTGTAGCTCCCAATTTTAGATATATAGTAAGGAACAACACAATGCTATGACCCTCTCTGAAGGTCAGACTTTGCAGTGTGTATTTCAGCACGCAGAAAAGATTGGCTCTGCATTGCGAATCACTTCATATAGAGTACCGTTGGGAGAGTCTAAATCTCTAATGCAAAGTGTCAATGGAAGATTGCAAACTGCAGCAAAGTTTTAGAATGTGATAGTGTGGACTGCGTCATCGATCATATGAAAAACCCTTCGAATTCTGTAATGGTTTGAGCATTATAGAACTCCGACAGTGTGATGTTAAGTGATTCCAATATAACTATGGGTTTTTGTGGTACCCGATCCCGCGAGAGGGGCGTGGGGCGCGAGCCGCCACGCGCTCTCTCTTGGTCTCTCGTACCCACGCGATTGTCGTCTGCCTTTTAGTATTGATTTTAATTCATCTTCTATGTGAACTTGGGATCACTAAGGTAATCCGAATTCCACACAAAAGAGAGTGACAGAGTCGCCACCTAGATGTGGGATCTAGGACCCATAATCAACCAGAAATCTAGACTCGCTACCTGGTTACAAGAATGGAAGGTATGGGGATTTATCCACCACATGCACCATTCCTGCCCGATAATCGGTCTTCGATTCCAAAAGCTAACTCTTTTAAATTTATTTTAAATGGCTCATTCAACTCTATGTTAATGTGTGAACTAAGTGACATGCATCCTATGATCTAATTTCAATGTGAATCCTAGATGTGTATCTTGATTTATTAATTTGTCTGGATTCATTCTAAGTGAAAGTTCTCCTAGAATTCTAATTTCATGGAAAGCCCTAACTGATTTGATTAAGTATTTACAAGAAAATTAATATACAAAACACCACAATTTGTTGTGGTGCCGACTCGCGGGTGGTATGCCGTCAGATATCCAAGCTGCCTACCTACCCAAGCCTCACTGGGATCAGAGTCGACGTAGTTCGGTGCACTTAAGCTAAGCTACTTATGCCTAACTCAACTAGGACACCGATCTAGACTGGATTGACTGTTTCAACAGTTTTAAGAGGAGTTATTTAATTCAAGTTGAAGATTTTATTATCCTAGGATTTCATTTAAGATTCTATATGATTCTTATATAAATGCAAGTTGTTCCTTAGACTAATGCAGGTTAGCCTACATCCTAGCTTACTAGGCTTGTCCTAAGGAAAGATTGGGTGACTAGTGTAACTAGACCTATGGTACGGTTGCTATCCATAGCAAGCGTCCGTGATGAGGCTGGACTCCTTAAAACTTAGGACACGACACAACACCAGTGTTCCTAAATTGGGCTTAAAGGTTCCTAAAGGAATTTTGAATCCACAGGCTCTTTAGGAATCTCGAATTCTTTTGGGTTTGTAGAAATTTTTAGAATTTTCTTTAAGCTTTTAGTTATCTCGAGATATTCTAGTGTGTTTAATGTCTTTTAAGTTGTTTAATTGGAAGCTTTAGTTTCACTTGTGGTTTTTAGTGGTCTTTTGGTTAATGACTTTTAACGGATTTTTATCAGTGGATTTTAAATGGGTGAATTTTAGTTTTGGTAATTTTAGGTTTGATGTACTTTAGATTAATGTCTTTCGATTTTGGTTTGGAAAATGACGTTAACACAACCAAGTTTTGACAATTGCACAAATTCGACAAACCATTGACCATTAAAAGATCTAACAAATGCAGCCCACTAAAACGGTCATAACTCTTTAACCGCTTGGCCAAATTCAACGTACGAACATGCGTTGGAAAGATCTTTTATAGGGCTACAACTTTGTAGTTCTCCATTGTTTGTAAATCTATGATTTAGAGGTTCGAATTTGTGTTGCAAACAAAAGGACAGCAACATTAAACTGGAAATGCCTAAAGGTGTGCCGCAACCATTTTGGACTTAACTTTTTAACCGCTCGCCGCCTGATCTAGCACGAATACTCGTTGGAAACGGCGTGAAAATATGTACGACTTTGTAGTTAACCTTTTCCCACGATTCTGTTGTTTAGAGGTCGAAAAATCTGTTTAAAGTCTAACAGCTAGCACTATGACGGGAATGATATTGGCATCACCAAGTTCTGTCTTATTATTTTGTCTTTTTGTGATTAAAGGGTTGTTATTATCTAAAGGGGCTGGAATGGGCTGTTGCTAAAATTGGAGAAGGGGTTGTGGTTGTCAATCGGAGGAGGTGAGTTTGTGATTATCAATTAGGAAGGTGGGCTTTGTTGGATGGAAAAGTTGATTGGGTTATTTTGGGTGAAAAAGTTAAAGGAGTATTGTGGTGGCAAAATTAGATTTTTGTTTTGTAAATTTAGGTTCTCTGGGCTGCATAGTTCGATTCCATGGGCTGCCAAATTGGACTGTTTGGGTGCAAAACCTGATTTTTGGGTTTATACTTGTGGCTGTGAAAGTGGGTTTTCTGCAAAGTTAGGTGAGTGGGCTACAAAATTGGAGTGTTAGTGTTGTAAGTGGGGGCTGCGAATGTCAATTGAAGGAGTAGTGGGTTTTGAACATCAAATTGAAAAGGGTTTGATTAATTGGATTTTACTCGGCTGTGTTGAATTGGGTTTTGAAAATTTATGGAAAATTCGAGCTTTTTATTCATATGTCTAGATTTTATTATAGTTAAATTGTTTTCTCAAAATAAATCCGAAATTCCTAACAAGCCCGTGATTTCAAAATCCTACTCTAAATGGGTTCTAATAACCTTATAAATTTAATCATATTTGGCATAAATGAAAACATGACAAGTAACATAGCATGCAACTTGAAAATACCTCTTTTAGACGACGGAATTCGGCCAAGCTTCGATCCAATAAGTCTCCTTCAAAATTTCGGGTACCAATTTGATTCCGACCACCAAGTTGGAAGATAAATTCGTCCACAAAGACCAAAGGGGTGTTCGGCCTTTAGAAGATTTAAGAGAAAAAAAGAAGACTTGGGTGAGAGGGAATGGTCTGTTGTAGGAGGTAAGAATGAAGTCTTGATAGATGTTTCCAAGGTGGGACAAATGAGGGTTATAGAAGGAGTGATTGGAAGAGATAATGGGAGAAGAATATTAGAGGGAGGGATTGAGGGAGTGATTGGAAGAGATAATGGAAGAAGAATCTGTTTTTCTTTTTTTTTGGTATGGATGGGAAGGAAGATATATATAGGGAGAGATAGTGGAAGAGAGAGGTGTTAGTGGAGAGCCCATCATGTTGTCCTTCTTAGTGGAGAGATACCATTATTGCTCTTGGTGGAGAACTCATCATGTTGTTTTTCTTAGTGGAGAGCTACCATCATTGCTCTTGGTGGAGAACCCATCATGTTGTTTTTCTTAGTGGAGAGCTACCATCATTGCTCTTGGTGGAGAACCCATCATGTTGTTTTTCTTAGTGGAGAGCTACCATCATTGCTCTTGGTAGAGAACCCATCATGTTGTTTTTCTTAGTGGAGAGCTACCATCATTGCTCTTGGTGGAGAACCCATCATGTTGTTTTTCTTAGTGGAGAGCTACCATCATTGCTCTTGGTGGAGAACCCATCATGTTGTCTTTCTTAGTGGAGAGCTACCATCATTGCTCTGCATAAGAGGCCCTACAAGAGGCCCCACTATATTATGACATCCAAATTAGTTTTCATAAAAATGATCCAAACCATTCACGTAATTAGCCACAATGACAATTGATTGTCTCTCTAATTTATTTCCATAAGTCGATCCAACCGTCCAAATAATAGCCACAATGTAAATCGGTTGTGTGACCAAAAATACAATTTCCACAGATTGATCCAAACCATCCATTAAGTTGTGCCTAAAAATCATTTTCGAGAATTATCTGAATAATTCAACTTGATGATCGCAACAAAATTCGGTTGTTACGGTAACCTCCCTTAAATCCTGATTGTTCCCTTGATGGGCATTTTTATGCACTGGATCGACATAGGCTCGAAACTCAGTTTTTATCAAAACAATGTGGGCCCCCCGGTTGATTCGAATTTAAACAAATATTCAATGCGGGCCCACCAAACGGGTCCAAATTCTCCCTTGCTCGGATTCTTATGAATAATCTCTCTCAACTCTTAACGGAAAAAATGAGAATATTGCAGAAATGACCAGAAAGATTTGAGAAAGCGTAAGGGACGAACACCGGAATAGAAAACACTGAAAAATTGACAGCGAAACCCTAATTTCTTTGTTGATCAGAGCGGAGCAAAATGGGGTGTCTACAGTTTTGAGGTAAGATGGGATGTCCGCCTCTTGTATTTTTTCCTACCTTATTAATAAAATTTAAGGTGTTGCCCGGGTCCCTAGATAAATTCCAAGTTAAAAAAAAAAGGAACTCCAACACTGTGTGTAATGAGGATCTTAATGAGTTTCAACATGATGTCAAATTGGCTCTAAAGATCCCATCAAAGATTGCAGCAAGTAGGATCTTCAGTTTTGTAGACCCAACCCTCCCCCCCCCCATAGGACAACACAACAATGTAGGAAGTTGCAGCAAAAGCAGTAGTTCTTGACTTACTAGGGTATACACTCACCCCCAAAACCCAGATAAGTGTGATCCCAGGTGCAACCAAAGAGGGGTAAATTGGGGTTTAAAAAAACTTTTCCAATTAATCTTTTAAAGCAAAGTGATTCTAATGATTTACCATTAAAAGCAATAAATAAATCAAAGTAAATATTATCAAGCCACAAAGAGAAGTAGATGAGAAGAGATGGAGAGATATTGCACAAGACGATGTAAAGTGATTCAGCCGATCTGGCCTACATCCACTTTCTCATGGAATCCCCACATTGAATCTTTACTATCCTTACGATCTCTCAGAGGGTAGAGATCAAACCGCTACAAGTCATTGAATCCAATCTCTTTCCGGATAGAGATCACACTATATACGCGTCATTCTCCGTGCTTTCATCTGCACCAACGGTTAATCTGGTGTCCTTCTCACCAATACAATGAAGAAATAATACAAAGAATGATTTGCCTCTTGATAGGTAGATGAACGATAAAAGCTCTTCCACACTATTAAAGATATGCAAAAATAAAACTTTAACTGTTGTGGTTGAATTTACTTTTTCATTTGTAAGCAAACATTTGCGAAAGTAAGAAATTTTCGAAAAAAAATCATTTTACAAACTTTTCTAGAAAAATTATGTATATATATTAACAATATACAAAATTAATAATCCCAAATAGTAAGATGATATCAATACATAGGAAAAATGATGCTTGCATCCCCTGTTTTGATATTCAACCCATCTTTTCATCTTCAACTTCCTTTGCTTCATTTTATAATTCAGTGTCCTATATAAAAATATGAAAGTTTCAATAGAGGGATGAGGATATCAAAAGGCTAGGGATAGAATCATAGTTACCAGGGTGGGAAACGAATTCGGGAGACGAAAAGGGAAACGCATGAAAAAAAATACTAGGGAAACGAGAAACGATAAACAATAGAAAATCGTATGAGAAATGTCTTAGGAAATGATGTGTTTTTTCCAAAATGATTTCCGTAAGTTCCACACATGTTTCCTACATGTTTCATATACGTTTTCTACGAGTGTTGCATATGTTTATCACGCGTTTACACATTATTTACATAAGTTTTCCATATGTTTCCCATGTGTTTCAAAAACATTTCTCCAATTTTATATCATATTTTGGAAACATTTTCGAAATGTGTTTCCCTCATTTTAGGGGAAACGAGTTTCCCAACTGCAAGAAACGCGTTTTAGGGGAAACAGGTTTCCCACCCGCCCAAGGAGTTTCAGGCAACCAAGGATAGAATACTCCCCATTTTTCAATAAATGACTTAGGTTGAGTTGAGATGGGGCATACGTGAAACTATCATACATTCATACGACATGATCATAAATGAACAGTAAAAAAGAAACAAATGTGCATCATTAAAGCTTCTCCTCACTTGCACAATTTACTAGTACCATATATAATTTTGTCTTCTTTCTTCTTCTTCTTTTCTCTTTCTAATGGTCGACTAGAACTTCTTCTTAATTGAACGACATCTATAATACTTCATATCACTACCAAAAAAGGATAAAAGCTCATCAGTGACTTCTTTGGCTTTCTCTTCTTGAATAAAGTGGTGACCATCAATGATAGCAACTTCAAGATTGGTCACTAAACTTTGGAATGCTTCCCCCATTAGAAAATCCTCTGTGCCGAAAGATTTAAATCCAAGGTCTTTGTCGCCAACTATGATCTTTGTTGGAACTGTAATTTTTGCTCCTTGCCATGGTTCAAGAAGCTCCTGGTTCCTATATTATTCAAAATAACCAGTTCAGATTTTAACCAGCAACAACCCCATGAAAAGATACAAATGCAAGTCATAAAAAATAACCAGTTCAGATTTTAACCACCAATTGCTCCAAAAGCTTAATCTGTTAGAGATGGTAAAAGTGTGATGTTATATGGTGTCCGCACTTACCTGCACATACTTTTCAAAACTTATAATGGGGCCCACTAATATCCAAACCGTTCATTTGGATTCTCCCAACGTAATAGGTTGATCGACCTCCAAAAATCATCTCCAAAGGATGATCTTAGCATTTCGATCTGTAGAGTTTATATAATGTTTTGTCCTTCTACTGATCAACGGGGTCAGGACCATCCATTTGAGATGATTTTTGGGGCCCAACCTACTAACGTTGGGACGATCCAAATGAACGGTATGGATCTTGGAACAACGTATGGCTCACCATAGTTTTTGAATAAGAGGATGGGAACAATAGTACAAGATAAAAAAAACAAGCAATAGCTGGGGCCCATCTTGTTCAAAGATCCAAACCGTTCATTTGGATCGCTCCAACGTAAATAGATTAGGCCTCAAAAATAATCTCCAAAAGATTATCCCAGCCCTCTGATCCATAGAGGTTATATAATGTGCCGTCCTTCTACAGATTGGATGGTTAGGATCATCTTTCGGATATGATTTTGGGGCCAAACCTATTTGACGTTGGAGCGATCAATAGGAACAATTTGGATCTTTGAACCAGTTAGGGCCTACTATATATTTCGAAAAAATATGATGGAAAACTATAACACCAAATAGAAAACAAGAAGTACCTTAAAAGCATGTAATCAAGTAAAGCATGTAACCAAGTAAATTGAAGAGCGAGCAAGTAGACATACAAGTTAATTGCACGGTAGTAGTTCAAGGGGCCAGTGAAGCCTGATTTTTGGAACTTGCTTGCAAAATATTGAAGCTCTTCCTCAGTAAGCCATGTTGGTAGTGATGATGGGTTTTCAAGAAAATCACTAATCTCCATGGTGGGAGGAGCTATTAGATCATGCTTGTCGAAAACATGGAACTGTTTAAGAATTGTATAATGATCATAACGAGCAAAGGCCTTTTCTGCTTTTTCAATATCCTGCAATATTGAGAGAGAGATAAATTGCATTAAGTTATAACAAGATGAAACTTTTTTAAGTAACAATATGTTCCTAGGCTCTGTTTCTTAAAATGTAAACTGGGTGTAAAAAAAATTATTTTACTCCCATTTTAAGTGAAAAAATGGGTGTAAAATTTGCTTTAAACCCATTTAACGTAGAAAGAAACCAACATTTGAAACTTTTTTAACTAACAATGTGTTCCCAGGCTCTGTTTCTTCCTATGTAAAATGGGTGTCTAAGAATTTTAACTTACTCCCATTTTAAGTGAAAAAATGGCCATCAAATTTGTTTTAAACCCATTTTACATAGAAAGAAATGAAGCCTAATGTTTGTGTGGTGGATGTGATATTTGAAATGTGTGTTCAAAATTATTTATTTTGTATATTTTTAAATAAAGTGTGTCTGTTTATTCATTTAAATAATAAAGATGATTTTTATAAGTTAAAAATATATTCCTAGGATCTGTTTAATTTGACGTAAAATAGGGGTAAAGAAAATTTTACACCCATTTTAATAAAAAAAATGGATGTAAAATTTGTTTTACGCCCATTTTACATAGAAAGAAACGAAACCTAATGTTAAGGAATGGACTCATGTACTCGTATACATGGCTGTTAATATTCTTTGCTAAATGGTTAATCTTGTAATATTCATTGTTTTGAAATGCAGAATCGTATTCCTGCGCAAACGCCCCTAGTGCGGATATGAAATATGTTAATTCAATGTCCAGATAAAGGACAAGAAATACTTAACATTTTGTATGCTCAGGTAGTTTACTGTTTGATGTATGCGATGCTATGTACTTGGCCAGTTTTGGCCTATCCGTTGAGCTAGTAAGTAGATATAAAAATAACCCCAGTCTTGCTCATTGGAAAGCAGTGAAAATAATAATAAAATATATTAAAGGAATATTAAAGGAACTAAGCACGTTCACATGTGATAGAGATAAGAGAAGGTCCACTTCAAGACATGTGTTCATATTTGGAGGTGCAGTTGTTTCTTGGACTAACAAGAAACAGGGTTGTGACGAAATATTCATAGGAAGCTGAGTATATATATATATGTAGCATGACAACTACTTATGCTGTTTAAATTAGACAATTTTTGGTCGATATGGACTGATAGAATTCTATGATGATAATCATGTAGCAATAAGCATGATATACAGCAGAGCGAGTGGCTGTAAGTAAAAACATATAGGCGTGGAATATCACTATACTGGAGATATAGTGGAAAACACCAGGATTAGGGGAACCATCACAAAGATTGTGGGATGGAGGCGCATAACCGAACCAGAATTAAGGGCATATCCCTTATAAGATTCTTATGAGACTAATTCAATAGATCAGTGAAAGTGGTGAGAAAAATACACTAGCATTCGAGAATCTCCAATGGTGGCCATGGATTCCCCATCGTAATATTTTTTCTCCTTTATATATCATCAATCGAAACCCCGTAAACTATTGTCATTTATTTAATGTATTTATTGTATAAGTGATGTATTGATCTTGGTAGTCCCTACAAAATTCCCTTTTCAAATTCAAAGGAAAACATTTGTTGGGTCAATAAGTTGCTACACTTTTCAGAAAATATGAAGTTGGAGAAATGGATCAAACTTTACTAACAAAAAAGTGTTTAGATTTTGTATTATCCAAAGCATCAAAATATGGAGAGTTGAGGCAACCTTGATCCATTAGACTTTAGTCTAAAGATCCAAACACAACTCCTTCGTTGGCAGAAAGTTCAATTATGCCATCGGGCCCGAGGCCCCAAAATCATCAAATTTAACACTGATTGGGCTTTCAAAATCTAGGGATGAATCTTGATAGTTATGGTGGTGTTCTTCACTAGTACCCATATGAAATGGGTTTCTAAAATAATCATAGAACAAACTGTTAGGGAAGTAAACCGGGTAGAACTCACTCCTAAAAGCTAGCCTTTAGAGAGAGGGTGCCCATTCCCTTGTAACCCATCTCCATCCATTTCACTTATCGGATGTGGGACTATTTGCTTTTGCGTGGAACCCCAACACAAACTACAAACTCATCACATATATAGGAAGGGAAAAAATTATGGAGTTTGGAAAGAGAATTTCCATAAGTTATGGTTCTGATGCCAATTTAATTGGAATATATATACTATGTGAAACTTATGCTTCAATTAACAACAAACATAGGACTTCTGATACATTGAATCACCAAAAGACCCAAAATTAGCCATTCCACCCTATTTTATTCGCCCTTTATGCCAAACATAATAGTTTATTGTTTTTCTACTTCTTATCATTGGTGAAGGGATAGACATCGGATTGGACGACCTATGTCTTGGATCCTTTTTGAGTGCTTTTGGAATCCTACTTTCTTAGTCTGAGTCACAATCCATTTAGAAATGGGCAGTCCATCAGTAGCCTAGGTCCTACTTATTTTGTACAAAGTTAGGGTTGAGGGTTGAGAGACAGAGAGAGGGGAATTTTGTATGTCATTTTGAGTAGGTTTTTATATGTGATGAAAATGTCCCTCATAAATAGGCATAAATGGATGAAAATAAGAAGGTTATTGTGTACATTAGTGTCCACTATTTGGATAAGGGATGCTTCATTGGATTTTGTCGCCACAACTGGGTCATGATCCAAAATAATTTTGGACCTTAGGATATGGAACCAATGGACATGGTTCGTATCTAGCTGTTTTGTCCGGAAACCGTGTCAATTAGTACTCAGATCTTATGGATATATTGGTCCGTATGGGTCCATTCACACCCTACTTATATAAAAGAATAGTAAAGGTACGGCTATAGCTTTACTCACTTTGATTTTATAGCTTTAATCTGATTATATTATGAGCTTAGACAAAAACGGTAAAAAAAAGGAGGGCTGGGTAAATTTGGGGTAATAACATCAACCTTCAATGAAAAAATACATGAATTGCTTAAACACATAAGTTACCAAAAAATAAGTAAAGAATCACAAGCATTTACTTGTAAAATACAAGCGCCTAGGAGAAAAGGAAAGAAGAGAAGAGACATTGAAATGTAACCTGGAATTGGGAAATGTAGAATCCTCCCCCAAACCTTCCTGCCATCCTCTTGACAGCCGCAGAGCGAGGCTGGAAAGGAATGCCTAAAGTGACGAGTGCTTTGACTCTGTCCGGTCTGAAGAGGGAGAGGTGCCATGCTATTTCAACTCCCCAGTCATGTCCAACAACAAATGCCTGAATTAATCAATACTATAGAAATTTATCAATTGCTTCTAATAAAAACTTTAGAAGAGTTCCTAAACATTCTTGTAAGCAAAATCATTGAGTTTCTATCTGCTTGTGATCCAACAAATTATTATGACTTGACCGCCAAAAAACAAAGAAAAAAATGTAAAAAAATTTTATGTTCTTTAAGGTAAATTTAGATGCAAGTTAATTAGAAGTAGAAGGAAAGTAAAATTACATCATTTTCCAAGAACAAACAAAGCAGAAGTAAAATTCTATTTACTTTCCCTTTCTTCTTGATTTGGGAGGAAACTCAAAATTCCTTAATGCTCTATTTAGTTAATTATTTTTGAGAAAATATGAGGGAATGATCTTCTCCTAATTTGCCGAAGGTTGTTTGGTCGCCATTTTAGCAATTTTGGGGTCTATGACCACCGGGTTGTCTGGAGCCGGTTGGGTGATGTGGCGCCCTCTAAATTCGCTCCCCAAGTTTTACCAAAACGTAGAAATTGGAGGAGAAAATCTCGGCGAGATAGAGTTGAGAAGAGGTGTGGGAGATCTCACACAAATCTTAAGCAACCAAACAACCTTCCCTACATCCTCTCCTAATCTCCCCGTTGACTTATCTTCTTTTGATCTCCTTTTGATCTCCCGTTGACTTCTTCTTCTCCTAATCTCCCACCCATTCACAGGCAACCAAACAGAGCATAAGAGACAAGGAAAGTAGAATGAACACTGCATGGCAACCAAACATATTTGGGAAATGAAAAATGAGTCATTTTACTTTTCTTTCCTACGAACACTATTTCGGTGGCAACCGAATGGACCCCTGAATCTATCATCATTCGTCACAACAAGCTTTTAAATTTCAGTTTCGGCTATAATTTCGGTCTTCACCGAAACCGAAATTTCAGCCAAAATCCCAAAATTTCGGTCGAAATTTGGTAGAAGTTAACAAAATGGCGGATTTAACTTCTAGATAGTTGGCTGATCCGTATTATCTATTTGGTGAACCACAACGTGGATGAGCCGTAGTAGAAACATTACACAGCTGGATGGTCCCACTCTAATCGGATGATTGTAGACCTTTGTCACAAATGATGAAAAAGTCCATTAAGATGTCTTTAAGTCGCATGTTTGAATCTTGGGATATTCAGCCTTGGACCAAGATCCACAAAGGTCACACCTTTGGTGGCTTATATAAGTTCAACAGTCCTGATCACCAAAGGCAAATGCCAATTGGGTAGTGGGTCACGATTGTTTTCCTTCAAGACAAGATCATCTTGGTATTAGGCCTCTAAAGAACCTTAGAAGAACTTGGGAGTTTGCCTATGAGACCACATGGATTTCAGTATTAGGAGACCAATATTCCTGTTGAGAGTTTTTTTATGAATTGAAATAGTGTTTGACCGCTGGGTAAATAATGTAGGATTTTGTTAACAAGCCGGGGCACTGGTTAAGGTGCATTGGAAAAGTATATTTGCACATGATTTGAGAAAACAGTCTCAAAACATTTGTAAAACCCTCAAACAATGTGTAGATTTATGGCAAGTGCAGTTATGCCCACGGGCAACCCGTTAACAAAAACCAATAATGTAAAGCAAAGTGAGTCCCCTCAATATGAAAGCAGGGCAACCTTGCAAATTCAGCCGAAGGGGGTGACCCCAGGTCATCAAAATGCATTTAAAATAGTACTGAAAAATGTAAAATTAAAGAAATAATTAATGTACTTTGGTGAAATGGATCTAGAGGGGTGCCCTTACGGCTATTTTTTGCATGGCTATATTTATACACACTATCGATTGGCCTATGCTATACTATACTATACATGGGGTAAAATACTGGCCGCACCACATCAGAATATAAGGTGTAAATGGTGGGCTTCACCTTATGAATGGGTTCAATGGAGATAGTGGGCCCCACCCCAACAAAGCATGACGTGAAAAACTGTTGGCCTACCCTATCCATGGGCTCGTGTAGATCATATGATTCACCCAATAAAAATGGGAAGTGATATATCCACCCCTTTTGATACATGTATCAAAAGGGGTGGATATATCACTTCCCAAAAATAATGAGGTAAAATAATGGGCACCATCCAGTGCATGGATTTGAATGGAGTTGGTGGTGGTACCAACTGATGCAGGAGCCTCTCCTAGAAATTCTACGTCGGTCTTCAAGTGCTCATTAGCATAGGATTAGTTAGCTAATAATGGAGGATAGTTTTGTCACTTCAGTTGTTCGTGTCCTTTTTAGTCCTTTCTGGTTTACTAGGGGTAATCAGGTCATTTTCTCTTTATAAGTTGGCTGATATATAAAGCCCATCTCCTTCTTTAGGTTTTAGAGTTTTTGGATGATTTTTCATTTGAAATTTAAGGATTTGGAGTGTTCTCTTCAAAACATTTGTGCAAAATAGTTGGCCCCACCCTAATGCATGGCTTTGGATGGAGATGGTGGCCCCACCCATCAAAATATGAGGTTAAAATGGGAAGCCGATCCCATAAAATGAGTTACAAATGGTGGGCCTTACCCTATGCATTGTTTGGGTGAAGATGGTGGCCCCACCAATCAAAATATGAGGTGTAAAATGGGGGCCCATCCCATAAAATGAGTTACAAATGTGGGCCCGACCCTAGCCCCTCCATAAAACATGAGGTTCAAAACGGAAGAGAAGCATGTACGTAATTCCCGGGTAAAATGGAATTAACAGGAAGGAGAGAGAAGATTGTGTCCCAGAACCTAGTTAATAAGGAGAAGAGAGAGAGAGACTTATGGTCAACGAAATCCTAATTAGTAGGTTGGATTTGCTAGGGACCATCATAGAAGTATTTGACAAAGGAGGAGGCATTTTTTTAATCTCTCGTCATTTTTCTATGATTGTGATGTTCTAACAATCCTTTTTTTTCTTTTTCTTTTTTATGGAGACCACATCACATGCAAGGTGATTGACGAGGAGCTCAACCATGAGACGCAATCGAAGTGGTTGGAGGCGTTTTGACTCGTTCAGTAACGAATCCCGTCTGGGTCTTGGTGTCCTAACTCGTTCAGTAACCAAAGATTATGTGGAGTGTTTGATAACGCACATAGATGAGACAATCAGAAGCGCTTATTAACATATGTAAAGAACATTGGGCAATCCTAGACCTCCATTCGATCTTTTTTTGCCACTTTGCCAATTAAAAATCTTATTTTTAGCGTAAATTTGAAGCCCATTGATCGGGTGGTTAAGATTACCACATTGAAAAGCGCCAAAAACAACAATCATCTCCCCATAACAAATATGCATGCTTCTGGTTGAGCTTTTACCATAAATTCGGTTTGGGTTCCAATTCATTTTGGGAAATGATATATGGGTTTTGCTCGCGAGTGCCCTAAGGGCACTACTAGCCATAAATACACTTGAGCCGGCTGTCCAAAGCAAAAAAATTGAGCCGAATATATCACTTCCCTTCATTTTTTAGCAAAGTCTCAACCCGACTCTACCTAATTGCGCCCCTAATTGGAGTATGGAGAAGATAGTGATCACCTTTTCTTCGCGGAGGTCATCCAATAGGCCGATCAAGTCACCCACGATATGAAAATATGTGTAGGAAGAAGGGTCTGGCGGAGAATCCGTGTCACCATAACCCCTCATATCCGGTGCAACTACGTGGTAACCTCGTTTTGCCAATTGGACAATCTGATTCCGCCACGAGAACCAGAGCCCCGGAAAGCCATGGAGGAGGAGAACTATAGGGCCCGTCCCTTGCTCGGCTATGTGCATTTGGATGCCGTTGGTTAGAACCATTCGATGCCTCAACTCGCTCCCCATCTGATTGGGTCGAAAACCTCGAACTACCTTGTTGTGTAGTAGAGAGGCAAGACCTAGCAGAGGGGCAAGATATATATGTTCTCACCCTTTCACCTTTCTTTAAGAATGAGGATTGTAAAATAGGGGAGAAAATTTTCGTCCACCATTCAATCTCGGCGGCTTTGGCTTGTCAATTCTTTGGAAACTTGGAAGGAAATATTTGTATTAGATCATATTAAAATACAAGTTTGCAAGTCTATCATAGTATAGTAGGCCCCACCATTGTTTTATTTTGGCCGTCCATCTATTGGATGACCCAACGTTCTAAAAATCACGGCAATTGCAAAATTCTAATATTGGTATTTTGTGCGTTGAACATGGGGGGCGGGGACCGCGGGGTCAAAAAACTGTTCATAGACTACGGTCCAAGTTTGCACTCCTGTTCCTAACAGTCCACCTCTTTTTGGTCTTTTCATTACATGAAAATGAAGTAATTTCCATGAAATTGCAAATAATGAAAAAGGAGAGAGAAAGGGAAGTGGTGTGTTCTCTATTTGTTATTAAAATTAGGATTTTCCGATTGGTTTGATTTGGGGCTATAGAAGATTTAACTTAGTCTATATTTTATAAGCGGTTCTGATCAAGAAAATGTGGGGTACACTATATAATAGTGACATCAAAAAGATGCTTTCTTTTTTATGTTTTTAGGTACATCCAAATTGCAATGTTAACTAAATTGACCAAAATGCAGTTTGAGTGGCCAATTTAAAACTGTACCCTAGTCATTTCAGCCAACAATAATGGACAATTTTATGAGATTTTATTATATAGTCCGCTAAGGACCCATCAATTTTTTAGGGATCAATTTTTTAGGGATCACAGTGATAAGTGCTACCAATGTCAACGGATCCACTTCATATCAAATCCACCAATATCTTGTTGATGATCTGGTCCCATCCCTATTGCTCGGATCCTTTGGGGAGTGCTTTTTTGAATCCTACATTTTGAGTCTGGGTCATGTTCCATCTCGGATCTCCATTGGAGAATCCTATTCCTAGGTCCTACTAGAGAGTAGTTGTGTGGTTCTAGTTAGGGTTTTGAAGTATGTTTTAACACACATATTTGTTTACACAACGGTTGTTTTCCCAAAAAGATAACAACGGCAGTTATTCTCAACAAATTAAAATTTATTCCCTCCCAAAGGCGTGGAGCGGTTGTAAGCGGTTATAACAGATAGAGTTGCAACTCAGGTTAGGCGGGTCGGGTTTTCCAATACCCTACGCTACCAAAGAAACTATCTCTGATCATGTTGGATCGGTTTTCTTTTAGCAAAACCCCAGATTCATAAACACGGCCCTACCCGAGATAGTTTCTCGGGCTAGGTTGGGTCGGGTTGATTTTTTTTTACATTCTCGATGAATTCACCATAAACCCACTATGAACACCTATGATTTAAGCCTTCTTGGTGCTTGTAATAAGAACAATATCGGTTGATGCTTATGACCAAAACAAGGCCTAACTGCAGAGCTGGCTGCAAGTCATTTTCCATAGCAAGTTAGCCATCTAACAAGGAAATGACTGGGATCCTTTCGGATCTGTTTAGACACATGAGAGCAAGCACACCTTAAAACTCTTCAAGTAATTCATGCATAAACTGACAAGAAACAATTCCAAAAATCTATTAAAAGCACCAATAATACTGATTAGGGTTGCAACTTGGGTCGGGCGGGTCGGATTTTCCAAAACCCTGCCCTACCCTAGAAGAAATCTCAAGTCGTGTCGAGTCGGGTCGGGTTACTTTTTAAGAAAACTCGGGATTCCTAAACTCGACCCATGGTTTTTTTTGGGTCAGGTTGATGCGGGTCGAGTTTTACCAGACCCAAGTAGCAACCCTAGTAATAGAAATCTATATAAGGAAATGACTGCGTCCAAAAAAAAGTATCAAAATTGTCTTAATTTATCTTTACATTTATCTTTTACTTTTCTGTCTATTACTTTTTAGTAGTTGTAGTTCAACGCAAGAATTGAAGACTTCAAGGAATGGATTCATCATCTCCGATGAGCATTTCACTTTAATTCTCTATCGATCGCACTGAGGCATGTTTGTGCTATTTTTATTAAGAATTCAACTGGATTCTTGTCAACCTTCATCTAGTCATTTGCATTCTGCGTGCATCTACCTCACGGCCATCACTTGGCAGTGCGTCCTTAAAAAGTCCTATTGCCTAAAAACACATTAGTGGCCAAGGAACAAGTGACATGCCCCTCTTCTTCTCAATCGTCTATATCCGGTCCTAGGGGATGGAATTGATTACCCCTCGAATTGAATGTTGGACTCTCAACATATCAATTGATATGCACACAAATCCAACACACAACACACGCTACTCACTCTGCACCGACAACACTGCATCACAATCCGGGTAGTCATCAACACATTTTTTGCAAACCCTGTGGGACCTTAGTGTGATGCGATGCCAAATGGATCCGAATATTAGAAATAGAAGTACAAATGGAGAATCTATCATTCCTAGAAACGTCGGGATACAAGATTGTAAGCCCAATGGTTCCCACCTTGGCAATTCCCATCTTATTTTGATGATTCCAATACACAAGTGATTTAAGATCACTAATGTGTTTAATTGTCTAAGTTGTAGATCATAATTGCTTAAAGACAAGATTGCTTGGATTGAGGCCAAGAAGCTCTCATTGGACCACATTATGAAGGCCAAAGACATCGGAGATCCAAGGCTTGAAATGAAGACTTGAAGCTCAATTGAAGATCAAAGTCATATTAGATTGTATAAGATCCAATCCTAGTTTAGGATTTTGAAAGGCATAAATTAAGTTAATCTCACACCCTAAATGTTTAAGTGATTGTCCGTGTGGTGTTCCAACACTTTGGAACCCTCATAACAATCCCAACTTGATGTAAAGTTGGAAGCACAAGAAACAGAATTGAAAATCTGCTGTTGATAGGCTTCTCGGAACTCCGAGAAATCCTCGGGGCTCCTAGATTTGGTCCGGTAGAAATTTTCCAACTTCTGTTTGTATTCCCGGAACTTCGAGATTTTTTCTCGGAACTCCGAGACCACTATAACGGGAACAATTTTGACCGTTGGGAACTTTGCCAGATTTACGACAATGCCCCTCAAATGGTCATATTGGGTTTTCCTATATATATGGGTATTCCAAACTTCCCAATGATCAATCCTAACACTCTAAAACGTCATTGGAAGATCCAAAGAGTGATCAAAGCTTGTTTATGCCTCTCACCCTCTAAGATTAGGATTTGGATCTTTAGGCTCAAATTTGTACATCTTCTACAATTTGTAAACCCTTGTGAGGGATTGTTTTTTAGTTCTTTCTTTCTTTATCAAGATTGTATTCAGGCGAGTGTTCGGAGAAGCGGAGCCCACTCTCCGTGGTGAAGATTGCCACCAAGGTTAAAGGCATTCGGAATTGTAATCGGCATTGATCTTCGCCGAAGTTAAGAAGATCAAATAGTGAAGCCATCAACGGGTTTGATTAGTGGAGTGGAGTAGGCCTTGTGTGTTTGAGGACCGAACCACTTTAAATCTCGGGTGCACTATCTCTTATCTCATGCTCTTAATTTGCATTTGCACTTAGGATTTAACTTGTATGCTTCATTGCCATTCTTGATCTCTTAAATCTTCAAAATTAGGTTAGAAGTTTTCAAAAGATTAAAACTCGTTAGCAACCTAATTTTACCTCCTCATAAGTTACCGTACTAGGGACCACCCTTGGAATTTCATTTGGTATCAGAGCCTTGGCTCTTAAAATATTTTCTTTTCTTAAAAATCTTTGGTAAATTTTTCTTTAAAATTTCAAACAAGGGAAAGATCATAAGATCTTTGGCAACTTTCTATTTGTGAAATGGCAAATATAAATGGAACCGGACTTCCGAAAGGCCATTCCACAACTAGACCTCATTTCTTTAATGGGTCCAACTATGGATATTGGAAGACAAGGATGCGCATCTATCTTCTTTCGATAGATGTGGAACTTTGACATATTGTTGAAAATTGATACATTTTGCCTTCCAAGCCATTTGAAGAATGGAATGTTGAAGATAAAAGGCATGCAAATTTAAATTACAAAGCTATAAACTCTTTAGTTTGCGCCTTATCTACGGAGGAGTTTAATAGAGTAGCTCTTTTCTATTCCGCAAAGCTTATTTGGGATACACTTGCCGTTGCCCATGAGGGAACATCACAAGTCAAAGATTCCAAAATAAACTTGCTAAAGAGCAAATATGAAATGTTTAGAATGAATCAAGATGAAAGTATTTCCGATATGTATACCCGATTTTCTAAAATTTCTAGTGAATTATCTAATCTTGGTAAATCTTATCCTACTAATGAGCTTGTGAGTAAGTTGCTTAGGTCACTTCCTCCATATTGGGATCCAAAGGTCACCGCCATCCAAGAATCAAAAGATCTCAAGACGCTATCTATGGAGGAGCTTGTAGGATCTCTCATCATTCATGAGATGCTCCTCACTGGCCGTCAAGAAGAGAAGAAGCCAAAAAAGAAAGAAAGAGAAAGTCGATCTCTAGCTCTAAAGGCCTCCAAGACAGACTCATCATCCATCCTCAAGTGAAGCGGATAGTGATGAGGAAAAAGCGTTAAGAAAATTTAAAAGCTAATGGAGAAAGCAACATAAAAAGGATAAAAAGAAGAAGAAAGAATAAAGTGAAGTTGAAGGAGGAATAAGGTGTTACAATTGCAAGAAGACGGGACACAAAAGACCGGATTGTCCACTTCTCAAGTCATCCTCCTCAAAGTACAAGGGAAAGAAGGATAGGAAGAAAAAGGCTCTTATAGCCGGTTGGGATGCTACTAGCACCTCGGGAAAGAGCTCAAGTGAATGGGAAGATAATAAAGATGACCTTTGCCTCATGGCACTCTCCCATGAAGTTGAGGTAAACTCTAACTCCTCTTGTAATTCATCAAGTAGTGATAGTGGAAATATATCTTATGATAAATTGTGCAATACCTTGCATTCTCAAATTTCTAAAAATAAAGTTCTTAAAAAATCTATTTCAAAATTAAAAAATGAACTTGATTTTTTGAAAAATGAGTCATCTTCTTCCATATCTAAATCTCAAGCACAAATTGAAAATTTTAAAGTTGAGATTAAAACCCTTAAGGGTTGTTTGGATGAGAAAACTTGCCAAATTGTTAAAATTCAAGATGTGGCAAGCTCTTCCAAATCTTATGAAGATGAAACTAATGATTTTCTAAATCAAATAACCCATCTTCATAATGAAAATGAAAGGTTAAGATTATGTCTCCATGGATTTCTAAATGGAAATAAAATCATTGACATAATCTTGAAAAAGACTAGTCATAGACCTAATCATACCTTTTATGATAGGACTAATCTATCTGACCCTCATGTTAGATGCCATTATTGTGGAATTAATGGTCATTACTAATTCCAATGTGCATCTAAAATTAGGGATTGTGGTGGAACCAAGAAATCTTGGGTTCCCAAAGCCCCCATATGATTCTCCTCATATATGCTTAGATTAGGGGCTTGTTTGCTTAATTATTTGTATATCTTTATCTTTGAATTTTAAAAATCCCCTCTTATATTGAATTTGTTTTCCAAATAGAGGGAGTTCTATGTTTGTCTTTTTCCTTAAAAAAGGGAGAGCTTAAAATTGAAAATTTTATCCCTTTGATTTCCTATTACCCCATCTTTTTTATAGATGCCAAAGGGGGAGAGAAATCTAGTGTAAGAAAATATATGCATGCTTTTATTGAAAATCTCTTGTGCTTGTCATCATCAAAAAGGGAGAGATTGTAAGCCCAATGGTTCCCACCTTGGCAATTCCCATCTTATTTTGATGATTCCATTACACAAGTGATTTAAGATCACTAATGTATTTGATTGTCTAAGTTGTAGATCATAATTGCTTAAAGACAAGATTGCTTGGATTGAGGCCAAGAAGCTCTCATTGGACCACATTATGAAGGCCAAAGACATCCGAGATCCAAGGCTTGAAATGAAGACTTGAAGCTCAATTGAAGATCAAAGTCATATTAGGGTTTTCCTATATATATGGGTATTTCAAACTTCTCAATGATCAATCCTAACACTCTAAAACTTCATTGGAAGATCCATAGAGTGATCAAAGCTTGTTTATGCCTCTCATCCTGTAAGATTAGGATTTGGATCTTTAGGCTCAAATTTGTACATCATCTACAATTTGTAAACCCTTGTGAGGGATTTTTTTTTAGTTCTTTCTTTCTTTATCAAGATTGTATTCGGGCGAGTGTTCGGAGAAGCGGAGCCCACTCTCCGTGGTGAAGATTGCCACCAAGGTTAAAGGCATTCGGAATTGTAATCGGCATTGATCTTCGCCGAAGTTAAGAAGATCAAATAGTGAAGCCATCAATGGGTTTGGTTGGTGGAGTGGAGTAGGCCTTGTGTGTTTGAGGACCGAACCACTTTAAATCTCGGGTGCACTCTCTCTTATCTCATGCTCTTAATTTGCATTTGCACTTAGGATTTAACTTGTATGCTTCATTGTCATTCTTGATCTCTTAAATCTTCAAAATTGGGTTAGAAGTTTTCAAAAGATTAAAACTCGTTAGCAACCTAATTTTACCTCCTCATAAGTTGTCGTACTAGGGACCACCCTTGGAATTTCAAAGATCAAAGGACTTTAGATAGAGAAAATCCGCTAGAAGAAAATCCTACTGCAATCTCTCCAAACAGACACTTCTCTAAGAGGCAAGATTTCAGTACACCTGCTTGGACTAAAGACATGACCACTCCAATTAGATAACACATAGAAAAAAAAATCTCACGAGTTATCCCATACGATAGCTTGAATAATTTGTGAAGTGATTAGGGCATTTCAATCCTTTAGGGAGAATTTTTCCAAGCGGGTCAGCAGGCAGTTCAGTCAACTTTCTGGTAGGATTACATTGACAATGCCAGTTCAACCACCAACCTGGCAGGGTTAGTAGCTACTATATACTGGATAATTTGCCCCTAGTTCAAGTAGCCAGATGAACGACAGAATAAAATTCAGTCAATTTTAAATGCTGACCAGATCAAAGCTTATTTCAAGAGGCTAATGCGCTGGCCCCTCTTCCGTCCAGTGAGAAACAAGTAAAAATTTGACGTTGGGAAATAATTTCCCATCGATTGCAATAGTTACTAATAACATTGATGCCAATATGTCTATGCAACAGGTAAAGTCACCTATGGCGAATAGACCAAACCCAGGGGTTGTACGACAAAATGAGAATTTGACCAATCTAAATGGTAGTTCTCAGATCGGCAACAAGAATGGTTTTCCTTGGAACAATAATTGAAATCAAACCCAGAACTAACCATAGACACCACAACAAAATCCCCATGTAATTCTTGATGGTCATCGCCCCCCTCCTCCCCTACCCTTGGAAAGCAACATTGGCGAGGTCTCTTTCCCTACAGTGATGTGGGGTCGCGGCGGAGGGGAAGGAAGGCATGAGCTCGACTCTCTCCCTCTCTTCCTTTTCCGTGCGACCTTTTTGTTATTGGTATTTTTTAGTCGTGTTTAGATTTTTTTGCATTTATTTTTCAGTTTTGGCCTATTCTTTCTTAGTAGCTAACTTGAGGGGAAGGATTAGACATTCTCCCTTTCTTTACACATGTTGTCTCGTACCAAAGATATTTGTGGACTTATTCATAAGGGACATACCTCTAAGAGGCGTGCCATAATCCCATGGGAATGACTGACATACTCTTTTCCGTTTTAGAGTCGCCACCTAAGAAACAACAGGTTCTGGGTCCTAATGTGACTCTGTTTGGTGTTGCATTGAGATTCTGTGTAGGGACCTTAGTTACGGAGCTCAAAGGTGTTAGGCACAAGCTCCACCTAATCGATGATTGGTCTTTACTAGGAAAACAAAAATATGATTCTGATGGCTTTCAAGGTAAAGTGGATGCTTAAAAAGGCGATTAGCATCGATTTGTTTTATTCCTCCTAATGGAGTGTGTGAAGGAAGGAGGTATCTACAAGGCGTGGTTTTCCCGAACCTCATCCTTTAGGGAGGGATTCGGATGGACCGGGAGTCTTCTTTCCTCGGAGTCGAGACTGTAAAAGGAAAACTGAATTTGAGAACATTTCCAGTCTCACGTCTCGAGAGGGAGAGAAGTCCCAGTTTACAATAAAGTATCACTAATTCGTAATTTAGAAAACTTAAGAGTCCTTGATTTAGGAAACTCTGAAAAGAATAAAGGAAAGATTACAAATTGCTTCATCTTGGTAACTGTCCACAATGAAGAAAATTCCATAATAAGAAAGTTTACATCTCTTAGCACAAATCTGAGGGTTCTAATTTTATACACTTGCTTAGATCTAAACCTTCTGATCTTAAGTCTTCATTACTCCTCCTTAAATTGGTTGTGGGGCTGACCAAGTCCCACTTCGACTCGTAATTTATGAAAAGCATCACGAGCTAGAGGTTTTGTGAAAATATCTGCAACCTACTGTGAAGAGGAGACAAACTTTGTAACCAACAGCCCAAGGGCTACCTTTTCTCTGGCGAAATGATAAGAATCTCTACATACTTTGTGAGACCATGGAAAACAAAATTAACAATCATGGAGAGTGCACTTATGTCATCACATAAAAGAGTGGCCGGATGATAGAGCACAACACCAAGATCACGAAGTATAAGCCATGTTAGCTCTGTTGTAGTTGATGCCATGGCTCAATACTTAGCCTCAGCACTGGAAGGCGCGACCGTGGGTTGCTTGGCGCGACCGTGGGTTGCTTCTTGGCACTCCAAGACAAGCAGTTAGAGCCTAGGTAAGCACAGAAACCAGCGGTCAATTGGTTAATGGGCTATACATCTTCTAATCTACGGATTTGCCAAATTCATCCTTTCCTAGCTTAGTACCTACACTCAATGGGGTTTTGAATGTCTTGCTGCTATCCATTTCAAACTTCTTCATTAGCTCTTTTGGATGTTACTCTTGGTCAATGGATATGCCATTTTGAGACTATTTAATTTGGAGCCCTAAGAAGTAGTCCAATTCTCTCATCATGCTCATTTCAAATTCATTTTTCATAAGATTGGTAAATTCATTGCACATATCTTCATTGGTTGAACCAATGATGGTGTCATCTACATAGGTCTAGACAATTAGAATATACTCACCGCTTTTCTTAACAAATAATTTCTTATCCACCTTGCCTATCTCAAAGCCTTTATGAGCACTTCCACCAAATTAGAAAATGATGAAATTGGCAAACCGGTTGATGAGAATAAGTTTAGAGGAATGATAGGTAGTCTATTATATTTGACCGCTAGTCGGCCGGATATAATGTTTAGCGTGTGTATTTGTGCTAGGTTTCAATCGGGTCCTAAAGAATCTCATTTGAGTGCCGTTAAGAGGATATTCAAATATCTCAAAGGAACTCCTTCTTTAGGGTTATGGTATGAACGATCGAATGAATTCAACCTAGTAGGATTTTCGGATGCCGACTTTTCCGGTTGTAGAATTGATAGAAAAAGCACAAGTGACACTTGTCAATTTCTAGGAAGGTCTCTAGTGTCTTGGTTTAGCAAAAAACAAAACTCAGTAGCCTTGTCTACTACTGAAGTAGAATACATTGCAGCCGGCGCTTGTTGTGCACAAATCCTATGGATGAAGAACACTCTCATGGACTACAATCTTACATTTAGTAATGTTCCAATCCATTGTGATAATACAAGTGCCATCAACTTGACAAAAAATTCAATTCAACACTCTAGAACTAAACACATAGAGGTAAGGCATCATTTCTTAAGAAATCATTCTCAAAAAGGGGATATTGAAATTAAGTACATCCACACCAATGAACAATTGGCGGATATTTTCACAAAACCCCTTAATGAGGATCGATTTTGTGACCTTAGGAGTGGACTCAACATTTGGAGTTTGGATCAAGTCAAAGAGTTTGCACATGAAGCATGAATAGAAGACACAATTCTCCTTGTATATATATATATATATATATATATATATATATATATCTCTTGTTTTGATAGTGACTACATGGTTTTAGATGATCCAACCCTAACTCTAAAACTTACTCAATTGGTGCCCATAGCCCACTTCATTTCAAGGGGGAGTCGGTACCATCACCCTTAATTAAGATACCTAAAACTTTGGCCATGTGCCATCATCTAAACCTTCGGTAAGTCATATGTGTAATTCATGCATTGGATCATGATTTGTACTTGCACTGTCACACACACATATATATATATATATATATATATATATATATATATATATATATCTATGTGTATGTGTGTAACTATATCCTCCTTACATTTAAAAAAAAATTCTCAGAACTCCGAGATTCGGGCCAGTAGAAAATAAAAAAAATCGTGTGTTCTCGGAACTCCGAGATTTTTTTCTCGAAGCTCCGAGAATCGGGCCAGGAGCGTTATAACCCTGGACCCAGTTCATTTTTTTTTACTTTTCTTCTCTTCTTTCCTCTTCCTTCCACTTCTCTTCAAACCCTAACTCCATTTTTCTTGCTTTTTCGTCATTTTCTCCCTACATCTTCCTCCAAAACCCTCTTCTCCCTTCCAAATCCCTCTCTTCTTCCTAAAACCCTAGTTTTTCCATTAAAACCATAGAATTTCACCCTTTTTTGTTTTTCCTTCTTCATTTCTCTATTTCTCCTGTTTTCCTCCATTTGAGGGCTATTTCTCTCTCTTTTTTTTACATATTACTTTTCTCTCCACCCACATTTTCTCTCACCATGCCTCTTAAAACAAAAAATCTCAACATTGGAGGCTCCTCCTCCCAAGTTGTAGACCCGAATACATTCCTGAAGACCTTCCCGAGGAAGAAGGGCCTTCACGGAAGAAGGCGAAGGCCAAGGCTGTGGCGGCCGAGGTTGTGTCCAACTCCTATTTCACTGGGGATAAGGCCAAGAAACTCTGGGCCGACGTTGGCACTAGGGGCATCCTCACCGGTAGGTACATTGATCCCCCTGTCCTTCAAAATTTTAATTTAAAGGTCAAATTTGATGCTCTTCATTGGACACCCATCCTTCACATCAACGAACCCGTTTACCCTCGATTGGTGCGTCTCTTCTATGCCAATCTCACAATTTCTCCTTCCTTCTTCAAAATCGAATCTAAGATCAAGAAAACTGTCATCAAACTCAACTATCACACTTTTGCCACACTATTTGGGATTAGCCATGAGGGCCTCTTACACTATTTTTGGCCAGAAGATGAGACACATTCACTTGATGACATTGATCATGACACTGTCTATGGTCGGATAACACGGCACTACCACCCTAATATGCCCGTACAATCTGCCGACCTCATTCCGGTTGCGTGCATGCTCCATAACTTCATGTACCACATCTTCATACCTCGTGTTGGGATGTGTGAAGCCTTAAGACCCTTAGAGGCATATATTATCTACAACATCCTAGAGGGCCGCCAGCTTTGTCTACCTTATATCATGTTTCGCTACATGTTTCAGACGCCTAAGATGACCATGACTCTGACTGCCCCGTTTAATGTTTAGACCTTTAACCGCATGGCTCTTAATCAAGCAGCAATTGACATTGATTCTGACGATGGAGGCGGCTATGAAGCCGAGGACCAGGCTGCACCGGCACCCCAGCCGTCACAGGATACATCTCAGTTCTGCACTCGCCAGGATTTGGCTCACATCCAGGAGGCTATTGAGCGATCTATGGCCTCACAGTTTGTGCGACTGTCTACCCATGTCGACTCTGAGATTTCTACTCGCTTCCAGACCATGACTACCCACGTTGATGACCAGTGGGCCGCCTATTATCGCTACATCTCCAGTGGCCAGTGGGGCCATGCGCCGGGTAGTTCTTCTCATCAGCCACCGCCTCCTCCGGAGCAGTAGATGGCTCTCGTTCTCTGATGATGGATCCAGTTTTGCTCCGATTTCTCTTTATATTAGGCTTATCTATATGTTTCTATTTGCCTCATCTTTGGATTACAAGTTGGTTGTATGGATCCTATTTAGCTAGATGCTTCTATAGTCAGTTGGATCTTTTTGGGATGTATTCGGTTTATCTAATTCTGTCACTGTTATGATGTGTCGTGGATGCTATGTCCTTTGACTGATTGTATGCACTTTTATGTATGCCATTTCACATCATCTATATATATATATATAGATATCTCTTTGGTTTACTGTGCGGTGTGCTTTTCTGTTCTATTTTTTTTTGCTTGCATACCTTGTCTTATGCCTGCTTTCTCTATTGTATTGCAATTCACTTGTCGCATTGGCTTACACCTACCCTCTTTCCTTTTGTTCCACCTTTTTGGTGATGACAAAAGGGGGAGAATATTTGCGCTCCCAAGTCATAATAATATGCATATATTAAGGGGGAGCAAAACTCTATGCTTATAATTTTGCAATCAAATTTCCATCATTAAAAGTAATGCCTTAAATGTTCAATTAAATCAAACTCTTAGGGGGAGGCCAAACCATTGAAATATTTTGATGATTAACAAACTCAATTTGTTATAAAATAAAGGTTTTATACACTAATGATTTCCATTGGCAAAGTTATGGTGTTGATAGCGTAGCATCCTCAAGAGTGCATGACAAATGGCAAATCATTCAAGCTCAAAGTGATATCAAAGGCATAAAGAAGGCATCACCATCTCAAAGGTATTCAAAGACAAGGTTGAACTCTAGCCTAACAAGAATGGTAATCAACTCAAAAGTTCAAGCTTGGCTCAAGCATCAATGGAGCTGAGTGAAGACATGTCAAAGCCTCTACAAGGTGCCAACAAGATTGAAGACCAATTAAATTTAGAATGTAAATGGTCCTTTATGTATAGTCTAGGTCTATGGCACAAAAGAGAGTTAAAATCAACCTAGAAAGAATTTAGTTGGTTAGTGAATGTTCATGGTGGTGTCCCAACATATTTGGACCCACATAACATTCCATTTATCATGTTTAGATTGAGTTCCAAAAGCCCAAATAAAATAAGCAATAAAAACAGGAAATCCTGCTGATTATAGGCTTCTCGGAGCTTCGAGAATTGTTCCAGGTTCAAAAAAAAAAGGGGGCTCGGAGCTCCGAGCCCGGAGTCCGAGAAGACCGTTGGGGAGCTTAAAAATTGTGTATTTTTCTTCCCTCTATTTATATGAACCTTGGGACTCTTGGAACATCATCTAAGGAGTTTACAAATATTTTAAGAGCACTAAAAGGCATTCATTCTCCTTCTCCTCAAGATCTTCACTCTCAATCTCTCTCTTGTGCCATTTACCTTAGATTATTCTCGAGAGACTTTAGGACTTTCATTTGTTTATCTTGTTCTTGTGAGAGTGAGTGAGCTTTAGTTGCAAATTAGCCTATCTAGAGGCAAGCAAGCTAAAACCTTTCATCTTCTTTGTATTTGGCACGAAGGGCGCCGTAGAAGACCCTTGGAGCTTGAAGCTCGATTTGTACAAGGCGGAAAGAACGCCGTATTTAAGTTCCTTGGAGAAGATAGTGGAATCCTCAAGGAAAGTAACTTGGGAAGAGTGGAGTAGGTCTTGAACTAAGACCGAACCACTATAAAAATCCTTGTGTCAAAGCTTCTTTGTCTCTTCACTTCTTCTCTTGTGGTAAGCTTTTTACTATTGCTTTAAATACTATTTTTGATTGCCTATTCTCTCTCTCTCCGCTAATCAAGTGAGAACATATCACCACTTATTTTTTCCGAAGCCGCACGGGTGTCCCACTAGATAAAACGGGTGTCCCACTAGATAAAAATGAAAAGAAAAGCTGAGTTTGCACAATTATCAAAACACGGTAGTGCCAATATCAGTAACCACGGCATTCATCGCACTATAAAAGGTTCTGCAAAATCCAGACAAACCTTGGATTTCCCCAAATCAATGACGGTGTTGGACAGGGGCCGGTGGCAATGGGAGAGCGCAACCGCCGGCGCCATTGCCGGATTCGCCACCGTCGCTTGTCTCCATCCCCTCGACGTCGTCCGTACCAGATTCCAAGGTCTCTCTCTCTCTCTCTCTCTCTCTCTCTCGTTTTTCATGAAATTGAAAGAATGATTTTTTGATTTCTTCATTTTGGTGTTTTCTTTTCAGTTAATGATGGTCGAGTATCCAATCTTCCATTATATAAGAACACGGGACATGCTATCTTAACGATAGCGCGAACAGAGGTTGGCTTTTTCAAGCTCTCATTCTTCTTCTTTGCCGTTTTAGGGTTTTTTCTTCTTTCTGTACTTTTTTGCATTTTGAGGTTTACGTTTTGCTTTATATTAGTCTAGTTTAATTAATGTTAGTTGGATTTTATCTCGCATGTGATCATGATTTTAGGAATTGAGGATTGAGAAGTTGGAACTTGGTGATATATATATATTAAATTTTTTTCAATTTTTACTATTTTGACATTTGGAAGGTTTTTTCAGAAGAAACAGGCATTGAAAAGTACATACTATTGTTTACATGTTCTTTTTCAATCTAGGGCATATTTGCACTCTTCTTTAGGTCCTGTTTGGATTGCAAGAAAATCATTTCTTGAGAATTTTTTTTTTCCTAGGAAATTTTTTTATTTCCACAATGTAGTGGGAAATGATAAAATTTTGGGATATCATTGTAAATTAATTGTCCCAGTAAATAATGCTTGAAATGGGATTTTGAATAATAAAAAAAAATTTCCATAAAATATTTGCAATCAAACCATTCAAAAAAATAAAAATAAAAAATTCATGCAATCCAAACAGGGCCTTATGTTTTGAAACCAAGTTTTACTTAAATACATTTTTTTATTTCTTGTTTAATGAAACAAAAGATTTTTTATTTATAGTTAATCTCTGCAATACCAAACCAAGTTTATATGCACTACAATATATGTGTCTGTTAAATCTCTCAACACTTATGTCATTAAACTGTAAAAAACTTGAATTCTACTCGTCTTCGTAATATGATCTTCAAAACATACTTTTGGGTAGTGGATCAACCTAGTCTTGGAATTGCACTAGTGATTGTATTTCCAAAAATTTATTGGGCGCCACTTTTTCTATCGTCATCACTGATATCATGAACATAACATTTAAGAGGAAAAGTTATTGGAACTTCGACCCATTCAATCCCCCTCGAATGTTTCACAAAGCAAGGCACGAGCAAGGTTGCTTATGCAATGGTTTCTAAGTCTGTATTTGTGCTTATTCTAGCATTTCCCAAACTTTTATCTTAAAATTTTGTCATTTGCATATGTTTCCATACATTTCCCTGATTTTACAAGATTTCCATCGAAATTTCCACTGAAAGCGAAATGTTTGTTTTCGTGCTGACAAAAACCGAAATTTAAATCCTTGATTCACAATCATTATGACTAAAATAGCCTACAAAACTACACATTTAGCATAAAATATTTGAAGTAGGACCAATACGGGGGGGATTTTTTAATAAAAAATTTCAGGATATGAACACAGAGGATAATGATTGAGCTATATTATAGGTTCAGTTTTTCTAGGGTTTTAGAATGTGGTTCACACATGGACTGATTGGGTTTAGTAAGATCACATATTGGCTTTTGAATGCCCCCATGAATGGATGAATAAATCTAACAGGCCAGATATGAAATAACACTTTAAGACTACGTAGATGAGAAGACGTGGAGATTCTATAGTGAAGATCTAGTTGCTTGATAGTCACATATATAAAGTTATCCACAACCTCCTGATATCTCCTTAGATATTATGGTGGTTGACCAGTTTCAGTGGATAGCTTGTGATTAAACTCCATAGGTGTATATTTCCACCCCAAATTACCTATGTTTGCTAGAAGATCTAGTCTACAGTTCTTTTGTGACAAGAATAGTCCGCCTTAGGCTGACAGGAAGAATTCTAGAAACTTCTAGACATATCTAGAATAACGTAGAAGATTCTGGAATGTCCTAGAATGTTCTAGGCATCTTTAGAATTTTGTAGATAACTCTAGAATCTTCTAGAGTCTCTAGAATTATGTAGGTTATTCTAGAACCTTCTAGAACTTGGTAGAAGGGTAGAAGACTCTAGAAGTAGAGGCATGTGAATTAAATGTGTAGAAAGGGTCTAGAAAGTTCCCCCTATGCCTATAAAAGGGGGAGAACCCCTCATTTGTGAATCACCTCGGAAAGTTGTAAGCATCCTTCAACTAATAGAAGCTCTCTTTCTATACTCTAAGTGTGTTCTTTTACTCTTAGCGTTCCCCTAGTTGGGTAGAAGGCTGACTTGTGCTAAGCATTGGGGTGCTAAGTGCAAGTGCCCCACGGTTTTAGTTAACGAAATTGCTAAGTCCGTGACAAGTGGTATCAGAGCCAAGTTCACCTGGGGACGTGATAGAAGGCAAGAAGGAAGCTATGGAGAGCCACAAGACTGTTGAAGTGCCGGTTGAGGAGCAACCTAATGTTGCGGTCCTGACCAAGTCTAAGAAGGGTGACCGGTCGAAGGAGGGTTCGAAGGACCCTATGGCATCAGTGGAGGCATGGTTGGCTAGGGTGGAGCTTACTGTGGCTGATGGGAAGGATCAGCTTGAGGATTTGGACCGACGCTTTGAGGAGCTCGAGGAGGGTAACAAAGAGCTTCGTGGAGAGTTGCTCTGTTCCTTAAACTCCATCTCTGACGTGTTGAGGAAAGAGATCCAAGCCTTCCAAAACTGAGTTCTTGGTGAGCTTGAAACCATGCGTGGGGAAATAGAGGATGTGAAGGCACATTGGGCGCTATGCAAAAGGGCAGTGACTAGTGGTGTGGTCACTACGCACTCAACCCCCAAGATTGATGTACCCAAGCCTAAGGGCTACCATGGGGCAAGGAATGCAAGGGAGCTTGATAACTTTCTTTGGAGCCTGGAGCAATACTTCGAAGCCATGACCATTGATGATGAAGCTACCAAGGTAAAAACGACTCCTCTTTACCTCCACGATACTGCGGCATTGTGGTGGCGACGACGACATGCCGACATCGAGAGAGGTACGTGCTCTATCGAATGTTGGGATGATTTCAAGAAGGAAATTAAGAAGCAATTTTATCCCGAGAATGTTGAGTATGAGTCTCGTGGTAGACTTAGACGTCTATCCAATAAGGGGACTATCGGGGACTACGTGAAGGAGTTTTCAGAGCTCTTTCTTGAGATCCCGGATATGTCTGAAAAGGATTCCCTCTTTACTTTTATGGATGGACTCCAACCATGGGCTAAGAAAGAGTTACAACGTCGTGGTGTGCAAGACCTTGCGTCGGCTATGGCGGTGGCAGAATCCTTGATTGAGTTTTCTAGGAGGGGGGATTCTTCTAAACTTAAGGGACCGATCCATAAGGGGAAGGGTGGGGGAGGAGACAAAGGCAGCTACAGCCCCTAAGGAAGGTCAGACGAGGCCACCAAAGAGCAAGGGAAAATACCACCAGGACAACAAGGGTGGTGGTGACAAGCATAAGGCCCCATTGGCATGCTTCTTGTGTAGTGGGCCACATCGGGCAATGGATTGTCCAAAGAGGGGGAGACTCACTGCCATCATTCAGGCAGAGGAGGAGAAGCCAACCCAGGAGGAGACGCGCATGAGTTCTCTCCAAATCCTCACTGCAATCAAGGGCAAGGTGGAAGTCCCAAAGACTATTTCTAGGGGACTTATGTATGTAGAAGCTCACGTAGGGGAAACGTCCAGCCATGCTTTGATGGACACTGGGGCAAGCCACAACTTTGTTGCTAGGGGTGAAGCAGAGAGATTAGGTCTCAAGGTCTCCAAGGAAAATGGTTAGATCAAGGCGGTTAACTCGGAGGCTAAGCCTTTGTTTGGTGTAGCACGTGGGGTGAAGCTGCGCATCGGCGAGGGGCAAGGTGATGTTAACTTCTCGGTGGTTCCTATGGATGATCACTCTATGGTGCCGGGCATGGAGTTCATGGAGAGTGTCAAGGCACTCCCTATCCCCTTTGCTAATTCTGTGTGCATCATGGAGGAGGGAGCAACATGCATGATTCCTGCAACCAAGGGGTCTAGCAAAGGCCCTAAGATTCTATCTGCAATACAATTCTCCAAAGGTGTAAGGAAGAAAGAAGCCAATTACCATGCTACTCTGCGAGAGGTGACAACCCAAGAACTGCCTTGCATGGAAGGTATACCAAGGGAGATACAAGCTGTCCTTGAGAAAAACCTTGAGGAAAACAAGGACATGATGCCCAAGGACCTAAGAGACTACCACCTAGGCGGGAGGTGGATCACAAGATAGAGTTGGAACCGGGTGCCAAACCCCCTGCCATGGCACCTGACCGCATGGCACCCCCGGAGCTAGTGGAGCTTCAGAAGCAATTGAGGGAGTTACTTGATGCGGGATACATCCAACCCTCCAAGGCACCTTATGGGGCGCCAGTGTTGTTCCAAAAGAAGCATGATGGGTCGCGCGGTTATGCATATTTGTTAATTCATCAAGGTGACGGTGAAGAACAAGTACCTCATCCCTCTCATTGCCAATTTGTTAAATCAGCTTGGCGGAGCACAGTATTTCACTAAGCTAGACTTGAGATCGGGGTACTACCAAGTGAGGATAGCCGAAGGAGATGAGCCTAAGACCACATGCGTAATAAGGTATGGCTCTTACGAGTTCCTGGTTATGCCTTTTGGCCTCACGAATGCACCAGCCACATTCTGCACTCTCATGAACAATGGCTTCCATCCTTTCTTGGATCGATTCGTTGTTGTCTACTTAGATGACTTAGTGGTGTATAGCACCACATTAGATGAGCATGTTGAGCATTTGAAGCAAGTCTTCCAAGTGTTACGAGAAAACCAACTCTATGTGAAAAGGAGAAATGCTCATTCGCCCAAGAGGAGGTGACTTTCTTGGGGCACAAGATTGGCGATGGTAAGCTAAGGATGGATGAAGGCAAAGTGCAAGCCATACAAGAGTGGATGCCTCCCACTAAGGTCACAGAGTTACGCACTTACGCTCATTCCTTGGCTTGGTTAACTACTATAGGCGCTTCATCAAAAGCTACTCGCCAAAAGCAGCTCCATTGACAGATCTCTTGAAGAAAAACCACCCTTGGGAGTGGACGGCCGCATGCCAACGAGCCTTTGAAACATTGAAAAAGGCTGTCATGGAGGAACCTGTCCTGGCTCTTCCTGACCACACCAAGCCTTATGACGTAAACACTGATGCGTCAGACTTTGCAATAGGAGGAGTTCTAATGCAGGATGGCCATCCCATTGCATATGAGAGCCGAAAGCTCAACGACGCAGAACGGCGGTACACGTTGCAAGAGAAGGAGATGACCGCTGTTGTACATTGCTTAAGAACATGGCGACATTACTTATTGGGTTCCAAGTTCGCAGTGAAGACGGACAATGTTGCCACAAGTTACTTTCAGTCCCAGAAGAAGTGAAGTCCCAAGCAAGCACAGTGGCAGGCCTTCTTAGTAGAATTTGACTACACCCTGGAGTACAAGCCAGGGTCCCAGGGAAAGTGAACTTAGTAGCAGATGCTCTGAGTCATAAGGCCGAGCTTACTGCATTGAGTTGTCCCAATTGTCCACTACTAGATCGGGTTAAGGAAGGGTTGCAGCATGACCTGACGGCCAAGACTACCATCGATTATGCGAAAGAAGGGAAGACGCGACGGTTTTGGCTAAAGGGTGATTTGGTCTACACGAAGGGGGACAGGCTCTATGTTCCTAAGTGGGGGAATCTTAGGCGAGACTTTCTCAAAGAATGTCATGATACCAAGTGGGCTGGACATCCCGGATTGCACCAGACGCTAGCCCTTGTAGATGACATATACTATTGGCCTGGCCTATGTGAAGACTTGTCATGTGTGCCAACAAGACAAGGTCGAGCACCACTCTCTAGCAGGCTTACTTGAACCACTGCCCATACTAGAGCATCCATGGGAGAGCATCTCTATGGACTTCATCACTAAACTGCCAAAGTCAGAGGGTTGTAGTAGTATCATGATAGTGGTTGACAGATTCTCCAAGTATGGTGTGTTCATACCGGCTCCAACAGAGTGCACAGCAGAAAAAGCGGCTAAGCTATTCCTAAAGCACGTGGTGAAGTATTGGGGAGTTTCTAAATCCATCATCAGCGATCGAGACTCACGCTTCACTGGCCGATTCTGGACAGAACTCTTCAAACTCATGGGAACAGATCATAAATTCTCTACCAGCTACCACCCCCAAACAGATGGGCAAACAGAGCGGGTGAATGCATTGCTGGAGATGTATTTGAGGCACTATGTGGGAGAAAACCAACGGGATTGGGCCAAGTTGTTGGATGTTGCCCAATTCTCCTATAACTTGCAGCAAAGCGAGTCAACAGGCCACAGGCCACAGTCCGTTCGAGCTTGCCACATGACAACAACCTCTAACGCCACAAGTGGTTGCTACGGGTTACGCGGGAAGGAGCCCAACTGCTTATAAAATGGGCAAGGGGTGGCTTGAACAAGCAGACATCGCACGACCCTACTTAGAGAAGGCATCTAAGAAAATGAAGAAGTGGACTGACAAGAAAAGGCGTGTGGTGGAATACCAAGTGGGTGACCATGTCTTAGTAAAGCTTTTAGCACACCAAAGGTCACAACAGAATCGGCACAAGGGGTTGGCAAGGAGATACGAAGGTCCTTATCAGATAACTAAGCGCATAGGCAAAGCCACTTACCAACTCCAATTGCCGCCTGAGCTAAAGATTCACCTGGTCTTTCATGTTAGTCTTTTAAAACCCTATCATGTCGATGGGGAAGATCCAAGCCGGGGTGAGTCTAGGAGTTTCCCAACAGCCATAGTGGCCTCATATGACAAAGAGGTAGACTACATCCTTGCTGATCGGGAGGTACGAAGATCTGGCATTGCAAAATACAAAGAGTACTTGGTGAAGTGGAAGAACTTACCTGACAGCGAGGCAAGTTGGGAACCTGAGAACGCGTTACAACAGTTCAAGAATGCGATCGGGAGGTTCAAGGAAGAACGGATGACGAGGGCGTCGCCAGATTAAGTGGGGGAGAATTGTCACAGGAAGAATTCTAGAAACTTCTAGACATATCTAGAATAACGTAGAAGATTCCGGAATGTCCTAGAATGTTCTAGGCATCTCTAGAATTTTGTAGATAACTCTAGAATCTTCTAGACTCTCTAGAATTATGTAGGTTATTCTAGAACCTTCTAGAACTTGGTAGACGGGTAGAAGAGTCTAGAAGTAGAGGCATGTGAATAATTTAGAGGAGGATGTACTTGGAATATTCTTAGAATACTCTAGAAGAAGAAATGTGTAGAAAGGGGTCTAGAAAGTTCCCCTTATGCCTATAAAGGTTGAGAACCCCTCATTTGTGAATCACCTCGGAAAGTTGTGAGGTTCCTTCAATTAATTGAAGCTCTCTTTCTATACTCTAAATGTGTTCTTTTACTCTTAGCGTTCCCCAAGTTGGGTAGAAGGCTGACTTGTGCTAAGCATTGGGGTGCTAAGTGCAACTGCCGCACGGTTTTAGTTAACGAAACTGCTAAGCCCGTGACAGCTGGCAACCCTAATCTCTAGAAAATATCTCAAATGAACCGGTCTTTGATCTTAAAGACCTTTTGTTGGAACTGCACTGTTGGATTCTTGCCTAATCATCTCCCGTAAGAATGATATCATCCATATATAAAATCAAAACAGTAGTTCCTTCTAGCCTTTGTTTTACAAAATATGGTCAACACAACTTCTTTTAAGCCCAATTTGTAACATAGTACTATTGAACTAAAGAAACCATGCCCTGATTGACTGCTTTGCACCATAGGTTAACTTTTTGTTCCTGCATACACTCTGTTCTATCCTTTGAGTAACAAAATCAGGTGCTTGAGTCATATAATCTTGCAAATCTACATAGAGGTATGCATTCTTAACATCAAGCTAATACAAAGGCCATATTAGATTAGTTGCGATGGAGATCATAACTCTCACAGAGTTCGTTGTTGTTATTGGGGCAAATATTTCTGTATAATTCACTCCATACACCTAAGTATATTCTTTAGCAACCCAAATGAGCTTTTTTCCTTTCAATTTCCTCATTGGGTTTACTTTACTTTATGTAGATCCATCGGCAACCGACAAACGCTTTACCTTTCGGTAATGTGACTAAGTCCGAAGTATGATTCTTCTCTAAGGCTTGCATCTCATCTTCCATAGCTTTCCTCCATTTTGGATGTGCCATAACTTCTTCTAGTCTCTTAGGTACACTATAAGAAGAAACAACTGCCACAAATCCTCTATAGAAGGGAGATAAACAGTCATAGGAAACAAAATAGTTTATATAATGAGCTGTGCAAGTTCTCTTTAAATCAGGATCATTAGAGGAAGAAACAATAGGAAGTACAGGGATTGTAGGAGCCAAAGAAGGAGATATAGTTGGGAAAGAGTCAGATTGCGGTGGATCATAAATCTATTGGTGTGCACTTCCCCCTTTTTCTTTCGTATGTGATGATTCTCGTACCTTACTTTTCTGGTAAGTCTCTTTTTTTGGACGAAGATGGGAGATGACTCTCCTCGATGATAGGGGCAGGAAGAACAATTTTCTCTTCTCGTTTATGCTACTCGTGAGGAGACTTAGGGAGATCCTCCCTCACTTAAAAATTATGGTACATCCTCAAAGAATGAAACATCCATGGAGACACTATTTTCCGTTGGTGGGTTCAACGCACTTATTTCCTTTTTGAGATCGACAATACCCAAAAAAGACACATTAATAGAACAACTAGAGAACTTATCTCTAGATGGACACTAGTTCTGAACAAAACAAACACACATGAAAATACGTAGAGTAAATATTGATGGTGAGCAAACAGATTCCAAACATTCAACAAGGGATTTATTATTCAACATAAAATATGTTAAACAATTTACTTAACAACATACAATTAATATAGCATCACACCAAAGCCGTTAGGAACTTGCATTTTAGTGAGGAGGGCTCGAACAACTTCCTAGAAGTGACAATGCCTTCTTTCTGTGACACCATTTTGCTAGGTGGGGATTGTGAGGACCAGAGGATTTAAATTCGATTCCATTACTTTGCAAATAACTTTGGAGATCATGTGAGAGGAATTCCCCTCCATTGTCAGAATGAGTTTTTTGATCTTGCATCTATTTATGAAAGTTTTGATGAGGTTTATTACCTCTGAGTGATCCTCATTAAATAGACCCAACTCATTTGAGTGGACATCATCAATCAATGAAACCTAATATCTGAAGCCAGAATAAGATACAATGGGAGGAGGGTCCCCAAACATCTGAATTTATTACTTAAAATGGAAATGAACACCTATTACTTAAACTATTTGGATAACTAGAACGATAATGTCTAGCAAGTTCACATGTTTCACATTTCACACTTAAAATTATCACAATCCACTGAACTAAGATAGAGAAATTATAACTTAAGACTCGAAACTAACAGATGCCGGTTCGACAATGCCATCTATGGAAATTATCCTTATTCTTTATCAGCAACACAACATAGGTGATCTAGGAGGTACAATCCGCCAAATTCACACCCTCCACTAATCGTCTTCTTTGTGTGTAGGTCCTGTAATACACAACCAGAACGAATGAAGGTTATGCTACAATTCAAGCCTTTTTTTTTATTGATAACTCAGCAATTCAACTTTTAGTTAAGGAACTAAAAGAACGAATATTTTTAGACAGAGTTGGAACATGAATAACAAAATTAAGGGCTAATGATGATGAAATAGGAATGTTTCCTTTATTCGAAAAACCTTAATAGGGGTTTCATCAGCTAATCTAACATTATTAACAGATTCCAAGAATTCTAGAGATGTAAAAAGATGAGACATACTACTCATATTATCACTTGTCCTAGAGGCAGTCACTCAGGGGATCTGACAAGAAGTATGAGTGGCACGGAAGGCGGTCGAAGTATCTGAATGTCAAAGAGAAGCTGAATGAGTAGATGACATGCCATGGAGGCGCCGCATCTATCGGACCATAGAATAATACTCAAACTGGAAAATCTGGATCATATCAAGGTCAGTATGACTTCTGAGGAGAATCTATACCCCAGTAAACTATTTCATAACTTACTTGACCATTGCAAAAATTGGTGTCATTTAACTGGATACTCGTAGTTTGCTACCCCGGACTTGTAATGCTTGTCTGGGAAGCCTCTTGGGACATTAGAGGACTATTCCTTAGCCCTTGGTGGTCACACTATATTGGTGTTTCAAAATGATGCAAGCTAAAACTCAGCCAGGGATAATTTGAGTTGCCTTGACTCGGGGCTGAGTACTCGCTTGATAGAGCCAATTCAAGCGAGTCCTGGACGTGCTGTTGTTTTAAGGAGACGACAAACAAAAATAGGGTTGGAAATATTGCGAAAGAAGTAGGTGATTTGGCCTGTCAGAAGCTGACACTTTTCTAAAAGTTGTTACAGTTGGAGATGACAAACCAAATAGGGGTGGAAATATTGGGAATAGGGCTGCAAACAAGCCGAGCCGAGCCGAGCCGAACATTTGGTTGTTCGTGCTCGGCTCGCTAAGTTTGAGGCTCGACTCGTGACGAGCTTTTTTTTTTGGGCTCGTGTTCGGCTCGCCAAAATTTCACAAAGCTCGAGCTCGGCTCGGCTCGTTTAGTAAACGAATGAGCCCGAGCCGAGCTTTTAATGAGCCGAGCCTTAAAATCAAATAAATACCATCAGTTCTCATTATCTAAAACAAACAGGGCCTGTGACTGAAATACCCCTATTTCAGGCTCAACGGCTGAAAGGGTTTGATTCTCTTCATGGATTTGGGCAAAACAACCCTAAGTGAAGCCATTGAGTAAAGAAAAAAAAAATCCGTTGAGGAGAGAGTGAGAAAACGGCTGAAAGGGTTTGATTCTCTTCATGGATTTGAGAAAAACAACCCTAAGTGAAGCAATTGAGTAAAGAAAAAAAATCTGTTGAGAAAAGAGGGAGAAAAATACCTGCAAAGGAGAGGAACCCTAGCTTGCTTTGATGGAGAAGACCTCTGAATCTCTTTTGCTTTTGCTTTGATGGAGAAGAAGAGGGTTGCTTATCTGAGAAGATAAGTCTGCAGAAACGTCCTTTCCTGTCGTATCAATTGAGAAGTGCGATGGAATTTTTAATTTCCAAGAGGGAAAATAGAAGGGCTCGACTGGGATTTTGAAAGAGCTAAAAGTAAGTCTCCTTTCCAGCGGGACCCACTTAATGAACCAATAGGGAGTTAATGTAGAGCCATGCACAGATAAGCTGCACATACTCGATTTCCTCTCTCTCTCTCTCTCTCTCTCTCTCTCTCTCTCTATATATATATATATATATATATATATATATATATATATATATATATATATATATATAACGAACATAATCCAAGCTTTAAAGCTCGGCTCGGCTTTATGAACCGAGCCTAAAAAGTTCACGAGCTTGTTTGATCCGAACTATACAAAGCTCAAGTTCGGCTCGTTTATTTGACGAGCCTAATTTTTGACCTCCATGCCCCTGATCCCTTCCCCCGGGGTAGATCCCTACAAATCCAATCACCCTAGCCTCTTTCGTACTTTTGCCCGATGATGTTTCTCCATAAAGCTTCCTTCTCCACTCCGAACCTCCATAGCCACTTACCCAATAGTGATTTGTTGCGTAGTCTTTATTCCAATTCTAAGGCTGTATCATCACCCCCACCCCCACCCCCCCCCCACCCCCGTCTTTTTTTTTGCCTTGCATACCGTTTTCCACTTTAGTAGGCGCTTGAATTTCTTCCCATCCTCCGGTCCTTCCCATAGGAAATCCCTTGGTAGTTGCTTTATACGCTTCACCACCAACGCTGGAATTTTGAACATGGACATGAAATAAACAAGGCCGCCTTGATCAGTGTTATCCTCCCCCCAAAAGATAGGTACTTCTTCCATGATGCCAATTTCCTTTCAACCCACTCAATGATTGGGTCCCATTGCAACTTGGTTGGTATCCCAAATCTCAGTGGAATTCCAAGGTAAGTAATAGGAAGTTTTGAAGCCGTACACCCCAGCCAATCGGCATAAGCATCGAACAGATGGTCATCGACATTAACCCCAACGATCGTTATATAAATTTATTCTAAGTCCCGTAGTTATTTCAAACCATCTGAAAAGGAACTTTAAGTGGACCATCTGTGATTCGCCTCCTTGAAAGAAGACCAACGTATTGTCGGTAAACTGTAGGTGAGTAACATGTGTTGAATTAACCGAGACTTTAAGTCCCGATAGGAATCCCTTCTCTTCCGCCTTGATGAAGAGGGCACTCAGAGCTTCCACCATAGTAATAAAGACGTAGGGTGATAATGGGTCACCTTGGCGTAGTCCCCTAGAAGAACCGAAGAATCCTTCGGGTGAACCATTTATAAGTATTGAGAAAGATGCGCTAGAGATACACGCTCTCATCCATCCACGCCATTGGTCACCAAGCCCCATTTGGCCGAGAATATCGTACGCCTTCTCCAAGTCCGCTTTAACAATCATCCCACTCTGACCATCGCGCTTAAGGGTGTCAAGAATCTCGTTCGTAATCAATATTCCATCAAGAATCTGTCTTTCGTTCACAAATGCCCGATGGAATTTTGAAATCACCTCCCCAATGATTTCTCGAAGTCTTCTGGCAAGTATTTTGGCAAGTAGCTTATACATTCCATGCACAAGACTTATTGGCCTAAAGTCTTTGATTTCAACAGCACCCTCCTTCAGTAAAAGAGTGATAAAGGTGGAATTGACTGCTCTGTTAAGATTTCCCTATAATGGAATTCATGAAGGAGAGGACATCATCTTTTATAGTCTCCCAGTGACTGTGATAAAAGGACATTGGGAACCCGTCCGGACCGGGAGGCTTTTCCTTTTCAAAAGACGAAAGAGCGGCTTCAACTTCCTCAGTTGTGAAAGGGCGTTCATGCCATACCTTACGATCATGCGATATCCTCTTAAACTGTAACCCTTCCAGTCTCGGCCCCCACCAACGCTTTGATGCGTAAAGCTTCTTGTAGTAGTCACCTATAAATTCCCGAATCACGATTTTTTCCTCCACTAGTTCGTCATCCACCATAAGGCTTTTTTATAGCGTTTATCCTGCGTCTTGAATTTGTTGCTATACGATGAAAAAACTTTGTATTTCCATTACCTTCCTCGAGCCACGTAGCTCGGGATTTTCGCCTCCAGCTGATCTCCTCTCTCCGCAAGATTTCCTCATACTCAGCTTTTATTTCCACCCCCCTCTGCTGTTCGTTGTCCCCCAGATTTGCTGCTACTTCCCTTTCCTCCAATTGCCCTAATTCCGTGATGATTTCCTCCTTTCGAAAACCCTTAGTACTCATCCTGTTTTGCCCATTCCTTGATCTCGTTTTTCAAATTTTGCAGCTTTTTACATAAGATATATCCTTTTCACCCGTCAACAGAAACATCATTCCACCAATTCAGAATCTTCGAATTGAACTCCTTCAATTCGCATAAGACCGCATCCACCCGGAATGGTCTAGGTCCTCCCGAGGAGACCGATAGTTCCATGAGTACTGGGTTGGGGTCGGAAGTAGGCTTCGGCAATGCCCTCTGGCTAATTCGTGGGAGCATTTACTCCCATTCCTTCGATATAAGAATCCGAATCAATCTACTTAGAACCAGGTTCTCTTGATTATTAGACCACGTCCCACGTAAACTTTGCCCCCCTCAAGAGGGAGATCAATCATTTCACAATCTTGGATGAGAGTTGATAATCTATGCATACTGGTGGTGATTCGCCCTCCACCATTTTTCTCTCGTGGAAATTGTATCGTATTGAAATCCCCTCCGAGAATCCATGGACCCTGCCATTGGTTCCGAATACAGGCTAGATCCGGTGATAGATACCTCCTTGGAAGAGTCCTTGACGGACCGTAGACCACCGTCAGCATCCATAGCATATTGGTCGTAACCGTCTTGAATTTAATTGAGACCGAGTCTTCCATGTCGAAGGTCCCAACCATCTCATACAAATTGTCTTTCCAAATAACAATGATACCCCCGGCAGTACCTATGGCTTCTTTTGAAACCCAACGCCTATTCAATATATCCCAAATATCATTTATACAATTTTCCGATACCGCCGACATTTTTGTCTCTATCACAGCCATTATATCAAGCTTACGGCCATTGCATAGTTCTTTTACGACCAATTTCTTCCTCTCAGACCCCAACCCTCTTATATTCCAGAATACAATCTTTATTTCTAACACACTGATATCCGCTACAATCACCCTAAATCTGTATGAGCTTATGATGAGGTTATGAAGTTCTTTTACCTAAATCTTTATTAATATCCCTGTTTGTCAAGAGTGATGATTAATTGACTGACATTCTAGCTGAAGCTCTTGGAGGGACAAGTTCCAGGAGATATTTGTTGACAAGCTGTGGATGGTTTACTTACATGGTTTTGCTTGAGGAGTAGTGCCACATAGCATTGGTTTGTGTTGGTGTTGTATAACGTGGCCAAACATTTTTCACTCAAGGATATGCCTGTCTTTTCATCTTCATTTTGTGCAACTTGTAGAACTAACATTATGCATTATAAATCATCACTTTATGGCTTCTCAATCTCGTGGGTGCTCGAATTTCTTCTGAGTCACAGCTATTAAGGTCTATGTATGCCTTATCTGACAATCTGTACATAACTTCTCCTAACCATTGTAATTAAATTGAATTGTATCAGTCAAATATGTGCATACCCTTCTTCGCTTTAGAGGGGGCACTGGGTGAAGCTCAACACAGCATGACAAGTCTTGTGACAACTTTTCCTTCAAGCTCAATTTGTTCCAAGCACATTGTATTTGTTTTGTAAAGAAAAGGATCTTACTTTCATTAAAGACCTAGAAATACAATTCTTCAATTTAGAATAACTCGAAATTTTTTACCATGTACTACAGCATCCGTTGTTGTATTCTGTAGTTTACCATGCTTATGTATAGTGTTTTTCTTTTATGTAATTCACTTGTGTAGGTTGCAACATGACATAATTGCATGCAAGGACTAATGGTGCTAGTGTATGTTTGCAGGGTCTAAGAGGGCTTTATGCAGGTTTCTATCCTGCAGTTCTGGGTTCAACTATTTCTTGGGGGTTATATTTCTTCTTGTAAGTCTTGCGAGATATCCTTTCTGATATATTTGTTTCATAATATAGTTGCTGGTTTTTACTTAGATGAATAGCTGAGCCTGACTATCAACTTAAGGATGATGGACTCATTAATTCCATGCAGTGTTTTCAGAGGTGTAATAGGCGACGTGTGAGGTGCAAGCCTCATGCATTTCATGACTTTTAAATAAAAATAAAGAAAAATATAAGGAAATACCAAATTTTTTTAGAAAGTACAGAAAAAATATACTTAATTTAGAACAAAATATCATCATCCAACCCTCAATACACTAATAACATAAAGGATCTATCATTACCAAGTTATCAACCAAATAATGCGATATAGACAGAGAATAGATTTATTTACAAGTTTATAGTACCTTCCTCAATTTTCCTGGTAAAAAATATAAATGCACAATGTCATAACCCATCAAATATAATGACCTATGTCGCCCTCTCAATGTCAACATCAAAATCACTCCAGCAGCCATAAATATTTGTGAAAATAACTTTGAATGAATTTATAATGAAAAAACCCCAATAAATTAGGGATTTTAACTCACCAAGTGAAGGTATGCATAATCACAAAGTAATCCACCACCATTAGCTTCGTTTTTAAACCCACTAAAAGCGACAATTTTTTTTTTCTTTAAACGGTTTGTGAGAAATCATAAAAACAAGATGTGGGGAAAAAATACCCCAAAACTCCCAAACTATCTGAACTCTCTAGAAAACCATTCTTAGATTTAAAATGAGTCTTATTAGAACACACTTAACCTAACATTATCATTAGTAGGTGTTTAGGAGAAGAAAAGACATTAAACAGTGAAAAAAAATGAAATTTTGGGGGGTTTGGGTCATCAAATTGTCAATTTTTTTGTCATAGGCTTAAAAGGCGTAGGAGGCGTATGCCTCAAGTGAACGGTGTACACCTTTTATGCCTTTGATTGCCTTTCCTCTCCCAGGCTTATGCCTTCTCCTAAACAGCTTGAGGTGTTTTTAATGCCTCACCTTGAGGCACTCCTGACGGCGTACACCTGTGGCGCCTTTGAAAACAATGATTCCAACTCATTAGAAATAGAAGTTGGTTAAAACATTTGTTTCATCCTACACTCTGTAATTGTTTTAGCATTTGTCCTCTTCTAAGTTCCAAGGTATTTTGGTCTTCCATTTCTTTTTGTTAATGTATATTGCTATTTAGTGTTGCTTGTCTTTTTAATCATGTAAGCCCAAGGGTTCCCATGGGTTCAATCATTCACCTTACCTTCTTGTTTCGATGCTAGCAAACCTAAATTGATTAGCATTAATGGACTAATGTGTTGCCTTGAGATGTTGTGCTCTATACAAGAATATTGCTATTTAGTGTTGCTTGTCTTTTTAATCATGTAAGCCCAAGGGTTCCCATGGGTTCAATCATTCACCTTACCTTCTTGTTTCGATGCTAGCAAACCCAAATTGATTAGCATTAATGGACTAATGTGTTGCCTTGAGATGTTGTGCTCTATACAAGAATTTGATGTCATATCGCCATTACACAACTCAACACAATACATGGCTTGCGGATCCACACACACAACGATTAAAGAGCTTGCACTCACAGTGAAGACATCATCATTTGGAGGATGTTCAAGTCAAGAAGCCCGAGATAAAGTTCCCACAAGTTGCCTATTAAGTGTTAAGCAAGGTTTTAAATCTCGGTTTCGGTTTCGGTTTCGGTCATCACCGAAACCGAAACGTACGAAATTTCGGACGAAATCTTATAAAAATTTCGGTGAAATCAGAAATTTCCGAAACGTTTCACCGAAATTCCGGAAATATCACCGAAAACGTTTCGGCGAAGTTTGGTACTTTTCCGACTCACTGTGAATTTCGTTTCGTTTTCCACCTCGTTTCGGCCGAAATTTAAAACCATGGCGTTAAGTAGAAGCTTGGAGATGAACTAGCCATTGGTGACACCTCATGTACATTTCAACATGCATTGAAGATTGGAGGAAGTCACAAGAGCCAAATCAAGTTCAAGAAGTTCGCTCACAAGTGAAGAAGTCCAAGAAAGTGCCAAGAAGGCAAGACATTCTTAGAAGACTTGGTATACACTTTTAGAATGTATTTTGGAGTCATCTTGATTTTATGTTAAATGCACTTTCAATAGGTTTTCAAATGATTTTCATACTTAACTTTTATATATTTGGAAACCATCAACACACCCAAAAATGTGTTTGAAAACCTTGGACTAAAGCCTAAAGACCATGGCCCAAAGCCCCTGAATTTTAAATGTTAAAAAGGAATTTCAAACAGGGCCGGTCGACCGGGGTGTTCCAGGTGACCGCGGAAGCAGTGCTGGAAATCCAGCACTTGCATTTCAAACGCGGGCCCAGGCGACAACGGAAATGGTTCTGTTGAAGCAGAATCATTCCGACATGGTTTGGGGCGGGCGACCTTCATGGGTCGGTTGACTGCAGATAGTGTTTTGAGCGGAAATTTAAATCAAACAGATTGCCCTCGTCGGGCGACCGCCATGGGCTAGTCGACCCTGACGGTTTGAAATTTGAAATTAAAAAAACAGAGCCCGTTAAGGGCGGGCGACCGCCGTACCTTGGTCGACCGCCACGGCCTTGAAAATTAGCTGTTGTTTGACTTTTTCAACCCAGATTTTTACAGTTTTACCCCCAAACGGTCATATTTCTTCAAGGGCTATATATACACTATCAAAACCTTTGTAATTAAGCTTTTGAACATTTTGAAAGATTAAATCTCATCCTATTGAGCTAAAACTTTCATATCAAAAGTTTAACCTCTTTGAACTTGTATTTTTACATTCTATCAAGAGGATCTCCATTAGGCTTTTACATTTTTTTATCTTTGGAGAGTTTGTGAGCTACATTGTTTGTAATCCGCCTATCAAGAGGCAAAGAGAGAGTTCTTATTTTTAGTTCTTCATTGTATTGAGGGTCTTGGATTCGGCTCGGTAACAAAGGTGAATCCAGTGTAAGAGGGAGCATGGAAGCAGGATTCTTCCTTGGGAGCCTTCGATTCTCGCTTTCGATTCCTGTTTCGATTCCCGCTCTGGCAACCTTGAGTAGGATTTTTCCCTGGGAGCCTTCGATTCCCGCTCTGGCCACCTTGAGAGGGAGTGTCCCCTTGCAAGGCTTCGTGCAGAAAGGGTTTGTCCCCTTTGGAGATTGGAGAAGGTGCTTGTACGGCTTGGAGATTCGCCATTGAAAAATCTCATCTTTTAGTGGAGTTCCCAAGGAGGTAAACTTGGAAGAGTGGAGTAGGTCTTGTGATAGACCGAACCACTATTAATCTTGTGCCTTGTGGTTGCTTCTACTTCTCCTTCCCTTTGCACATTGGTGATTGGTAAACTCTAACCCTAATTTTTGTTTATGTTTCATTGAACAAGGGTTAGTAAATGTAAATGATTGTTATATATAAACCCTAGCTTTACTATCTTATTATTTGAACAAGGGTTTGATTTAATCAACTTAAAAATTGGCAAATTGATTTTAATCTTCCAACTAATTAAGCCAAGATTTTTAATTAGCCAATTCACCCCCCCTCTTGGGTTGTCACACTTGCATTTCAAATCTTTCTTCTTGATAGACACAATCTCTATCTATATTTGTGCACATGATATATGTAAATCATGCCATTGTTTATTGAGAGAAGCATATGGCATGCATTCTTATGGAACAGTGAAGAAACAAAAAGAGGTTATGTAACACCTTAACCCATGCTCTCCCTCATGCACACACACTTGTTATTTTTAATTCTTTGAATGGAGTGTCATTAACAATAGTGATGTTATATTTAGTTCTTTGAAAATCGAGTGTCGTTATCAATATATAAGCTATAGTTAGTTCCTGAAAAGGGGTGTCATTACTAAGATTTAAGTTGTGTTTACATTCTTGAAAGAAGTGTCTTTATAAAAAATAACGAGCCTTTCAAATCTTTTTTAAAAAGTCAATTATTTATTTGGTTGCTTTAAATATCCTAGATTTTTATCACGATGAGTAGTCAGTTAGTTAGGAAAGAGATTCTCTTATGGATTGTTACGTCATACATTTTGGATAAAAGCCTTAGTTACTAAGAGTTATCTTGTTTGTTAAAATAGTTAGCAATTAAGGGTGTGCTAGTATTTTATTGGTTGAAATAGATAGCAAGTGGGTGGACGAATCATACATGGACTTTTAGTTGTGAAAAGTAGATTTTTATTGAACTCAAATTGGAATAGGTAAAGAGTCCTAAGCTAAATAGGAAACTGTCATCCCTTATATAAATATAAAATAAGGCTTTCTTTTACCTTTTATACTCGACAGTAGAGGGAAAAAAGAAGAAAAAAAGCGATTACAGTAGAGAGAGGAAGAAAAAGGGGAGTTTCTTCCAGAATATTCTTCCAGGTACTTTTCTTCTTCTTCCTTATTTATTTTGACTATTGTTTTAAGGTTTAAATCTAATTTGAACATAGGGTTTTCTTTTGTGTAAATCGCATGTTAGTTTGTAAGGTTTTTCTTAGGTTTCTTGTTTGTTCCCGTCACCGCCATTGTCACTCCGTTGAACGGCTGGATCCTTTTCTGTTGCCGGCTTGTCGACGTGGTGAGATCTCGGCTGGCGGCGATCCGAACCATGGCCGTGGTTCATATATATTGCACTGTAAAGAAATCTTGTTGTAACCCAAAAACTATTTTCCAAATAGGTTTTAAAGGCAACTGGTGTTGAAAGAGAAGAATGACAGTAGCCGTAACTATGTGAAACTTTTGGAATTTATTTTTTCTACAGAACAATGGTAGTAGCTGTAATTTTATTAAGCTTTGTGAATGGCACTAGCCGTAAGTTCGAATAACTAATGTGACATTGCTTTTACGGAGGAACTTTGTAATCATTACTTTTTATATCATAAACTTTATGAAAAAAATTACCTTTCCATGGCAAACTTTGTGGGTATTACTTTTTATATGATAGCTTTTGTGAAAATTACTTTTTACAAGTGGCCTTTGTGAAAATTACTTTCTACCTAGTAACTTTATTAGAATTATTTTTACATAGTAGCTTTGTTGAATAGTGTATTGCAATTTTGACAGTGACACTATCGGTATCATGTTTTACCTATACACTAACTCTATGAATATTAAGTCCTACACAGTAATTTTACATACCCAAGAGTGAGCTTAAACGGGAAATTATAGTCATGGCGATATTTTTTTTGGTAAATGGAATTTTTGTTGTAATGGGCTTGGATTTAGAATTTGGACCTAGAATCGCCCGGTTGATTGACCATTGAGGGGGGTTAGTCGACCGAGCCAGGAGTGTTGTCCAAGGATATTTTAATCCAATTTATTCTCATGAACACTCTCTTGTATTCAGAATTAACCATTTTAATTGTATTTTAATGACCCGAACCTTATTTGACAGGGTATTCGATTCCGATCTTCGAGGGATTGGATAGAGGACTTTCTTAAAAGAATTATTTGGACTTTGTTTAGGCATCGAAGAAGGTAAGTGGTTATACTTCTTACTTAGTTGTTTTCCCTAAATTATTCCAAGAACTATTATTTAAATGAATTGTTGGACAATTGTAAATTGGTTTCGAAATGATTCCTTCTTTAAAAAAATTTGTCTTTATGATAATTGAAAAATATTTCCAAAGAGAAATTCTATTGAAATTGTAGTACTCCCATGTTTTAAATGATAAGAGACCAATATGCAATATTGTAAAAATATGTGGATTGGGATTACTCGTATTATTATTTGATTTCTAAAAGTGTATAGTATATCGAATAGTGTTTATTTCAATATTTTGTTCTATGGATTTTCAGTTGGAGTACATAAGATCCTGCAGTGGGGGTTAATCGCTGACACATGATCATGTTTTATTGATTATATGGAACTCTAAAGTGAAAGTGAATTGTGCTTGCCCAAAAGTGGTGACTTAGTGTAATCGTAGTTCCAATTATTGTAGATTCCAAGTTCTTTTCAGAATGTAGATAGTAGTGTTTAACCTATATATGATTAATATTTCAACGGTTAACTTGTTTTCTTAACTTGAGCGCAATATTTTAACTGCTTTTGTTGGTTATCAAACGTGCATAGTTTCCCAAGTGATTGAACTATTTGGTTTTGTAGATTTCTCAGAGATTGCATATTTCTTCTTAAATTGTGACATGATTTACCCATCGATCTCCGTTTAATGTTTTTTTATTGTGGTATACTTGTCTCGGCTAAGTAAGGGATATAATCTCTTGCTGAGCATGATCTCACTCCTCACATCAAATTTTTCAGATGATCAGGATGCTTAGTGTCCCTTGCGAGAGATTGGTGAACATAGAAGACTAGTACGAAGATAGGGATTCTAATAAATGATTTAGTTATTTTATGAGTTAGAAGAACCTTTATTTATTTAATTTCGTATTGAACTATGTGAAAGAATTAATTATGTCGTTCTTTGGGATTATTTAATTATTATGTAATGGAACTAGTAGAGCATTTGATGAAATTTTTTATTTTTATTAACTGTGGGTTTTTAGTTAATTCCTTGTGCTAGTCATTGTAAATTGAAATCGACCTTTCACATTTTTTTTTTCAACCTAGAAGCATGGAACTACGATTACACTAAGTCACCACTTTTGGGCGAGCACAATTCACTTTCGCTTTCACTTTCACTTTAGAGTCACTACCGTATGGTCACTAAAACATGATCATGTGTCAGCGATTAACCCCCACTGACATGATCTTATGTACTCCAACTGAAAATCCATAGAGCAAAACATTGAAATAAACGTTATTCGATGTACTATAAACTTTTAGAAATCAAATAACAATACGAGTAATCCCAATTAACATATTTTTACAATATTGCATACTTGTCTCTTATCATTTAAAACATGGGTGTACTACAATCTCAATAGAATCTCTTTGAAAATATTTTTCAATTATCATAAAGACAAATTTTTTAAAGAAAAAATCATTTCGAAACCAATTTACAATTGTCCAACAATTCATTTAAATAATAGTTCTTGGAGTAATTTAGGGAAAACAACTAAGTAAGAGGTATAGGCACTTACCTTCTTCGATGCCTTAACAAAGTCCAAATAATTATTTTAAGAAAGTCATCTTTTCAATCCCTCAAAGATCTGAATCGAATACCATATCAAATAAGGTTCGGGTCATTAAAATACACTTAAAATGATTAATTCTGGGTACAAGAGAGTGTTCGTGGGACTAAATTGGATTAAAATCCATGGACAACACCTTTGGCTCGGTCAACTAACCCCCCTCATTGTTCAATCAGCCAGGCGATTGTAGGTCCAAATTCTAAATCCAAGCCCATTACAACAAAATATCCCTTTACTAAAAAAATATCGCCATGACCGTAATTTTTCGTTTAATCTCACACTCTTAGGTATGTAAAATTGCTGTGTAGGACTTAATATTTATAGAGTTAAAAAGTAATGATTACAAAGTTTCTCCGTAAAAGCAACTTCACAATAGTTATTTGAAATTACGGCTAGTTCCATTCACAAAGTTAAATAAAATTACAGCTACTGCCGTTGTTCTGTAGAAAAAATAAATTCCAAAAGTTTCACATAATTACGGCTATTGACATTCTTCTCTTTCAACACCAGTTGCCTTTAAAACCCATTTGGAAAATAGTTTTGGGGTTAGAATAAGATTTCTTTACAGTGTAATATATATGACCCACGGCCATGGTTCGGATCGCCGCCGGCCGAGATCTCACCATGTCGACAAGCCGGCAACAGACAAGGATCCGTCCATTCGACGGAGTGACGATGGCAGTGACAGGATCAAACAAGAAACCTAAGAAAAACCCTTCAAAATAACATTTTTTATTTACACAAAAGAAAACCCTATGTTCAAATTAGATTTAAACCTTAAAACAATAGTCAAAATAAATAAGGAAGAAGAAGAAAAGTACCTGGATGAATATTCCAAAAGAAACTCCCCTTTTTCTTCCTCTCTCTACTGTAATCTCTTTTTTTTCCTTTGTTTTTTCCTCCACTGACGAGTATAATGAGGTAAAAGAAAGCCTTATCTTACCTGGGTTTGCCTTTGGGAGTAGGGAGACCAAGTAAGATTTTGTTGGAACCTATTGTAGCAAGACTTGAAAAAGATTGGATTCCTGGAAGCGAAGACTAGTGTCCAAAGGAGGTAGAATGACTCTAATAAAGAAGGTTCTGGCAAATCTCCCTGTATATTCTCTACTCTTTTTAAATGTCCAGTTAGTGTTGAGTCGAGGATTGAAAAGATTCAAAGAAGATTCCTTTGGGGGGGTTCGAGTGAGAAGAGGGGTATCCCTTTGACTAGGTGGGAGAAGGTTTGTGTACCAATCAGGAAGGGTGGTCTGGGCATTAGGAGAATTAAAGGCTTCAATGCAGCTTTGTTGAGCCAATGGCTTTGGCGCTTTGGGGAGGAGGGCTCGGCTTTGTGGGCTAGAGTTATAGGACGTAAGTACGGGGTTCTTAGTGGCACTTGGGAATCAGATGATATCTATGAAAGAAAAGGCCTGACTATTTGGAGGGATATTTTGAAACTAAGATCTGAGTTTAGAAAGGGTTGCCGATTTAAAGTGTATTCTGGTAATCGTATCAAATTTTGGAGAGATGTCTGGTGTGCAAATGAAGCTTTGGAGATCCTTTTCCTGGAGTTAATGAGGGTTGCTGCGGATAAGGATGCTATGGTGGGTGAGTGCTTTGAAAGGGTGGATAACAAAGTGGTTTGGTGCCCGAAATTCAGAAGAAACTTTTTTGACAGAGAATTAGAGGTTCTCTCTGCATTGTTTGAGATCATTGAGAAGTGCTATATAAAGAAGTCAGGTGAGGACAAAAGGATTTGGATGTGGAACTCTTCCGGTTTTTTCTCTGTCAAATCGGCATACTCTAAGCTCGTTCCGGAGGGGGAAGATTCTTGGGTGGCTAAGGTATGGTCCTTTCAGTGCTCCCCAGAGTGATCTTCTTTGGCTGGTCTGTTTGCAGTGGGCGAATTCAAACTATCGAGTTCTTGAGGAAAAGAGGTCTCTTCCTTATCGATCATTGTCCTCTCTGCTTAGAGGACGGTGAATCTATAAACCATTTGTTCCTCCATTGTAAAATAGTAAGGCAAATATGGGGTTTAATTTTGGCAAGGTTTGGCATTAATTGGGTCTTTCCTCAGTCGATTACCCTTCAATTGGAACGCTGGGACTTTGTTCCTTGGAAGAAGAAAGGAAAGACATTATGGAGAATTTACCTTCTAGCTCTTTGGTGGTCAGTTTGGAAGGAAAGAAATGGAAGAGTATTTGAAGGAAAAGCCAGTTCCGCTTTCTCCATTTTCCAGAGAATCATTGCTCTTTCTATTCAATGGGCTAAGAGTACCTCATTGTTTAGATTCGTGTCAGCCTATGATTTATGGGAGAGGTGGGAAACAATCTGTAAGGAAGGGGTGTGTAGGTCCAAGGTTGTTCAAAAATGGGCTCAGCATCCTGAGGGATTCTGTAAGTTAAATGTGGATGGGGCATCCTTTGGGAACCCTGGTGCCTCAGGTTTTGGAGGGCTGTTGAGAGATCTTGATGGTGCTGTGAAGTGGGCCTTTTCTGGTCCAAATGGAATATCTGATTCTTCGGAGGCTGAAGTGAAAGCAGCTTACTACAGTATTCTTCATGTGGAAAGATCTATGCTCCTCCTCCTTGGAAGGGGACTAGATAAGGTGATAATGGAAGGGGACTCCTCAAATGTTGTTAGATGGCTTGCGGGTCTAGCTCCTCCTCCTTGGAGATTTCTTAGTTTTTTTGATGAAATTGCTGATTGGGTGGCTAATTCATCGATCTCCTTTCTCCATATCAGAAGAACAGCTAATGAAGAAGCAGATACTTTGGCAAAGTCTGGTGTGAGTAGGTAGTACTTGGAGTGGTTTGACGATCTTCCGCCTTGAGATACATTGTTATTCTATTTGTTTCCTTTATTTTTATTTGCTTCTTTGTAATTGGTGGACCATCTCGGTTCCGTTCTTATCTAATATATTGTGCCATTTCCAAAAAAAAAAAAAAGCCTTATCTTATATTTATATATGAAGCGATGACAACTTCCTATTTAGCTTAGGACTCTTTACCTATTCCAATTTGAGTTCAATAAAAATCTACTGTTCACAACAACTAAAAGTCCCTGTGTGATTCATCCACCCACTTGCTATCTATTTCAACCAATAAAATACGAGTCCACCCTTAATTGCTAACTATTTTAACAAACAAGATAACTCTTAGTGCCTAAGGCTTTTACCCAAAACTTGCGACGTAACAATCCAAAAGAGAATCTCTTTCCTAACCGACTACTCATGTTGATAAAAATCTAGGATATTTAAAGAAACCTAATAAATAATTGACTTTTTAAAAAAAAGATTTGAAAGGCTATTTATTTTTGTAAATACACCCCTTTTAAGAATGTAATCACAAATTAAATCTTAGTAATTACACCCCTTTTCAAGAACTAACTATAACATAGATATTGATAATGATACTTGATTTTTAAAGTACTAAATATAACATCACTATTTGTAATGACACTCCATTCGAAGAATTAAAAATAACAAGTGTGTGTGCGTGAGAGAGATCATGGATTCGGGTGTTACATCCTCGCCCAATTATAAAAATTTCTTCCACGAAATTTAAATACCTTCGTGGTGAAAAAGTTGGGGGTACTTTTCTTTTATCTCCTCCTCGAGTTCCCATGTGCCTTCTCGCTTTGAATGATTACTCCAGTGCACTTTAACATAGGGCATAGTGCAACGCCGTAGTACCTGATCTTTTCTGTCAACGATCCGGATTGGTCGCTCTTCATACGTTGAGTCCTTTCTAAGTTCCAACGTAGCTGGCTCGATCACGTGACTGGGGTCCGCAATGTACTTCCTCAGCATAGTGACATGGAATACTTTCTGAACTCCAGACAATGTAGGCGGCAAAGCAACTTGATAGGCCACCTCTCCAACTCGATCCAAAATCTCAAATGGGCCAATGTATCTAGGGCTTAACTTCCCACGCACTCCGAACCTCATAACTCCTTTAGTAGGAGACACTTTCAAAAATCCATGGTCATCCACATCAAATTCTAGCTTCCGCCTTGTATTGTCTGCATAACTTCTTTGCCTACTCTAAGCTGCCCGAAGACGCTCTTTGATCAAGTGAACCTGGTCCACAGTTTGCTGTACAATCTATGGTCCCAAAATTTTCCTCTCTCCCACATCATGTCTACATATAGGAGACCTACATTTCCTCCCGTACAATGCCTCGTAAGGTGCCATTTGAATGCTTGCCTGGTAGCTGTTGTTGTAAGAAAATTCTGCTAATGGCAAGTGGTCTTCCCATGACCCAGCTAAGTCAATAGAACATGCTCTCAACATGTCTTCCAATATCTGAATGGTCCTTTCTGACTGACCATCAGTCTGTGGATGAAAAGTGGTGCTGAATTTCAACTTAGTTCCCATGGCCTTATGTAAGCTCTCCCAAAACCTCAACACAAATCTGGTGTCTCTATTTGATACAATGGTAACTGGAACTCCATGGAGCCTAACGATCTCCCCAATGTATAGCTTGGCCAATCTTTCTAAAGAAAATCCGACCCGAATGGGCAAGAAACGCTCTGACTTAGTCAATCAGTCAACTATTACCCAGATAGTATTTTTCCCACTGGGAGTCTTAGGCAAACCGGTCACAAAATCCATAGTGATGTCTTCCCACTTCCATTTCGGAATGGGAAGAGGTTGTAATTGTCCCCCTGGTCTCCGATGTTCAGCCTTCACATGTTGACACACTAAGCATTGAGTGACAAACTGGGCAATTTCTATTTTCATATTATTCCACCAAAATGACTCTTTTAAATCCCGGTACATCATGGTACCTCCAGGATGTATTGAATACCCTGAATTGTGTGCCTCCCTCATAATATATTTCTTTAGCTCCAAGTCATTCGGCACACATAATCGACTATCATATCTTAAGGAACCATCTTCGTGAATTTGAAATTCTGATTGTGAGCCTGCCTCTACCGCTACTTTGATCTTCTGCCTCTACCTCTAATCTTTTCAATTAATGTTGGCTGAACTTGAAGTGTAGCCAAAAGTGCTCCTGGCTCATGCAAACATACCTCAATTTCTAACCTCCTTAGGTCTTCCAATAGATGTCGTTGAGTGGTGATCAAGGTCGCCAAATTTCCTGAGGATTTTCTTCTTAGAGTGTCTGCAATGACATTAGCCTTCCCAGGATGGTAGCTAATGGTCAAATCATAATCTTTGAGCAACTCCAATCATCTCCTCTGTCTCATATTCAACTCCTTCTGCGTGAAGATGTACTTCAGACTTTTATTTTCAGTGAATACCTTACACTGTACCCCGTATAAATAGTGTCTTCATATCTTGAGGGCAAAAACCACAGCTGCCAACTCAAGGTCATGAGTGGGGTAATTCTGCTCATATGGTTTCAATTGTCGGCGCGCATACGCTATCACTGTGCCATCCTGCATAAGAACACAGCCTAAACCCATCTTAGAAGCATCACTGTAGATGGTATAGCTACCTCCCTCCACAAGTAAAGAAAGAATAGGGGCCGATGCCAACCGCCTCTTTAATTCCTGAAAACTTTCTTTGCATTCATTAGACCACTGAAATATAACACCTTTATGAGTCAGTCTAGTTAATGGCACCGCCAAACGGGCGAATCCCTCGACAAATTGCTTGTAGTAGCCTGCTAATCACAAGAAACTCCGCATATCTGACACTGTGCTAGGCCTCTTCGACTCAACTGCTGCTTCTATTTTATTTGGATCAACAGAGATTCCATCCTTGGAAATCACATGCCCCAGGAAGGACACATCATCAAGCCAGAATTCGCATTTCTTAAATTTCTCATACAACTGATTGTCTCTAAGAGTTTGCAATATAATCTTTAAGTGCTCTTCGTGCTCTTCCATGCGATTAGAATAAATCAAGATGTCGTCTATAATGACGATCACAAACTGATCTTACCCGGTTCATCATATCCATAAATGCCGCAGGGGCATTTGTCAATCCAAAAGGCATTACTAAAAACTCGTAATGCCCATACCTTGTTTGAAATGCGGTTTTTGGGACATCATCTGCCTTGATCTTCGGTTGATGATAACCAGACCGAAGATTGATTTTATAGAAGACTTGAGCTCCTTGTAACTGGTCAAATAAGTCGTCGATCCTTGGTACCTGGTACTTGTTCCGAATGGTTACCTTATTCAATTCCCTATAGTCAATACAGAGTCTCATGGTTCCATCTTTCTTCTTCACGAACAATACCGGAGCTCCCCAAGGAGACAAACTTGGCCTCACAAAGCCCTTATCAAGAAGATCCTGTATCTGATCTGTCAACTCTTTCAGTTCAGCGGGAGCCATACGTTAGGGAGCTTTTGAAATGGGACCTATGCCTGGCATGAGGTCAATTTTAAATTCTATTTCCATATCCGGAGGCATCCTGGGTAACTCGCTTGGAAAAACATCTGGGAATAATCTCACTACGGAAATATCCTTAATTCTTGGCTCATGTCACCGCACGTAGTGCTGGAGTCTGGAGTCTGGACAACCGAGATCAAATGGAGGGAATCATCAACAATACTACCATCATAAACAAACTCCTTATGTCTAGGAATTCAGAAGTTCACTTTCTTCCCTTGGCAATCGACATGGGCATGATATGCAGACAACCAATCCATCCCTAAAATAACATCAAAGTCTGTCATTGGTAACACCATCAAATCACCATGTAACTCCCTACCCCTTATCTTAATCATGCAGGACTTACATATGTGTCGAACAATCAATCCACCTCCTACGGGGGTATGAACCTGTAATTCTGACTTTACATGTTCCTGCACGAACTGATGTTTCGAAGCGAAGTCTACGAATATAAAAACGAATGTGTGGTGCCCTAGTCAAACAGTACATGGGCATACACAGAAGACACTAGAATAGTACCTGGTCATAACATGGTGTCATTGAATTAATGATAAGTAGCATACAACACGTGCAAGGGAGTGTGATATTCTAATAAGCAATAACTAACATTCAATACACGAGGGAGATGTAGTATTCATGTCAAATAATGGTATATAGGTTATTGTCGCTAAGATTTTACCTGACACCATGTCGCTTGGCATCTCTGTGTCATGGCATGTCATCGCAAACATCCTCGCCTACATCTTGGGTTTTTGTCCCCTCACCTGATTTGGCACGGAATTCTTTGACATTGGAGTTGATGGGGCTCCTTTGATCTGGGGACACTCAGCAATCCTGTGACCCTGCTGGCCGCATTTTAGGCACTCCCCAGTCAAAAAGTAACATCTTTGTCTCCATGGAATTTTCCACATGTAGCACATTTAGGACCAACACCCTTCTGATTCTTATTATCATTACGTTGATTCCATGGCTTCTTCGCTTGATTGCCTGAACTCTGACCCGTTTGAGTGGCTGATGGGTTCCCCCTTTTCTTTTGATTATCTCGCACTCTTTGAGCCTCAGTCTGCTCCCTCTCAACTACCAAGGCTTTGTTCACAACACCCCCAAGAGTAGTCAGTTCAAATGGTGCTACCACCTGCTTAATTCCCGATCTCAGTCCCTCTTGAAATCGCTTGGCACGAGAGGCCTCGCTCGCCACCATGTCTGGGGCGAACCTAGATAAACTGGTGAACTCTGCCTCATATTGGGTCACTGTCATTCCTCGCTGCTGAAGTTTCATAAAGTCGATCTCCTTCTGATAACGCACACTCTTGGGAAAGAACTTTTCATTAAAGGCTCTTTCAAACATCTCCCATGTGTACGACTCAGCATCCTGCTCATGGATTCTTTGTTCCGCCTTCCACTAGTTGTGCGCTTCTCCTTGTAACATGTATGTTGCAAAATTTAATTTCTCCTTATCCGTACTCTGTAGAACAATGAATATCTTGTTCATTTCGTCAATCCAGTTATCTGCTTCCATTGGGTTAGTGGCCTTTTTAAACGGTGGCGGATCCATCCTCTTAAACTTCGCATTCCTACCAACCATAAGCACGTGGTCGCTGTTCGCGCCCTCGCTTCCACGCTTCTGGGTTGGCGGCGTGACAGGTTACAACCTGATTGCATGGGGGAGGACGTTGTTCAGGACAAGGAAGGATGTCTGGTTCAAAAAAAAAAAACCTTATTCTCTCAATGTGCATGATGCCTATCTCTGTTGTGCATGGAGATATAAATGTTGTTCCATCTCGGGGCAAAACAAGTGATGAGATGACGTGGCTATGAAAGTATTTATCTTAGCTTTTGCTATTGCATATAAAGTGATGCAGGCGTAGTTGTCATTTTACTCATTTCGACCTAGGATGATGACCCCCTTTTGGTGTCTAACTATTAAAGAGAGGAAAAGTTGGTAGAAAATTAGTTAAAACTAAAATAGTTAGATGTAAAATGAGAGGCAAAAGAACTTAATTCCAAACAATTAACATGAACTGTGCAAAAAACGAATTTAAGTTCTTAACATGGATAATTAAAAGAAGTTTATTATCTACGTAACATTCATAGGGAGTTACATGTGTAATTTTCCTAGTAAAAATGGAAGATATTCCTATAAGTTGTTTGCTATGGGGACAATATATGAAGGTAGTACATCATAAGGGAAATCTTTTTATATAATTTATGTGGAGCTCAGAATGGCCCTGGTGTAGGGGTGTAAACGAGCCGAGCCGAGCTTGGCCTGGCTCGGCTCGGCCTAGCTCGGCCGGGCTCGCGAGCCTTACCAAGCTAGGGGTTATATTAAGGGCAATGATATATTCACAGTTTCACACCCCTCATCTTCCCTGGACAGCCTATCTAGTGTAATTTGACTACTCTTTTTACACTACGGGTTCCGAAAAAGAAGTGACATATTTTGCCTCCCCCTTTCACTCCCTGGACAACCCTTTTAGTGTATGTATTAATATATAATATATATATTTAAATATATTAAATCCTTAATGAGCCTTAATGAGGCGAGCCGAGCCTGGCCTAGCTCGGGCTCGGCTCGTTAAGCTTAACGAGCCTGGGCAGCCTGCTCGGCTTGGCTCATTAAGGATTCGAGCGAGCTTCCGAGCCCGAGCCAAAATTGACACCCTTACCCTGGTGCAAGGATTTCAGAGTCTTCATGGCAAAGTGAGAAGTAATAGGAGACAATTCCAAGAAAGAGAAAGACTCGTAAAGTAATAATCTTTGGAGAATGGAAACTTCATGAAAATTTTCTAAAGGATTCATTTAGCCGACCCCCACTAGTTTGGGACACAAAGGCTTAGTTGAGTTGAGTTGAGTTGAGTAATTACCAATCATAGGGATGGGGATCAGATATGTGGTGATTGCAGATACCCAAATATCAGATTAAGGGTAGCTTGTAGGGATATGAGATGTTACAGACTGAAACCAGTAGATCTCTGAACCATGGGCAAGAATATGAGAGTTGGGAGGAATATAGTTAGAAGGGATATCTATCAATCTGGTTGGGGTGAAAATCTCAAGAATACCCAACTTGTTCATCATGGTGAGATAAAGACAACAACTTGATGCTTGGAAGATGCAGTTTGCTACTCGAAGGGGGTGAAGACGTTAGTGTTAGCTACAATCTGACCGAGCTCCACAATTTAAGCTAAATGGTGGAAACATCCTCACGGTGGCAATCTCTTCTTCCTTTCCCCATCCTTTATTTCAATCACCAAGATCCCATGATTAGTCAGATCTGAGGACCTCCTTATGATCTTGTGTGAATCGGAGCCCCCAATGGTGGCAGTTCCATCTCCCTCTTTATTGGCTCAAAAGTCTTTTGTCGAGATTCTGAAAGTGAAATCCCTCCAGCTGAGAGAACATACCCTTGACAAGCGGCCAAAACCCTCATTTTGAGTTAGGAGATGATGACTATAAATAGCTGTTGGTCCCAGTGTTGACTATTACTGATAGTGATATGAGATCCAAACTCACGACATGTTTAGTCGAGAATTTTTGCCCTCATTCCCGAAATTTAAGTTCATCCTTTACTGGATCAATAGGGTTTGAAAAACTCAGGTTTTGAATGATCAATGAAGGCCAAATGCTCCTTCAATGTAAAGACAGCTCATGATCAAGAGCCCATGGCACATTGAGATCTTTAGTGAGTTGATTTGTCCAAGGTCAAACCCCAGCTATTGGTAAGATGGATGAGAATTGGTGGGCTCCCTATCCCTTGTTGTACTTGTTATTGTGGCTTGTTTCTCAAAACAGTTCGGAAACGCTTTTAAAACCATATCGTATGTGGAGACTCAAAGGGAGAAATGGAAAGTTACAAAACTGTTTTTCTCTCTTTGATTTTGAAATTTGAATGGGAGAACACTTTTAAACTGAATCTGGCTCAGCCCACATGGAAGTTTGAAGCCTGGCATCATTGGGCGGTGAAGACTCAGCTCTTGGGAAAGCTATGTTGCACGGATTCTTTTTCTTACTGTGCCGAATCGCGTGTCGACACGTCTCGACATGGATTCAGACTCAGATATCCGTTGGATTCGGCAAGATGCGTATCGAAACATCTCCCAACGGTCAAGTTTGTATTTAATGCGAATCTGACATGTCTGCCAGCTTTTATGAATACAAATCCCTAGATATTATATGTTCGGCAATTCCCCCCCAAGATATACACAAAAAAGGATTTAGATCCGTATTTAATGCAAATCAGACAGCGCTGGCAGCTTCAACCCACGATATTGGGAAGTGATATATCCGCCCCTGTGCATTCTGCGGACACCCGCATTTACGCATCGAGACCGGCTAAAGTGGGTTGCAACTTTCAACAAAAGAATAGTTCCGAGAATGACAAAAATGCCCTTTTAATAAATTCCATCTCTTTCCCCCACCCCTAACTCTCGTTTCCTTTTTCTTTCACCCAAAACCCAAATCAAAAAATTGAAAGCTTCAAGGTCTCTCTATCCACACTCGAGCAACCCTAGTCACCATCATCACTCTTTTTCAGGCAAAATTTGAAGCCCTTGGAGGCCATCAAGGGTCTCTCTCTCTCTCTCTTCAAAACAATCCACGGGCTACACGTTTCATATCTATGAAATTGAGCTACTTTCTTAGATGAAGGTTGGAATATGGACTTGCTTCTTGGGGCCATTTTTGTTTTTTAAATAAAAAGAATGCAAGCAGATCTCGTCCAATTCCTTTATGATATAGCAGGTCTCTCTATATGGAGATATGTCAGGAAGAATTAGTACACCTAATTGATGGGAATTGGGTAAGAATTAAAGGCAGAGGTTGAGCTTATGGCAGCAAGTTCATTGGACAAAACTTTTTGTCATAAGTCTTTGGTTCCAGCACTTTTGGATCAAAACCCAACCTTAAATCACGGAACTGAGATGATGTAATGATTTCCATAGTAGCTTGTAGGATCTCTTGGCGGCAGAAAAACTGAAGAAACTGAGAGGATCCAGTTCGGGAGAGAGAGACCTTGAAGATTTTCGATTTAGGTTTTGGGCGAGAGAAAGAGGAAACGAGGGTTAGTGGTGGGTGTGAACTAGGAATTTATTAAAAGGGTATTTTTCTCATTCTTGGAACTATTTTTTAGTTGAAAGTTGCAACCCACTTTAGCCGGTTTCGACGCGTAATGCGGGTGTCCGCAGAATGCAAAGGGGCGGATATATCACTTCCCACGATATTTTATATCTTTGACTATTCTTTTTCTCAAAATACTCACCAAAAAGGATTCCATAGGGAGGGAAACGTGTTGAGATTGTATGGTGCATTTAATGAGATTCTTTGTGGGAAAATGATATATTTGTCCTTTTTTTTTACTTGGGACAGCCCACTATAGTGTAAAAGACTAGTCTTAAATACACTAGAGGGGGGCTGTCCGAAGTAAAAAAAAGAGGGACAAATACAATTATTATGGTGTGTGGCTGTAAAGTCCAGTATTTATCAAATAGTATTGGGGCCCACTTCATAAGATGATCCAAACAGTTCATTTGTTGGGCAACTACATAAATAGGTCGTAGCCCGAAAATCATTTTCATGTGATGATCCTAACCATAGTTGCAGGAAACGTTGGTGCAAAGTGGGAAACGCGTTTCCGAAACGGCAACGATACGGGCTGAAAAAAATAGTGAAACGGATGGGAAACTCCAGGGAAACGTGCCGGAAACTACTGGGAAAAGGAGGTAAAACTTATGAGAGAGAGAGAGGTCATCTCTCCCTTCTTCTTCTTTCTTCAGTTCTCGGCAGCCATGAGAGAGAGAGAGAGAGAGAGAGAGAGAGAGAGATGGCAGGATTAGGGTTTTGTTGAAAAAAAAGTAAGTGATATATTCACCTCTTTTTTTTACATGGAACAGCCCCCTTTAGTGTATTTATGACTCCTCTTTTACACTAGATGGGGCTGTCCCCAATAAACAAAAGGGCCTATACAATATTTGCACAGCTGTCTTTTCTTCTATAATAGGCTCGTGAGTTGTGACTTGTGAGAGCTTTTTTGGGAAATATAACCTTTTGACAGTTCTTTAGATACTAAAATTATTCGATTGTTTTTTTACTTGAAACAGTCCCGTTTAGTGTATTTATGGCTTCTCTTTTACACTGGATGGGGCTGTCCCTAGTAAAGAAAAGGGCCTATACATCACAACCATATTTTAATATTTGCACAATTGTCTTTTCTTCTTTAATCGGCTTGTGAGAGCTTTTCTTTTTTTGGGAAATGTAATCACCTTTTGACAGTTCTTTAAATACTAAAAAGACAAGGTGGTTTGAGCAGATATTAAAATACTGGGGACAGCCCCCTCTAGTGTAAAAGAGGAGTCATAAATACACTAAAGGGGGCTGTTCCAAGTAAGAAAATGGGGTGAATATATACTTACCAGCATAAAGTATTCTCCCCATTTGTTAAATGGGACAACCCCATCTAGTGTAAAAGAGGAGCCATAAACACTCTAAAGTGGGCTGTTCCGAGTAAAAAATCTGGTCAATATATTACTTACCTATATAAGGGGCAAATACTTTATGCAGGTAAAGTGATTTATGACTCCTTTTTTACACTAGATAGGGCTGTCCCCAAAAACAAAAGGGTCAAATCATTTCCCTTTATATATCACACTATATTGATAAAAAGAGGGAGAAAGTTTTCAAGAAAACGCGTTTCACGTTTCTCCTTTCAGGCGTTTCACGTTTCCGTTTCACGCTTCCGTTTCCCGACCTGGCAACTATGATCCTAACCCTCCGGTCTGTAGAGGATCCGTACATTGTGGAATCCTCAATAGATCGGATGGTTAGGATCATGCTATGGAGATGATTTATGGGGTATCATCTAGTTATGTTCTTGCCCAACAAAGGAGCAGTTTGGATCATCCTATTAAGTGGACCCACTGTACTTTTTGAGAGATGGACCTTATAGCCACAAACCATGTAAAATTTCACATTTACTAGTGGATAGGATTTTGGTAATTCCACCCCGAGAGACAGTGAGAGATGATTTTTGGGGAATAACCTAGTTACGTTGCAGCCCAATAAATTAGCAATTTGGATCATCGTATTCAGTGTGCCCACTGTACTTTTTGAGACACAAGGACTTTACGGCCCCAGCATATTCTCATTTACTAGCGGGTAGGATTTTGATAATTCCACCATGGGACAGGTATTTTTTCATATGCTTCATATTCTGTTGGAATTACCAAAATCCGGTAATTTTTCATATGCTTCATTTTTAAATATTTATTCTTATTTTTTAATTAATTTAATAAAAATGCTGAATCTGAATCCTTGATTTTTGGGTTAGCCGAATCCGATACCTCGATTCCGTGTCGGATTCCGACACCCGAATCCGAATCCATGCAACATAGTGGGAAAGGATAGAAGAAGAAGTGTTGTTCGATTTTCTTCTTGCATAGAGAAGGAAGAAGGTGAGTTGGTTCTTGGTTTTCTCTCTTTTGATTTCTTTTTGTAACATAAAAGGGGTTTTTCTTTCTTGCATAAAGAAAGGAGTTTGAGAGAGGAATGTATCCAAGAGTAAACAGGGTTACTGGTTTATACGATTGTGTTAATCCCTTTTGTAAATACTGTTATATTTTCTCTAATAGTGGAAGAGATCTCGCCCTTGGATGTAGGCCATTGTGCTGAACCACGTAAATCGTGTGTTCCTTGTGTGTTGCTCTTTTGTGATTTTTGTGGTTGTTTATGTTTTGCCTTTGATTGCGTAATTTGATTGGATTTTTTGTCCGACGGGTTTCTGCACACCGCACTAATTCAGTTTTAGCTGCCTTGGCAAGAAAGGTGGGGAGACTCATTTGAGTAGCTCCAGCGATGACTTACTCGGAAGGATTGATGGGGCCTGGCTATGGGTCGAGACAGCTATTGAAAGTATTAAGTTGTTGGTGGTGAAGATGAGGTATAAGGAGATGATCTGCCCTTGTAAAATTGTCTTTTGAGTGCAAAACCTCTTACTCTTCTCCCGAGGACTGTCCTTGCTCGGGTAGCGCACACTTGGGAATGCAATTGAAAAGGGTGGCTGATCCATGCAATAACCAACCAGGAGCTTCCAACCCACAATTTTCGGTGATTACTATGTTGGCGTCCGCTTGCTCTTGGGTAAGCCTTATAACACTGGCGAAGATTTCTATTCACACGATGCGAGGCAACACAAGGAGAGAGCGACTCTTGGATTCCATGCCGATCTTAGTTCTCAATACCTTTTCGTCCGGTGTTTTCTTTTGGTCACTGGGACCTGACATTTCGGTTTTACGCTCGTTTCAATGTTTCGTTTCGGAAATTGCTACTGGTGATTTTTCTTAATATTTTAAAATTTTTAAAAATGAAAAATTGTTATAAAAATATAAGAAACTATTATACCGACCAAATTTAGCAAAAAGACATATTTTATTGCTTAAAACATCAAATTTATTGCAATACATCAATGAAACAAAAATAATTTATTCATACAAAGTTCTAAGTGCTAACTATGAATATTACAAATAAAAATGAATATTGGTCGTATAAAAGCTTGGATTGAAGACGATTTATTAATTGCTATCAACTGGATTAAGATGGATTCTCCCCATCCTTGGCGATTTGCAAGCTGGTTTTGGGAGATGGAGGGCATTATTCTAGACCTTTGAGGAGAATTGTTCTCACTCCACCTAGAAGGATACAGCTTAGTTGACGAACTAACAAAATTTGGAGTCAATTGTTATGATTTAGTGGTCTGGCATTGAATTCCTTTTCTTTAGTTTTTTTTTTTTTTCTGGCTATATCTGTGAGTCTCTGCCTTTGTTTATCTTATTTTTCTTGTTTTTGCTTTTATAACCTTTTCTTTTAACAAATTCTTTCATCTGTTTAAAAAAGGGTAATAAAAGTGAAGGAAAAAGGTCCCACCTGATGTGAATACAGACAGTATCAAAAAACCTTTTTTTTGGCGGGCTGTATCGAAAAATCTCGTTGTAGTCAGCATCACGTGGGATCATTCCTTACAAGTAAAGGATGCATTATGATGTTGATGATTTTGACATTACCTGCTAGAAGAGAAGAGACCTGGTTTCATTAAATGTTTCTGGAGATGTGCAGAAAACTCGTTACTGGACCGCAAGTAACTGAGCAGAGAAATACAAACACTTTATACCAAGCTTCACTGGATGATGTAAATGATCTTTCTGTCACCTGTGAAAAAAGAATTCTTGGTTTTTAGCGATCTGTTGACAGTGTTCTGCAGAAAACTGTTTACCAGACTGCAAGCAGCTGAGCAAATGAATGAAAGAAAATTGAGTTAATGAAGGTTTCCAAGTGAAATAACAGAACCAAATTGTGTTGAAGAACTATAGGAAGCTTTGTGTTAAGTAAACTACAAATATCAGTGATAACAGCTTGCTTGTAGTCATTGATTTTATGATTCTAAGAACATGCAATTGTTTGTAGAGGAGACAGATATGCCGAACGTTTTTTTGTTACCTTCATGAGTTGATCTTTTGGATATCATCCTTCATTCACTCCAAGTTTAATTCATATCTTAGTGCTTATTTTATGCTGATCTGCGTTATACACATGGTTTTAAATTTTGGCTGAAATCTGAAATTTCGGCAGTACCGAAATTTAAAACCGAAACCGAAATTTAAAAATTTCGGCTGAAATTATAAGATTTTGACCGAAATTTCCACCGAAGCCGAAACTTAAAACCATGGTTATGCAATAGTATTAGAATGTCTTATAGGAATAAAAAATATTCTTGCATTACTCCTTTATCAATTCAACGGAAGTAAACATCTTATCATTCAAAAATAAAAATAAAAAATGAAAGTAAACATCTTCTTAGTCATGGTGTTGGGGTGATGCATTTATACCTGGTAGTTAGTTATTATTATTATTATTATTTGAATGGTATTATTACGTGGCAGTTAGTTATTATTCACACATGCGATTTCTAATTGAAAGATATTATTGCAACAATGTACGCCATATCCCACTGACGGTTTTTCTGAATTTTTTATCTGCTTTTGCATCATTCGGTCATCAGACATGCTGAACTGTGTTCTGCAGACAATCGTTTAGTTTGGTCTGAGTCATTTATGTATGATTTTGAGAAATTGGATACAAAAATAGATGTTTTTGTTTTATTTAATTATCTAGTTACATTATTGCTGATAAACTGAAGCATTGTTTAATTTGTAGCTATAGTAGAGCCAAACAAAGGTACTTAAGAGGAAGTGAGGAGCAGATGCTCAGTCCTGGCCTTCATCTTCTTTCGGCTGCAGAGGCAGGTTCTTTGGTGAGTAATTTGACTGCCTGAAATGAATCGGCAACGTTTCTCTTAGTTTCATTGTTTAACCAAGCTGTACACACTGAGTGCTCAAGTGAGTTAATCATATAGTTTACTGGTATCGCAATTTTTACTCCTGATGTGCAGCCTCAAGTCATTGATTGCCTGGAGTAGAAAATTCTTGGGTGTTAATTCTAAATCTTCTCTTTTTTGTGAGATAGTTTTGCTGGACCAATTAAAATGGCACGTTTATATCTAAGAGACATTAACTTGGTACTTCTATGGCAAGCTTGATGAAGGATTATGTTCTCTTTGAATCGAGTTTGAATCATGCTCCATACATTTTGAAATACCTAGAGCCTTTTCGACTGTCACGAGGTTAATTCAGTTGAAACTATTGTTGGTACCTCGAGCAGTGTATGTAAAATCTCCCTATTCCCTTTCATTAGACTGATTAGCATAAAAAATCACCGAGAACAGAAATATTGTTCAATAAGTTCATAAACTATGTATTTGTTCATATTTTTGGTACTTGAAAGCGTACAATGCAACACGTACTATATTTTACATTCAATATTGGTTGTTATCGGTAGTCTTGTGTCCATCCCCAACCCTTGGTGTGTGTCTGATAATTGCAAAGTTTCAAGTTTCGGTTTCGATAAGTGTTTTGATCATGGAGGAAATGGAAATATATTACTTACCGGATGAAAATTTTGGTGTAAATCCTATAAAATCACAGAAAGGTATGGAACATATCCAAATAATTGACATTTAAGTTGAAACTTCCAGAAGTTCTACAACAAGCACAAATACACACTTAAATATCATCGCATAAGCGAATAAAACCACCCATAATGGTTCAACAACATCGACCACCTAGTGACATGCAGTGTCACACATGTCTAATAATTTAGTGCATGCCACATTTCAAATGTAATTCATATAAATATTTATAAATAATACATACACCACATTTCATTTGAAGTTCATATAAATATAATTATAATTATGTAAGACATAGTAATTTAGTGTACCATTAATACACTTACAGTTTTGGTTTTGATATGCGTTTCGGTTTCAGTATGTGTTTTGGTGGGGATTGAAATGAAAATATTTTAGTCATTTCTCGTCGGTTTCGATAAATTGTAGATAATTGTTCACCGTAAATCAATACCAACTACATCCATACGCTGCTGACTACAGCCATATGGACGTATGGCATGAGCAAGGGGTTTTTTGGGTCATCGAACCCCCATCTAAAAGCTTTTGATTTGATGAATTCCCATCTTGGATTAGATATGGGGGAAGAGGAAAGAAACTGAGATCTAGGGCCTAGAGTTCTAATATCATTTAGTTTGTCAGACAAGTGGAGAGAAGAGGCAGAGGGTGAGTGCATTGTTCGACTTTTTATTTATTTTAAGAACTTGGAATTTATCTTGGAAACCTGACCAACACCTTAATTTTTTTTGATATGATAAAAGAGTTCAAAGAGGGTGGGGGCATACCACTTAACTACCTTGCCTCCAGATCCACAAAACCAATAAAAAAAAACCTACCCGCGACAAATACTTGGAATGCCCAAGGAGTCACAATAGTACATCACAGGGACATGCCACCTTACTGCAGGAAACAGAAAACCAACAAATACACAAATTTAACCTGCTACGAATGCTAGGGATTCTTAAGAAATCACATCTCATAACCCCTTTAGCAAATGTAGGACTTTCTTTCCAATGCCAAAAAACATTATTTTTCTTACACTTACAAGCATAGTTAGCAAGGTGATCTGCAACCTAGTTACTAGGGGTGCAACTTGGGTCGGGTACTCGGGTTTAGGTCAACCTGAACCCAACCCGTGGTGACCCAACCCAACCCTAACCTGACGCCAACTCGAACCTGACCCTAACTCGACATCCAGCCCAAGAGATGGTTAGGAAGAACAAAAAAAGCCACATAAAAATAACCATATCTTCACAAACTGGACTTCAGAAATAGCAAGATCTGTTATCAATGGAGATTTCAGAAATAGAACGTAAATGAAGAATGGAAGAAACCCACCATGGGAAAAATCAATGGTGCCGGCGTTGTTGCCCATCTGCCTCCAGGCTCCCACGAAATCGATCTTTCATATTTCTTCCTCGATTAAGGGAGTTGATTCCATGAGGGAGGGGGAAACTGAGAAAGAGATGATGAACATGGAGAGGAAGAAGACTTTTGAGCTCAGTGGTGCTGACCATCGCCCCATGCCACCGAGTGAGAGTTAATAAGCACCTACACGAGAGAGATTAATGTGAGAGAGAGACTTAATACGCATGCAGAACTGTCTTTCATGAAAAGAAAAAAAAAATACATAATAAGTAGGTGAATTAATAACAGCTGTCAGGCTGACAACGTCGGAGTTGTCTTTTATCAAAAGAATATGCATTGTGAATAGTCACAGCTGTCATTAAAAAACATAAAATAAAAAGGAATCTTCGGGTTTTAGGTCGGCAGGTTGGGTTGCATGACGCATCAACCCTAACCCGACCCGATTAGTTTTAGGCAAGGTTTTAAATCTCGGTTTCGGTTTTGGTTTCGGTCATCAGCGAAATTGAAACGTTTCGATTTCGGTACGAAATTTCAGACGAAATCTTGTAAAAATTTCACCGAAATTTCCGAAACGTTTCACCAAAATTTTCGAAATTTCGGGTGAAATTTTGTACTCTACCGAAACGTTTCACCAAAATTTCCGAAACGTTTCGACTAAGTTTGGTACTTTTTCCGACTCAATGTGGGTTTCGTTTCGTTTTCCAACGGAATCGAAATATTTCTGCCGAAACAAAACGCTTTGGCCGAAATTTAAAACCATGGTTTTAGGGTTGTGATTTTCCAACCCTAACCCTAACCCGACCTGAGGAAAAATCGAGTTCAACCCTAACCCAAGTTGCACCCCTACTAGTTACCCTCTTCGTACTGATGTGTAATTTTAGGATTTAAATCAAGGATAAGATACCGAAGGGCCCGGCAATAGTATTTAATCAACCCATGAGGATCCTTGTTAGAAATGATTGTGCCAATTAAGACCTTGTTGTATGATTCCACCCAAACATTCAAGAATCCAAAGGCTTTACAAGATCCAAGGCCATCAAGAATGCTTCTAGCTTCCTCTTGGATATTGCTTCCTAGCCACAATAATGGAAGAACACAGATATATTCTTGCCAGCATGATTTTTAACAATCCCACCACGTCTAAATATGCCAGGATTGTCCTTTGATGTCCCATCAGTATTCAATTTTAGCTCACCTAGCATGAGCCTTTCCCAGCACTAGGGGTGGACATGGTTCGGGTCCAACCCGAGGAACCGAACCGAACCGGTCACTTTGGTTCGGTTCGGTTCCAATTTTAAATTGTTCTGTTCCGGTTCAGATGTTTGGGAACCGATTATATATGGTTCGGTTCTGGGTTTGGGTTCCTGGAACCGAGAACCGAACTGAAAACCGAGGGTGATGCACCCGCTAACGGATAAAATCACCCCCTCCCCATAACGGTTCCGTGAGAATGGTTTACTTATGCTTGAGGTTAAATTCACCCCCCTTTAACGTATTTCTTTTCCTTTTTAGAAGTAGAAAACCACACAAAAACTTTCTCTATTGAGAAGATTAGGAAAAATATAAGATTAGGCAAAATATCTCCATTTGGTCAAAGGTTGGGTAAACCCAGAACCGAACCGAACCGAACCATGTCCACCCCTACCCAGCACACACGAGTAAATCTAAGGCTTTTCAATGATTTAGGAAATATCTCAATGTCGCTAAGAGCCATCTTGTCACGACCCGAGACCCTCGGGACACCTGGCAGGAGCCACACGAGCCCCAGGGCGAACCTCGCATGCATGTAAGGCCAATCGGAAACTGAATCACGTCAGATTAGATATCAATGGTACAAAAATATAAATCAACATCCAGAGCAAAACTAAATAACCAAACTGAACCATACACACACATGAGAGTCTAACAAGATACATATATACAAGATCATTGAAAAGCCTTAGACACACGAGTAAATCTAAGGCTTTTCAATGATTTATGAAATATCTCAATGTCGCTAAGAGCCATCTTGTCACGACCCGAGACCCTCGGGACACCTGGCAGGAGCCACACGCGCCCCAGGGCGAACCTCGCATGCATGTAAGACCAATCGGAAACTGAATCACATCAGATTAGATATCAATGGTACAAAAATATAAATCAACATCCAGAGCAAAACTAAATAACCAAACTGAACCATACACACACACACATGAGAGTCTAACAAGATACATATATACAAGATAAAAAAGAAACTACTAATCCTACCTAACCAACTACAAAGCTCTTGGGTAACCTTGTTTGTACTGAATCGATCCCTCTCCGGACTCAGTCACTGAGTCTGGAAATTTTTATTTAATCCACATTAGTTCCGCAGAACGAGCAAGTAAATAAAGCACAAATGTAGCATGTCCAATACAAATTTACAAATAACAGTTGATAAAGCATTTTAAATCTATCTCAGGGTATGACTAACAAATATGCGAAACATACTATCAAATTTTGATAATGATGTATAGCAATAGCTCACAGATGCGCCTGAAACAGAAGGCACTACTGAAGCACTACCGAAGCACTACCGAAGTAATACTAAAACAATACTGAAGTAATACTGTAGTATTAATGAACTAGAGCTACGGATCAGGCAGGTACAAAGCAGATATAAGTTGACAAGGTCAATATTTTACCTCCATTAACAAGAGGGCCAACGTATTTATATCCCATTGGAGGGCTTACTGATAGTGTCCAACCATTCATGAGCCAGTTACGAGTGAAACCGAAGTGTCAACTGCGTAAATTCAATTTTTACATACCCGGGAGTTTCAAAGCACATTTCAAAGTGTTAGAGAATAAAATCAGATCTCTCAAGATCTTAGATTGATTAGGCATAGTTTAGGCATACTGATTTGAATAGGTAATTAGATTAGATTATGTTTATCTCTTTCCGTTCTTATCAGTGTCTCTTTCTATGTTTATCCCATGAGTGTTTTATATAAACACTCTTTGGGCTCTTTGTAATGTACCCAAGATTTAGTGAAATATCAGAATTTATCATGGCATCAAAGCAGGTCGATCGGACCTAGCACAATCCATCAAGCTTCATTCTCCGGCGGACAGCCGATCAAGCCGCCGGCCGTCCGCCCGGCCACAATAAGCCCTTAGTTTTTTCTCTCTCTTCTATTTCCTTGCTCTCTTCCAATCACTTCTCGAACAATCAAAGATCACAGCTGCGCACCATCCCCACTGGATTGTTCGTTTCAATGTGCCTTTGCCTTTCTTGTTCGGCCTCCAAACCGTAGGCCAAAGCCGCTCTCTCCTTGTTCTCTTTGAGGTTAATACAAACTGCAAATTCCATTTCCCGGAAACTTTTGTTGTCATTTCTAAATATCCATTAACACAGTGAATCCCAGCCCTTCCGGGTTTCTAGTTGTCATGCTGGGCATATGCAATCTCTTTTCCTTCACAAACAAGCACCATGGCACCAGGCTGAAAGTTTTCGCTTGTGCAAGCACAGCCGAACCAGCCACCTATACTCATCTTGCTACTCCTTTGGGCTGCAAAAAATGGCAATTTTTACTTTCTCCATTTCGCATAAGAGAACTTCTCTTTTCCCTATTTTTTTGGGTTGCGTATCCAATACATAACCCAATGTTTGAAAATATTGCCATCGGAGAAAAGTTTCCTACAATTTTATTCCAAACCCATCTTTTGATTTTGATAATGGCACATCCTTCCATCTTTACCCAAGTATCTTTTTTTTGCTCCCCTTCCTCTATCCTATGTGAAGAACATATCCCCATGTTGATAACTGCACCCCCTTTATTTGTCTTGCACAAGAGTTGCTTGTTGTCATGGCTTTCCTGATGTCACTAAAGTTTACTGTGAGTCCTTCGTTGTCGCTCATCTCGCATCCCTTTTCTCCCATATTCTGATTTTTTCATTTCTTCTTTTCCTATTTCAGTTGAGGTGCCTTTCTTAAGGCGTGTGCCTGAAATATCCAATCCTTTCGGTTGAGGTGTTTCATTGAAGTGCGTGCCCGAGAGTGTAATTCTCTTCCATGAGGATCGGTATCTAAAGCCGACCCATGTTCTTGCCCATTGAGGTTTCCTTTTGCCATTGAGCATTGGTCCATAGTGACCCATTCCTACGAGGATCGGTATTCTAAAATCGACCCGTGAAGAACTCACCCATCGAGGCTTGAGGTCCATCCAGTCCATTGTGACTCATCTTTCAAGCGACACATCTATGGCATCAATCATCGTAATTACATTTGGCAACAGATATCAATTATCACCATTGGCGGACATTCTTCATCCACTTTCAATCGGGTGAATCAACTGGAGGATTCAAACTACATTTCTTAATTTGGGATATCTTATTTGGGGAATTTTATTGTAATCAAACGTATATCGATTTTCAATCCATATACGTTTGAGGGGGCATGTTAGAGAATAAAATCAGATCTCTCAAGATCTTAGATTGATTAGGCATAGTTTAGGCATACTGATTTGAATAGGTAATTAGATTAGATTATGTTTATCTCTTTCCGTTCTTATCAGTATCTCTTTCTATGTTTATCCCATGAGTGTTCTATATAAACACTCTTTGGGCTCTTTGTAATGTATCCAAGATTTAGTGAAATATTAACATGGTATCAGAGCCAAAGGTCTCGAGTTCAAACCTCCCGGATAGCAAAAATCCACATGCGATGGTCGGCCCAAAGTGGGACCACATGTGCCAGGTGTTTGCCAAGTGGGCCACACGTGCGGGGGAGTGTTAAAGTATAAAAGATAAATAACGCCTTTCTCCAACAGCTTAAGCTTCTGGAGAAGTTGGTAACTTAACACAAAGCATAATATATAGCTATAACTGACTGATCAAAGCATAAAAAGCAATGCAAGTTTTTACATAAAACAATCTTTTCATGCACATGCAGGGATAATGCTATAACTATAACTGTGTTGAATTACTCACCTATGAAAACTTTAGTTTTCGCCTTATTCTTCTTCCTTCCTGATTCCGAATCACCTAAATATACAAAATAATTATCAGAAAACTTATCCTCTAATTTCCAAACCATTTGTCCTAGTCAATGAAAATCAATCTTCCATATCTTTTTCTACAAAAGGAATCTCAAAATCTTCCCAACATGAAAGTTGGTCCATTTACTAAGACCTACAACTTTCATGTTGGTCACTCCAGCGAATTGTCGCCGGAGACAGGAAAAATAAAATTACATTCTACTGACTTCAAAGAGCGTTTTCAAGGCTCGCATCCATAGGGATTACTCTCGCCCTAAAATGCGGTGGGGATACCCTAGTCATAAAAAAAAAGAGGGTTTCAAAGCTTCCTGAATACAAAAAAGATTTTCAAGAAGTCCTCTACATGAAAGTTGGTCCTTTCATCAAGACCTACAACTTTCATGTTGGTCACTCCGGCGAATTCCCGCCGGAGATGACGGAAAAATCACATTTTTATTCGGATTAGTGAAAGAGGGTTTCAAGTCCAGCTGAAAACTTAAACTTAGTATATCTCTTCATACACACAAAATTTGAAGATGTCATAAACATGAAAGATGTTCAATTTATCATTTTCAGAAACTTTCATGTTAAGTCCTCCTGCGAATTCTAGCCGGAGGGGCCGAAAAACATGAAAATCACCATTTTAAACCCTCTTTTTAGCTGAAGCTTAAAATTAACATATACTCAATAGTCTATACTTTACCAAATTTTGTAAAATTTATATGAATTTGGGTCTAGAGAAAAAGTTATACAACTTTCATGTTGAGCTTTCTGGCCAATTCTGGCCGGAAAAGTCCAGAACATCAACACAAATTTCTTCTTTACCTTGGATTTTTCTTCCACTTTCTTTCCCACCGTAATTCTTTCAATCCAGTCTTGCAAAACCTTTGATCTTCAGCAAAGATTTGATCGCAAATCTCCAAGTTTTTATTTTTCCTCTTTCCTTTCTCTATTTTCTCATGTTTTCTTTGTTTTAAAATTAGACTTTTATTTGTTGTTTGACATCTGATTTCCCAGATGTTGATTCCTCTCTCTCTCTCTCTCTCTCTCTTACTCAGCAAGGTTGAGTTTATCTTATTGAATTTCATATATATGAATTTCTCATTTTGCCCTTAAAGCAAACTAGTTTTAACAATTTTTGTCTTTTGTGTTTATTTTACTATTCTACCCTTATTTATTTAAGATAATGACACCCACACCCTTTGATGAATTTACGAAAATATCCTATGATATTTTATCATTTGAAAAGTTGTAAATTTGTTTACACTAATCATGGTTAATGTTCTTAATCACTTTTGTTACTGAAAACTCAAGCTTAGGGTATTTCACATCTATTCCCAAGAAGTGCAATCCAAAGTTGGGGAGAATGAATTGGTAAGCATTTTTCCCCAGGTAGTCACATCTGTAATTAACTAACTGATTGGCTTAGAGGAATCCTCCATGCGCCTATTGCATCTCTCCTGCCGTATCTCCTATGTTATAAGTGAGGGAATGACCTTCGTAGTAAAACCGAAAGTTTGCTTACTTTTCTTGGCTATCTCGTACCACTGAAGCAGCTTAGCGATGATGGATTTGTTCTCAAGAAGAGGCACACCAAGATAGATAGAAAAAAGTGGTACCATATAGCTCTCTCCACATCACTATCAATGAATATATAATTCAGCTCCTCTTCTTTAGGCATGGCACAACACATACGCTTGGAAGGAAGAGGGATGAATATATCCTTCAATTCGTATCAACAGGGACTGTATTCATAAAAGTTTTCCAAATGAAGCATCCAATTTTTGCTAGAAGATCCTTCCAAATAAATGTAGACCACCTTCTCTTAGGAAATTTGATTTGCACCGTATTTCATGCTGATTTAGTAGTGAAGTCGCCCGATTTATTAGGAGTCCAAACCAGCACATCTTCAGTATAAATTATCCTGATCAAGATGCTTTTAACAACATTAGCAGTTCTTTGGGAAATATTATGCTCTACCTGAGAAAGATTCCACACTCCAATTTCATTTATAACATCCTTGACCAGAACCATTAAAAAAAAAACATCCTTGACCAGTAACTTCTGATTAACTGCGCCCAGTTGAAACCCGATTAATCAATGGGATCCACCTACTATTACTAGTCCACAAATTTGTAGCTGAACTAATCTGTATGATCTTCTTCATGAATTCAAGTATTGGGCTCGCATCTAGCCCCTACTAAGGAAGAGTAATTCTGTGATTCTTTTGTTATGCTAGATGTTTGTTATTGAAATTAACTTTCCATGTTCAATCTATTTGGTAAATTGTAAGTTTTTATTTTTCTTACTTTTGGGGCTTCAGGTATGTTTGTTTACAAATCCTATTTGGCTTGTAAAGACAAGATTGCAGCTCCAGACACCCCTTCATCAATCTCGACCATATTCTGGTTTTTCTGGTGTGTTTCTTATCTTGTATTTAATATTATAGCTATGTGCTCCTTGAGATTTTTTGTCATTGTCTATTTCATGGGTACTGTAGAGTTTTTTAGAGTGACATGTAGAATTTATGTTTTCCCAATATTATTGAAATGCTCTCAGCTTAAGACTCCTTCCATGTAATCCAGATATTACGACAATGTAGTTTTTCACAAGATTAAGTACTTTCAGACTTAAGTTGGTAGGCTCGTTTATCAAATACAAATGTTGCTATGTTGGAGGAAATATGAAAAATCCCTGAAGCCATGACTTGCACGAGAGTTACTGTGGGACCCGATCCCGCGAGAAAGTCGCGAGCGCGCGAGGCGCTACACTCTCTCTTGGTCTCTCGTACCCACGCGAATGGTGTGTGATTTTTATTATTGATTTTAATTACCCAACCAAGCAGGCAGCAACCAAGCCATAGGGTGCAAACAAACGTGCAACCCAGTACCCATAAGGGCAGGGGTAAGCCGCCGAGCCTAGCAAGGTGTGATTTAATTCATCTTTTTCGTGAACTTGGGATCACTAAGGCAATCCGAATTCCACGCAAAAGAGAGTGACAGTCGCCACCTAGATGAGGGATCTAGGACCCATAATTGACCAGAAATCTAGACTCGTTACCTGGTTACGAGAATGGAAGGTATGTGGAGTTACCACCACATGCACCATGCCTGCCCGATAATCGGTCTTCAATTCCAAAAGTTAACTCTTTTGAATTTCTTTTAAATGGCTCATTTAACTCTATATTAATGTGCGAACTACATGACATGCATCCTAAGATATAATTTCAGTGTAATTCCTAAATGTGTATCTTGATTTTCTTAATTTGTTTGAGTTAAATCTAAGTGAAAGTTCTCATAAAATTCTAATTTTATGAAAAGTCCTAAGTGATTTAATTACTTTTAATTTAAGGATTAATGCACAAAACCCCACCACTTATGTGTGGAGCCGACTCGGGCTTGGTATGCCACTCAAGTATCCAAGTTGCCTACGTATCCCAGCCTCACTGGAATCAGAGTCGATCGTAGTTCGGTGCACCTGAACTAAGCTACTTATGCCTAACTCATCTAGGACACCGATCTAGACTGGATTTACTGTTTTAACTGTTTAAGAGAAATTATTTAGTTCAAGTTGAAGATTTTATTATCCTAGGACTTCATCTAAGATGCTATATGGTCCTATCTAAGTGCAAGACATCCTTTGACTAATGCAGGTAAACCTACATCTTAGGTAACTAGGCTTGTCCTATGGGAAAAAGGGGTGACTAGTGTAACTAGATCTATTGGCACGGTTGCTATCAATAGCAAACGACCGTGATGAGGCTGGACTCCTAACTCTAGGACTTCCTAAAACCTAGGACACAACGAGACGTAAGTGTTCCTAAGGGGCCCTAAAGGTTCCTACGATAGGAGACCGTAATTCAACGGCTCCTAAGACGCGGATCGAGTTAATTCGATTTGTTAAACTTAATGATTTTTTATTTTTGAGGATTTTTGATTCCTAAACATCTAAGGAATATCAAAGGCTCTATGGTTCGCAAGTTTCGGCCTCGAATCGCAACCATAGAAGGGAATCGTGCTCTTAACACTTGTATAATTTAGCACGTAAATTATAGTATCTTATTGCCTGGCATTTTTCTTAGGATTTCCGTGGACAGTGGACCTCGGAGCCAATATCATACTATAATTTACGCACTCCAATTATGCAGGATTAATCGCAATTAGTATACGATTACGGTTGCGATCTCGGCAGTTAGACTATCGCGGTATAGCGAATTTACAATGGAGATCTACGAACCCTAAGACAAGTTATGGATTAAATTCATGATGTAAAGTTAAGATTTGTTTGAGCTTTTTACTGACTTTTGTGTTGATTTGCTATTAAATTATGATTTATTAACATAAGACCAGATTGCTAGGATTACACAGAAACCCTAAGCAATCAAACCCCAAATCAGCTGAAACTTTTCCAGTAACAAGATATGGATGATTGTGGCTTACTGGAAAAATTTCATGAATTATCATTAAGATTTGATATCAATTTCCGATTTTTCAAAAGTTAAATCAGATTATAGTTAACACATCAACTTATAGCATATCAATTTCAAATTAATCCAAACTTTCACAGAATAGAGATCTAGATTATTATAGCTTATTGGAAAACTTATATGAATTTTCATTAAGATTTGATATAAATTTTCAATTTCTCAAAATTCAAATCAGTTCATAGATTAACACAGTAACTTATAGCATATCAATTTCAAATTAATCCAAACTTTCACAGAATAAAGATAATCATGAGATTAGACTACGATATGAATTTCATGGACTTTTATTACGATTTCATCTCAATTGAAATTCACACAAAAATCGGATGAAACTAAAGAATTACTTAAAAAACAAACCTAATAGTATCCTAAAATCAAATAAAAAATTCCAGTAGATATATATTATATTATAAAATTTTCTATCAAAATTTCAAAACTTAAAAATTAAATCTCCTCCATAAAATCGATTTTTAAATAGAAAAGGGGAATTTGTTTCTTAGGAATTGAAACCCATTTATTAAAATAAATTACAAAACCATATTAAAACTTTGCAAAACCAATTGAAAATTTTTATCTAACATTCCAGTAACCAAAGTTACTGGTTTGTAAAGAAAAATTTCAAAAATTTACTAATTTAATACGAAAACGAATTACGGCACGTAAAACGAAGAAGCGATTAGAAAACAAATAAAAAAACCTTTTTTCGAAAAAACAATTTCATGAGAAATTCAATTTATTATTGAACATTAATTCTGGAGAGTTTCATCAATTTGTAAAACATTCTGATATTTATTAAAAATGGCCGAAATTTAAAATAATTTAAAACCGGATTAAACAAATTCAAAAAAATTCGAAAATTTTTGGGTGTTCTGGAAATCAAAACATTGGTTTGTAAACAAGATTTCACAAATTTTGGACATGGTTTGATATACTTTTGGATTCATCAAGGAATAACCCCGCCCCTTTCGGGGTTATTGTTTGAAAAATAGAATGAAAATTAAAACGGCCAAACCGCGATTGGAAATTAAGTTTCCAGTAGTATTTTATTTTATAGAAATCCCAAAAAATATCAGTTTTTAAAGAAACCCACGTTTTCTAACACTTGCTTTGATAATCCGATTTAAATCCATATTGAATAAAAAACGAAAGAAAATCATTATTAAATGGAGGAAATTTAATTTTTTGGTGAAAATTTGAATTTTGAAAACTTATAATCTATATTATAACATACTGGAATTTCAAGAAAAAAATTCATTGATTTGATCCATCAAAAGTAAAACCATAGCATGTTTTTCTATTTTGGATATTACAAAGATAAAGATCCTACCGTTGATCTCGCTCCTTGTCTCTAGGGTGCGTAGATCCGAGGTATACGCTTTGTCGCACCCTTTTGTATGATGAAAAAGACCCAAAGAACACCCCAAAGATCCTTGATGTGTGATTTGTTGAAGAAGAAAAGGGATTTTTAAGAATCCCTTTTGTGAAGAACCCTTGAGAGATATGAACACACTTCAAGAGAGAAGATTTTTTTTTTCTTGGGAGGAGAGAAAAAGGACGAATTTGGATTTTTTTTCAATCTTTTCTAGGATTGTTTGCTTTGATTTTTATACAAAAAAGCTAGAGTTAAGAGAGAAATAGTAATTTCAAATGTGAGAGCTCCATTTTTGGCTTGTTTCCAATTTTCGCCTCTTGCTTTCTTTCTTTCTTGTTTTCAAATTTGATTTGATTCCAATCTTAATTTCTTGTCAATCAAGACATGCTATTCTCATTCCACATTGCTTCTTTGGAAGAAAACCTTTTTAATCAATCATTCATCTTTTCCTTCTTTCCTTCTTTTCATTTTTTATTCTTTTTATTTTTCTTTTAACAAATATGATGTCACCATTGTGACATCATCAAGGTTGGGTGCTCAACTCATGTGGGTCAACCATGTGGGCCGCCACCATGGTGGTTGACCCATATGGGTGAACCCACATGAGCTCCATCTTTGCGGGCTTTAGCCCAATGGGCCATTTCACACGGGTTTCGGGTTTTTCCGTAAAAAAATTAATAAAATCTTTCTCAATTCAACATTCTATATATGGACCCAACCCATTTGACATTTATGGTGCATCCCTCACACATGATCGGACCATCTTTTTTGGAAAATAACTTTTCGGACCAAAATGCTCATATTTGACCGTTAGACATCCAAATGCGACCAAAATACCCTCAGATTGATTCACCCCTAAAGGGAAAAATTAAAAATGGAAAGTCTTTGTGGTCAAACTTCAAAAATAGAAACTTTTAAAATTGGGTCCTTTCGGTGAGCAATATTAAACAGGATCATTTGGTATCCCCTGAAAATACCCAAAATGCCCTCAACACTTAGAATTTTCAAATTTAGCGAAACTCCTGAGAAATTCTAAATTTAGCAGGTTTTCCAAAATTCAGGAAATCATTCATAATCTCTCAGACATATTTCGGGGATCAAAAGAATTACACAGGAAAAGACCAAATTACCCCGAGGTGCTAGAATTTGGCGAGACTAGGGAAGACCCTGAGAAATTCCCAAAATAGCAGATTTTTGAAAATTTATGAACGGACTCAAGATTTTTTAGACACAACTTAGGGACAAAATATGATATACTGAAAATGTCTAAAATACCCCCGAAGTGCAAGCCTAAGAGAAAATCTTGAGAGATCTAAATTTAGCAGGTTTCCCAAATTATACGAAATTACTCCTAATCCATCAGCCGTACCCTCGAGATGGTTTTGGTTTTATGAGAAATGATTGAAACATCCATAAGATGATGAAAATGTGGAAGCCCCATGAGTTTCTAAAAATAGCAGCCTTTTCAAAATTCATGTAATCGCTCAAGATCTCTCGGACACAGCTCAGGGTTCAAACGGGACACATCAGGAATGACCAAAATACCCCTGTAGTGCAAAATGAGCAAAAATGAGGGAAACCCTGAAAATTCTAAAAATAACAGGTTTTTTCACTTGCTTGGAAACTTGATTTTACATCTTCCGGAGGCCAAAGGAACCCCCTAGAGACCTTCAGGATCGCGAATCAACTTCAAAACTCCCATAATGAGGTGAAATCTACCTTAAATGCATGGATGCCTAATCTAATGCTGAATACGGACTCAAGACTCGATGATACTACCGAATCGTTCGCTTTTTAAAGCGTAGCAAAATGGGGGTGTCTACAGTTACCTATTTAGATTCTAATGTTTCGGCAAGGAATTAGTATTCTTACGTTAGTATCACAAAATGCAATGGGAGCATCTGTGCTTTACCAACATCTGTCTTCAGAACCTTGATAGAGCTTGGATCCTCATGCATACTGTACCTGGGCATAATCCTTATACTATATATAAAGCGAGAATCATGGGTTAATTTCTTCCTCCCTTTTGCATTAATTCCTTCTGCGTCTTGTACATCTTTTGTTCAAACTATCGTCCTCATTTGGTCATTGCAATTCCTCTTATATCCAATTCCAGCAGGGTTTTTTTGGTCATTGCAACATATATTTACTTTTGGTACATGCTTCCAAACAACACGACAGTTGTCATCTACCTTATTGTTTACTGTTGAAAGAGCTGTGGAGGCTTATTACAGTTTCCAAAAATGCTCTTACAAACCAATTAATTAAAATAAAAGGGAAAAGACGAGCTGCATTTGTGCAATTATTAAAGAATAGTTGTGCTGATATCATTTCCCTAAAAAAAAGGCTATTTAGTAGCTCTTTATGTTTTCCTTTCACGTCACTAACTAAAATATAAAACATTATCCAAAAATCTAATGAAAAACACTAAAACTTACCATAAATCGCAATGAAAATAAATTATAAATTTGAAAAATAAGTTGAATTTTATAGATTTCAAAAATAAGTAGATTTTTTCTGAAAGTAACAACTTATTTTTTCTATTATCTTTTTTATAGCAAACAAATACCCTTATCTCATGAAATTATCAAAAAACATTATAAAAATGTTTTTAAAAAAGTACTGTACTGCCCCCTTCATAAGCTAATCTAAACCGTTCATTTGTTGGGCCACAACGTAAATAGGTTGAAATCATTTCCGGATGTTCCTTTATGTTAACCATTGAATTTCATTTTAATTTTTTCGTTTCTTTTTTACTAGGGCACCGTTGGGTTCATGGGTTAAGGATATGTATAGGCATCATTTGCTGTATGAGATTGAGAGAAACCCCATTTGGGGGTTTGATTGGAGATGAGGATTTCTACAAAAAGAAGCTGATTTTTATGGGTTTTATTGACAATACTATAGAGGTTACTAAAGCATATTTTACTTCTCTCATATTTAATAATTGCACAAACCTAGCTTGTTTTTTATTTATTTATTTACTCAATACAATAAACCCTATGAAGCTCTGAACAACATTCCAACCAATAGCCTTGGTTCAGACTTTTGAGGCTTCAATTTCTAGAAACATCCTTCGTTTGATTATCATCTTTCATTTGATATATAAAGTAGCTTAATGGGTTTGTTATGTTTGTTATGAGTTCCTTGAATTTTGCAAGGAGTTTTGATTAGCTTCCTTATATTGAAGCTTGCGTCAGGTACTCCTGATTTTTCGGCTATCCTTCCTCTGTTATATAAAAAGACTTAGTGGGTTTCTCATGTTCCTCCGTTATATAAAAAGACTTCTTCCATTTATATGCAACAAAATCCAAAATCTTTCAAGTTATAAGAGTATTGATTTAATAGAGGACCAATAATCTAAATTAAAGAGTGAACTGCTGCATAGCCATTGATTTTAGTGATTGATGTATTAACTGTCGATCAATTTTGGTGCTGAAGCTATAATTAAGTTCCAAGCTAATAATGAACAACAAAAGAGGACAAAGAAAATGACTCTTTGATGTCACATACATTGAGAAAAGTATAATTGTATGCATGAAATTGTTAAAGTATTTCTCATCTCCAAATTGTTGAAAGACAAATATGAAAGATTGTAATTTGTTCCAATTTGGTGATTACAAGCACCCCGTGCGACCAATGAAATTTTTAGTTGTCAAGTGCTAATAATGGGGAATATTTAACAAATAGCGGTTTCTTTTAAAATCTCTCCTGTATTAGATGGTAATTCCACCATCAGTCGTTGCCATAAGCAAACTTAGCAGTCTTTGACCATATTCATTTAGAAAGTGTTTTATCTTAGCATCTTGCAGCTTCAACTACATTTGCTTCATGGGCTTCTAGAAACGTATGAAAGTAAAATAGACAATGGAGTGCAAAGATGCACTTTTGGCAATGTCGAAGTTGTTTCGGTGGTGAGAAACATATCTATCCAATTAGAGTACACATCTAACGGTTCGCTTGACTCAATCACAGCGGATAGAATTAGAGAGAAAGGTGATAGAGATAATTAGAGTAGGTTCACTCATTTTACTAATGCAAGCCATAATGTACTCCTTATATGAATATTAGTTGAACCTGTTACATGGGCTAATATTTTCGATTATGCAGAAAATCCTACTATTGGCTAAGAAATCTCCATCCACCTCAAAAATTACGTTTTTGTTCAGGATTCAACCTCCATGTAAGATGAGATGCAAATTTATTAAGAACTATCAAATCTTGATGGATGGGTGATTTAATTTGCTTGCCCTCGACGAATAAAAATTGGTATTGTTAGGCTATTTCTTTCTTTGAGGAGGGGTTCTCTTCCCTTTCTTCATATGTTGAATTTAAATTGGTGGCCATCTTGCTTTGTAGATGATAGAATTTATGATGTCATGATTGATGAGGAGGTTGTTGGACTTGTAAAGCCACACAGATGTAGGGCTAAAATCCTTTATGTGATGCTGGATTGGATGTTCAAAGAACAAATTAATTTTTTTATTCCTTCAAATATTGATTCTTTTGCTTTTCCTTTCATTTTTTTGAATGGTGTTGCTTTTCTTTTGCTTTTCCATTACAACACAGTTTTGCACATGCTTTTGATAGATGTATTTTTGAGACTGCACTACACTTTTGTGGCTCCTCATATCTTATGCTTTTTCTATATCATACATTTAAAAAATTGTATAAGCTCCATACTTGTCTTTGTTGCTTAAAGATTATTATTAAATTCATATCCAGTCAATCAGAATAGTTCATTAAGACGCCGCATGTGCGGTGCACGTGCCTCTTTACTAGTCAACTAAAAAGTAATATCTCTAGCTGGTTTTTTATTTTCTTCCTATGAATTATTATTTATGGTCAAAATCCATTAGTGGATTAGATATAAGAAAATCATTCTAATGGATTATCTAAACAGCTTTGCTGCTATTCTATGCTTCTATGCTAATGATGTTGGCATCATGGGGCCCATGCTATTCGTCCCCAATGAAAGTGATGGAAGATGCATAAGGGAAGGTCTGGTAGCTGTAATAACAATCGCTGTAGGACAGCGAATTGATGGGGGTTCGGTTCAGACCTGGGTCAAATAGTTTCAGGAAATTGTAGGGAAAGGCGACAAAGGTTTCAGGTTACAGGTGTTGATTATGATGGAAGGCTAGGGCTTTCGCAGGCTGAAAGAACTGTTATGGGATTGAAGAAGCCTTGTTTAAGTACATTCAAATTGAAATGGTTTGGGAGGGGTTTAAGGTATAGGCAAAGTAACCGGTTGGTTCTAGAGGTGAAGTATAGGTCTTGTTATGGTATTTATAGGCTGAACAATCCAAGGAAGGGGACTGTATGGGCACGGTTAGGTGCATATAGGTTATAAGCTAGAGATCCAAGACTGGAATTGATTAGGGTTTGGGGCAGATAGGTCTTAGGCAAGGTTTAGATCTGTAATAGTTTTCAGTATAGGTTCTTGAAGGTTCCTTGAACCTGTAATGGATCAAGAAGGCGAGTGGGAGGGTTTACGGTTAAAGGTAAATTTACGAGACATAGTTAAAAATGGAACTCGATGAAATAGCAGGTGGTTTACAATGCTGTAAATGATCTCATCCTGGATCTGATATGATCGCAGGTCAGATCTAAAGTTCGAAAGTGTTTGGTAGGCTTAGAGGTAAGATTTTACGATGAAGCAGGCAAGGAATTAAGGAGAGAGGGGTGGTAATGGGGAAAGGGTCTAGAACTGGTCAACATTGCGGTCTTCGGTTCCACGTGGTGAAAGGGAAAGATTAGTTAGACTGTTGTTAGATCTAGAAGATCCGTGATCAATTTGTGGGTGGGCAACTGGTGCAGAATTGATCAGTCATGGGAAAGGGTTGATCGGATGCTGGAATCTAAGATTCTAAGGGATTATAGCAGCAGGGTTAAAGGCTTTGGATTGGGATCTGGTCAATGGGTTGGATCTGGTAAGGTATGGGTGAACTGATTTATGGATTAAGGTTTGAGAGAATAGAGAAAAGAATTAACGAGAGAGAGAGAGAGAGAGAGAGAGAGAGAGAGAGAGAGAGAATACAGAAATGTAAAGGGATTTAAAACTAACCCGCAGTCATAACAGGGTTCTCTTAGCATCACACCATAGGATTTGATCATCGCGCTTCAACAAAGCATCACACCGGAGCAAGATAAGACAACTTCACTTTTCATTCACATCCCATTGTTTTCAGGGCTAAAAGACCTTACATAGTTTTAGGCTTTGAAAGCACTACGAAATTTGAAAAAGACTCCTAATCCTATTACAATGTTGCAATTAAAAATCAACAGAAACCTGCCACTTCACAGACTCTTTGTAATTGTAAGACTGCTCACCTTACAACTAAAACTCCTTAACATTGTATGGCACTTTCCTACTACAAATAAATTGCTCATCCTTCTTGAAATAAAATTCCTAACATAACTAGAACGCTTAACAATAGACTCCTAGCAACACTTGGACTAACAAATCTATTAGTATTATAATTCCCTTTGAGCAGGGAAACCCACAAATCAATCCACACGAAAATTTGAATGGGTCCTCTTTGTGGCTTAAGTGACATGATGTCACCCTATGTCATAAGTACCTGTAGGTCCTTATTTAATATTCATACTAGCACCCCTTTCAATAACAACCACAAAAATGATAGGGACAACCATAAATGATGAAAACACCCTAAACTTTTTAGGAGCCAACGATGATTCATTTTGACTTAGTTAAGTGGGTTTACATATTCTAAAATGATGGTACGCATTGCTGTTATTGCTATCCTTTCAATATCATGTAAACCCTTAACTTCCAGTTTTTTTTACTTAACTTCATGGAATGATAATTGCTCATTAGCCCAAATATCTTGTAACAGTTTCTCTACTCCTTTGGCCTGAATGGCTTCGATCATGATTACATTCTGATTTGGTCTACTTATACTAGAACAACTTGTTCGAAGTCTCGTGGCTTTGAAATTGAGTTGTATGTGTTTGAAAATTGCTGGTTTTATAGGTCAAATCCATGAAATCTAATAATTAGTGTAGGTTAAGAAATTCTAGGAATTTTTTTTTTTTTTAATATCCTTAATCATAACTCAAGGATGTCCTCCTTTCACGATCTTTGTTGAGAATTGAGTAGGAGCAACAAACTCCATCAACCTTAAACTGCAAAATCATCATTTGTATATGATTTCAAGGATTCATTATAATCATCTGCTTGGGGTTGTTTTGGATTGCTAAAGACATGACCCTGTTACCAACTGTGTAATTCTTCCAGAACATGTTGTCTAATATCAGATGCTTTAAGAACCATTCTGAAAGAGGAAGGATGGCCTGCACTTTATAAAGGGATTGGGCCCAGTCTTTTTCTTGTAAGTTGGAGGGTTTATTCATCTTTTTTTTTTTTTTTTGCATTGATTACTAGTAATCATAGAGATAATGTTGATTTTGCTTTTGACATATTGGACTGTTTGCTTACTATTGTGAATCTAAGGCCATAGATTGAAATGTATGTGATTGTTTTCAATGGATAATTGGATTTTCTCTTGCTTGTTTTATTTCTTTGTTAGATGTCTGACTAGGATTTTTTCAGTCTTTTGCTCTTTAGATGCTATGGTGCAACTAGTTTGAAGTTGATTTAAATGAATAACCTTGTGTAATGAAAATAAGATAATTGAATGTAATAAACATGAAGGCCTCAATGGAGCCAAAAGAGTTGGTTTTCAAGTTTAGGAACATAGAGAGAATGGGAGAGTTAGAGAGTTATTTTCTCCTCCTAGCTTATTATAAAATGGAAGGATACTTACAAAAGAAAATTACATGAATACCCACATGGTTAAACTAACTATACTATAATGCAAAGCTAATAATATTTAGCAATCCCCCTCAAGCTGGTGCGAAGTATCACATGCCCAACTTGCATAGAATATAGCAAAAAATCGATCTAGTGACTCACTTTGTCAAGAGTCAGCAACTCAATCTCCTGTCCTCCCAATGGGTGTGCAAATAATACCGCAGCTCAGCTTCTCCTCGATGAAATGCCTATCAACCTCCATATGCTTCGTCCCTTCATGCTGGGCATGATCAAGGAAAAGGTTGATTGCAGCCTTTTTTTGTTTTATTTTTTTGGATATGATCCGCATTACAGCCTTTTTGTCACAGTATAATCTCCTAGGACCTTTATGATCAACCCCTAACTCATGGATGATAATCTTTATCCATAGTGGCTCACTTACTCTAACCCCTAACTCATGGTTGATAATCTTTATCCATAGTAGCTCACTTACTCCATGTTCCATGGCCCTAACTCCGTCCCTGCACTTGACTGTGCAAAAACTGACGGTTTTTTTGTTTCATGTTATCAGGTTACTTTAGAGAAGAGTACAATATCCTGATATTGATCTTCTATCATCGATAGAGCCAGCCCAATCAGCATCTATATAGCGTACTATCCACATATGGCCAAGCTTGGCAAACAAGATACCCTTTCGTGCGGCAGTCTTCAAAGACCTTAATCCTATTAGCGCTTTCATGTCGGAAGTCCGAGGAGCATGCATGTACTGGACGAGTATGAGACAAATATATTAACCCCTAACTAGCCTCTGATATCGTCCCACATAAACTATAGTTTCATCCTTTTCTCCCCAAGCTTGTGATTTGCCTCAATAGAATCAATGGGTTTATATCCCCAACAAGAATCCTCTAGGAGATGAAGAATCCCTACTTAGATTTTGCAACTTCAATGCCCAGAAAATACTCAGAGGGCACGTAGCCCTTTGATTTCAAACTCACTTGCCAAATAAGCTTTTAATTTTTTTTTTCATTTGTTCAGTATCATCACCCTACGCAGCATTGCTGTTCACATATATAATAAGGGCAGTAACTTTCCCTTGAGTCGAGTGTTTGATGAACAAGGTGTGATCTCTTTGACTCTTCTTGTAGCCACACTTGAGCATAGTCTTAGTGAATCTCCAAAATCATGCCTTGGGAAATTGCTTCAACCCATATAATCCTTTTTTTAGCCTACACACCATTTCATAATCAGACAACAGAGGGAATCCCAGCAGAACATCCATATAAACTTCTTCCTCTATACTCCATCCATGGTTGTTCTTCCTCCAGTCGCCTGTCCTTCGTTCACCATATGAGTGCCATCATTTCTATCGCACATTTTCATTTGGACGTCACACATTCTTTACTTCGTAGCAGTTCAAGGCCTAAAATGTGGCATCTGCCCTTTGTGAGCCCTCATTGGGAATTAGCAATTGAGGAACCTTAAGATTCAATAAATAGTTTCGCTTAATTTATTCCAAAGGTTGACCATGTATGTCATAATTTATCAACTTGTCAACAATGCACGCCAATTAAATGAACTTAGATTCAAAAAAATGAATTCCTTTAACTAACTATACTTGGTGTACATATGATCATTGTCTACTCTTTACAAGTATAAAAAATTGACTCTATGTATTATTTCCTCAGGTTTCACATGGTGCTATTCAATTCACAGTTTATGAGGAACTTCGTAGACTTGCCATCCACATTAAATGTAAGGAAGGGAAGAAAAATATTGCCAATGAGGATAAATTGGTAAATTTTCAATCCCGAGTGATATTTCTGTACTATTGCTCGAATATTTTCAGAATTTGGCACAATTTTGACATGTTCATCCATATTATTGTTTCATATGGTGATGTTAATGCATAAATAAACTCAAAGGAGAATAATGTTTGGATTTAATGAGCAATTGTTCATGTATCACTTTTGTTGTTAAACGAGAAATCTCTTACTATAGAGCAAGTGAATAACCTTGTTATATGGTTTCAAATCTCGGCTGAAACATGTTGGTTTCGGATGACATGTGTTGAAATTGAGAATGGTCGATGTGAGATGTAAGGGAAGTAACATCAATACACGATTTTTGTCAACATGTTGATTGATATCGGTAGATTTTGATGTCATGCCAGCATGTTGACAGAAACAATATGAACCTAGTATAAAATTATGTAATTTTTGTCAACATGACCAAGTACAAGCCGAAGTCGAGAGAGAAGCTTGGATTTTCTCATTTTCTTAATGTAACTTCTCATGAGTGCAGGATTCTCTTAAGAACCTTAGCTATATTGACTAGGAGATAGTATTAGATTTGCTAGAATTTCATATAGGTTGCTTAATATTCTAAACCCTACTTTGATCTTGTGAACTTTCTTGAGTAGTATAAATATCATTTTAAATTATGGTCTCCATGGCATGAAAGTTTGGTAAGCATAAATCTAGATTGATGAGTTCCAAAGGCTGGGTTGATATGACTAGATCACCATTTTAGTGTTTTTTTTTTTTGGGAATGGTAACAAGATTTCATTAAATTAGACAAAGCTGAAGTACAATGGTGGGGATGAGACGTCCCCTCGTACATCCACGGCTAATGTTAAAAGAAAAGGGATGAGACCGGCGTGCGCACCCCAACACCTAGCAGCTACACTCAAGTAAAAAATGTGAACAACCCACGCCACCCAACACCTTCGCTGTCTTGGTGCAACCTAATTTTTGTGTATTTTTAAACCCTTTTAAACATAGCTAAAGATATATAGAGAATATGGAGCTTTACTAGCATGGTTTTAAATTTCCACCGAAACCGACACGAAATGACCGAAACTTTTGTATTTCTATCCCCACCAAAACCGAAACCGAAATGACTGAAATGCATAAATCAAAATTGTTAGTGCAATAGATGTATACAATATCAGTATGTGTTGCATAAGTATATTTATACGAATTTGCATGCTAAATGTGGTGCATGTCTTATGTATTAATATTTATATGAATTAAATGTGAAATTCCACATTTAGCATGTACTAAATTATCAAACATGCGCGACAATGCATGTCAGTAGGTGTTCAATGTTTTTAAACCATTATAGATGGTTGTCTTGCTTATGTGATTGTTTCTTGGTGTGTATTTGTGCTTATTCTACCATTTCCCGAAGTTTCATCTTTAAATTCTATCATTTGCATATGTTTCTATATGTCTCTGTGATTTTACAAGATTTCTGCCGAAATTTCCAACTGAAACTAAATGGTTTCTGTTTATGTAGCGACCAAAACCAAAATTTAAAACCTTGGTCACAAGGAGCCAATGTTACAAAAATAAAGTATATAGTCACAAACTTCTATGCATCAAATATCAATACAGTAAAGATCATGCATCATTATAATGTGTACTAAATTGAGATCAACCCCTCTCTCTCTCTCCCCCCACCCAAAACCACTGGTTCGCTATAAATAATTTTGCATTTACCCTAAGAATATCAAAACTCATATGTTAATTGACATGCCATATAATGTACAGCTAATCTACAGCCCTGATACCAAATAAATATGATCCAAGATTCAATGGGTAGCTCTTGAATTCAAATATCCACAATATAATTCAAATCTATAATCAATTAAGAAGTAAATTACTGCTGGAAAATTACAGCTACTCCCCTTTTATTTGATAATAAACCAAAAGAATGAAATTTGCAAGTCAAAATAGATTAAATCGAGGTTGATTACAACCATAGATCAATCCCTTCGTAAACCATCCGGAAATATGGAGTAAAGGGCCTTCAAAAGTTGGAATTTCTTTCTCCAAGAAAACGCCACCAAACAGAATTTGCAGAAAATTCAGCTTAGAAAATCCTAACGTCTTTCTCTTATTCCAATATGTAAAAAGCTGCTTAAAACTGCAGCTAGGGACCATCGCAGAAGGTATTTCACGGACCGGTTGTTGCATAAGAGAGCAGCCACATAGGCTGAATTAAATAAAACAAATTCTGTTGAAAAGTGAGCCTATGTGGCTGCTCTCTCATGCAACAGCTAGTCCGCAAAATGCCCTCTACGATGGTCCCTAGCAAATCCCCATATATATATGACTTTTCTCTCTCTCTCTCTCTCTCTCTCTCTATATATATATATATATATATATATATATATATATATATATATATATATATATATGATTTAGCCGGCACTTTGAATTTATTGCTGACACCCGTATCCGACACAACACACGTGTCTGCCCGTGTCGACACTCCTTTGGAGACATTTATTGGTATTGCTAGAAGTGTTAAGACTTGACGTGGGCCTGTAGACACGTTTTTGTAGCATGTAAAGTGTGAGATTCTGTTTTATTATTGGATATTGTGTTTTTCTCTTTTATTATTAACTCTTCTTTTATTATAAGCTCTTCTTTTAGCTTTTCTTTAACTAATATTTGCATTTATATCCCCTCTCATAAACCTAAAACACTAAACAAACTATTATTCCAATACTATATTCATTGTATCATTTTGGTCTCCCTTTCTCATTATATGTCGGGACAGAAGAGAACTAGATTAAATTGATGAATGCGTTATTATTTGATTATCTCATATTTGTTTTAGATTATAGTTATTTAATTCTAATATTTATTAGTTTGTTAAATGATTACCATATTTATATTGTTGCAAATTATAATAGTAATCAATAATTTTATATGTATGTACGTGTCACTATTTCTAGATTTTAGTTGTTGCCATGTCAGACAACTCGTATCTGTTTCGAATCTCGATACACGAATCCGTATCTCCAACCATGATTCTATATACTTTGTATTTTAGCCGTTACCCCGTTTCTAAATTTTGGGGGTTTGCCGTGTCCATGTTACCATGCTACACTCGTGTTCATGTCCACAAATCATATATATAAATATGTGGGATTTGCTACTGTCCATCGCAGAAGGCATTTCACGGACAACAGATTTTGTATTCGTTCACCAAGTGGTTGTTGTCAGATGAGACCATCCGCGAAATGCCTTATGCGATGGACGCTAGCAAAATCCCTATATATATATATATTTTGAAAAATGATATATATATATATATATATATATATATATATATATATATATATATATATATATATATATATATATATATATGAGGAAACTGTTGGTGAGCTTAAGCGCACCAAACTTATGGTGCGCTTAAGCTCCCCAATCACATGGGTCCCACATTTTCTGTGGTGATCCAAACCATTCATTTACAAGGCCTTATCATAGATAGGGTGTGTACCAAAAATCAGCTCCATAGGATCATCCTAACCCCTCCATTTGTGGAGGACAAAAATGGGCAGATTTGTGGACAAACACTGTCTGTCCATTTTGTCCTCCACAAATGGAGGGGTTAGGATGATCCTATGGAGCTGATTTTTGGTACACACCCTATCTATGATAAGGCCTTTCAAATGAATGCTTTGGATCATCCTAACAAAGTGGGCCCTCATGTGATTAGGTGCTTAAGTGCACCATAAGTTTGGTGAGTTTAAGCGCACCAACAGTTTCCTCATATATATATATATTCATACTAAAAGTTAATTTGGGGACAAGTAGTCCCACTCGATTGCTCGATTTGCATAGCGTGAAGGTCCCAGGATCATACATCCTGGGCCAAAAAACATAAAAGAACCAACTTATCTACACCCACATCTAGCATAATCACCATAACCCTCCGCAGAAACAAGTCACACTACTTCCAATCCCCCATATAAACATCTGAACATATTCCAAGCTCAAAGAGCATACAGAAACCACAAAGAGAATATAGTTATCCACCTTTTGTCAAAGCCATCATCTTAAACAAACCATTTCATGAATCCTTCAGCCCTTGGTAAAGTAGAGATTAAATAGAGGAAAAATCCTCAAGTAGCGAAGGACCCAAGGTCCTTCAAGCACTCTCAAATAATCTCATTTAGCGTCTACCTCCTCAGTCAGGGCAAAGGTTCTCATCTTCCTAACCATTAACGACTTTCCTTTTCAACCTTCAAAAACAATAAAAATCCTACACCACTCTTCAAAAAACCCTAAAAAACACCAAGAGCAAGAACATCAGAAATCCCAAAAAAGCATTTACAATAGAGAATTAAAAGATCCCTTATTTCTTTAGAGCCTTAGCTCCCTGCTTTTCTTGGCCGGTGTCTTCCCCTTCTCCTTGACATCCTTCTTCTCAATCTCTTAAAGCATCTCCTTTGTCTTCAGCACATTTTCCTCAAATCCGATTCCCAAATTCTTGCCCATATTTGCCATTTCTGTGAATTCTTCCTAAAAAGCTTGCTCTTCCTCATTCAATATTTCCTCACTCTCGTCACTCCCTGTTCAGCCCTTCACATACAACTCTTGACCTTCTTGCTAAGGTCAACATCTATGGAGTCTCTGGATTGAGCAGTCTTATGGCTGACAACGGTCTCCCACTTTTCCTCTCCTGAGTCCGTCTTCACTTCCGAAGCCTTTTTCTCTTCAGCCAGGGCTTTTTGGAAATGGGGGAGTTTGTGGAGAGGGATACATACCTCCTCCATTGATCTTTTGCCAGTGGGCCTCGATTTCATCTTCCTTCCCCTTAGCTTCCTCTAAGAGTTTGTTCCATTGATGCTCCAGATAGGCTTGTGCAATTTCACCTCATGAGGCAGATCGTTGGCGCCTTGATCGCTTGGCATGGCCATTTTTCTTGAAGGATCCAAGCTCTTCTTCCTTCACCATTTTCCGTTTTCCAATTCATTCAAGTCTTCTGTCTTCGTTAGAAGAATTGCAGCCCTTATCCATATTGAAGGATTCCAAGAGATCCAGAAGAGTAGAGATGAGTTTTCTCTTTTTGGGTTCGTACCTTCCATAACCTGTACCCTTCCCTTTCTTATATTGTATCGAACCGACTCTTGGGTTCCTAAAATGATTTTCTCGATTCCGTAACTACGCCGCATGAGGGTTGCAGGATTAGCATGAAATCCTTTCGTATACCTTTTTGAGGATTTTCCTTGATACTTGGGACCAGGACGCGATGAAGTGAATCTAGGGTTAGCCTTTTTCAGATTCAAATGATGGTTATCATTTATCGGTGAAATGACTTCTCTCTCCGTCTTTGGGACTTGGCGAGATTTAATATCTTGATTCACTCTTTGGTTTTGACTCTTCATTTTTTCCTCACCCCAAGCAAGGTCATTAAATGCCCTAGGCTTAATCCTTTTCAGGAGCCAAACATCTGCACCCGCATGATGTTGAGGTTTCAGTGTCCCGGCCAATGAGGGTGTAACCTTCACGGATTCGAAATCAAATTCAGAACTGGGGTTCAACGTTCCTATGTCCTTCCCTTGATGTAAAGCAATTTTATCTCTGTCAGCTTTTGGACGCCTCATAATTCCAGCCGGTGAGGTTTCTCCCCAATTAGGCCCCAATTCAAATTTGAATTCCGGGTTCTTCAACGATCCACATGTTCATACGGAAGCTTGTTTTCCTTTACACGTCTCGCCGGAGATTATCCTTTCCTCCGGTATCATTACGCCGGAGGTGAATTTTCCCCCATTCGCATGGTCGGACATGTCTTCCAGAAGATCGGATTATTAATGTTCAAACCACCATTAATAACCTCTTCATCCAAGTTGCTCTTGACATTTATTAAATAACATCTATTCTTAACCCTCGGATTAATAAATGGACTTAAACATTTCTACTGGAGTTGGTACGTTTGCAGATGCAAAAGCCATACAATGATCATGGTATTTGTTGGTTTAGACACTACTTGTAGTAGTTAGGGTTATTGTAGTCATTGGACATTGTTGCCCTAGTTTGGGCCTACTTATACATCATATTCATGAGGAGCTCCCTAGCGGGGACTCTCCTCTCCATTTCTCTTCTTGTTCCTCTCTTCTAACCCTAATCTCATTTCTAACATGGTATCAGAGCAAAGATCTTATGGGAAGGGGTAGAAGGAAGAAGAAGAGTCTATCATCTCTCTCTCTCTCTCTCTCTCTCTCTCTCTCTCTCTCTCGTATCTCTCTTTCCCGCACAAGGTGTTGTTTCGTCTTTTATTTTTCCGAATTTTATTTTTCCAAAAATCTCTCTAATCTTTCTCTCTCGGTAGTCTCTCTCTTTCTCGCAACTCTCTCTCACGCATATCTCTTTTTTCCATTTTCTTGTTTTTGGAGTTGCCACAAATCACCAATACACAAAAAAAATCCTTAAATTTCTCCCCCAAATCTCTCAAAAATATCTTTCCCATTTTTTGGTTCTCCATCCCAAAATCTCATTCTCCTCTAGGTCCATACCCTTGTTGGGTTCTTTCTAGTTTCTTTCACCTCTCCTTGCGGTTTAAATCCTTTCATTCTTTCATTTTTAAATCTCTTCCCCTATCCTCTCAATCCTAATCCTTTTGTCCTTTCTCCTCTAGATTCGTTGTCTTCTATGTCTTTTGTGTTGTTATTCAAAGTGCCCGCCAGGAGTTCGGTGAAATGTGAGATTTGGTGCCTTGAACGTTTTTTTTTTCGTTTCAAGTTGCAGGCCTCCGGCTTCAACTTGAGAGGGGGAGTGTTGTCTAGTATTGTCGTCTCTTTCATCTCTTTCTTTTCATTGTTTTTTATGTCTTTTGTGTTGATGTCATCTCTTTCTTTACATTGTCTAGTGTTGTCTTCTATGTCTTCTTATGTCTTTTATATTGTTCTTAAAAAGTGCAAACCAAGTGTTTGATAAAATGTCTAAGAGAGGTGTAGTGCCTTGTTTGTATTCGTTTCTTTGTCTTCTTCTTCAAGGCGCACACCAAGTGTTCGATGAAATGTCCGAGAGGTGTGGTGCCTTGTTTGTCTTCGTTTTCGTTGCAAGTTGAAGATATTCGACCATCAACTTGAGGGGGAGTGTTATCATGTTTTTTTTGGAGTTCTTTTCTCTTGATGCCGTCTTTTTCTTCATATTGTCTTTTTGAGGGAGTGTTGTTATGTTTTTTTTACTTTTCATGAGGGAGAGTGTTATTATCTTCTCTTCATGATCTTCGTTTGTCCCCTTGGTGGTTGTTATCATCCTCCTTGTTTTGTCATCTCCGGGCTCATGTAGTATCGCCCGAGGGGGAGTGTTGTTGTGCTCCTAGTCAGTCTTTGTCTTCTTGGCTTTATGCCTTATCCCCTCTTTTCCGGGCAATGGCTTCCATATCCATCGTTGGTAAGCTCTTTTCCGGCGAAGATGTTCATGCTGCCGACCAGTGTCTCCATCGTTGGTTGGTTTATCTTTTCCGTCTTTTTCTTCTTATCTTCAGGCGACGATGTTCATGTCGCCGACCCTGTCACCAGACGATGGTTTCTCCATCGTTGGTTAGTTATCTTCTCTATCTCTTCTTCTCTCCAGGCAACGGTTTCCCCGTTGACCTCGTCTCCAATGGTTTCTCCATCGGTGGTTATCTTCTATTGGTGTGGTGTTTCTTAGCTGGTGTTCCTGCTCGTGGTGCTTCGCTGTTGCTCACGTGCGCACCTTTGGTGTGTTTTTTTTGCTCGATAGATCATTGTTATTCCTCTGTCGAGGTGCACAGTTCGATCCTTCATGGTTCCAGACTTATTTGCCGAGTTCTCATTCAGGGGGAGGACCCGGTTGTGATTGCTCTCGCCGTAGTGCTACTTCAGGGGGAGCTGTTTTTGTTTGTTGGCCGATCTCGACGACTCTACTCTCATGGTGGCCGTTATCTTTTGTTATGCTTTCCTTATGTATTCACCACACCAGCTTGAGGAGTGTTATACCAAACTGGATGTGTGTATGAGATGACGTACTTTTTGTTACTTTTAGTTGTTTCTTGTAGTTTTCTTTGTATCAAGCTGGAGTTCCATAGCATATACATTCCAGCTTGAGGGGGAGTGTTGAATAATGTATTAGGGTAGTTTAGACACTACTTGTAGTAGTTAGGGGTATTGTAGTCATTGTACATTGTTGCCCTAGTTTGGGCCTATATATACAACATATTCATGAGGAGCTCCCTAGCGGAGACTCTCCTCTCTACTCTTCTTCCTCTATTCTAACCCTAATCTCATTTCTAACAGTACCCATGCATTTTAATTTGTGACCAAACAACATACCAAGAGACTCAATCGTCGAGGATGTCCACGGATGAAGTGGGATGTCATAGAATCTAATCCAAATAAGCCGGGTGCCATGGTTGTAGAGATGTAAGGCAATTTCCCATGGCCTCATCTCCCCAATATATCAATTCACTTGCTTGTTGTTCTGATTCAAATCAAAATAGAATTTCTCTGGTGCTAATTGGCATAGGTTGTTGGAGGTTGGGCATTCCCCACAATTTCATGGCCCATTCCCAAACCTCTTCACTCTTCCAGCTTCTGGTTTTCATACGCCCCACCAAACACGGCCTGAGGTACCTCGTTCCTCAATCTCTTTACCGGAGACATTTAGCTCCGGGAATTTGCCATGAATGCCGGTGACATCGTCAGGAACCTCCAAACATTTAGAAAAATCCTTGCCATCAAGCTCCAGCATAGTGGTGCCTTCCATGATCTTCACAGAGCATCTTCTGCATCGATCTCGTCCTCCAAAATTGTAGTGACCACAATTAGAGCATTCCCAATCCTCCATGGGAAGCTTAGGCATTCACTTTTGTGGTTTAAAACCAGACACACCACTAATGTTTTTTTTTCACCTCGCTGAAATCCTTTGTTCAGAAGCATGACCTCACCTTCACTACCAGATCTATAATAGGGCTGAATATTATCAAGTTGTAACCCCCATCCCTTCGACCATCATGCCTCCCATTCCGCAAGGTCCTTCGACCGAGAGACTGCCACTCACTTTCACTACCAGACCCATGAAAGTAATAATGATTACTTCTAGGTGACGATCGACCCGCATTACTGATCTTCTTCCTGTTACCAATTAGGATGAGGTTTTTCCTACAGCAGTCTCTTGGAATCTGCAAGGTCTGAAGCGAGTCGCTTACGGAGTAACTTGCCTCTATGATATCAAAGGTAGGTTTCTTTCATGCTTCCAATGTTGTATCCACAGCTATAGACTCCCCTTCCTATTGAGCTACCCAAATAGAGCACACCCGGGGATCTATCCTGATTGTGTGCAAAGAAGTTTTGCACCGTCATCGTCTCGCCTCCCTATATATATATATATATATATACATATATATATATATATATATATAGAGTTAAGTGAAGCTACATATACGTGTAGCTAACTTAGCTACACCGACGGCTTAAAATACAGTGGGCCCACATTATTTGGGTGATCCAAACCATTCATTTGATAGGCCCTCACATTGATAGGGTGTGCCCAAAAAATCAGCTCCATAGGATCATCCCAACCCTTCAAACTGTGAAGGCAAAAATTGATAGATTTGTGAAGGTTTTTACACGTCCAATTTTGCCTCCACAAATCGTAGGGTTGGGATGATCCTATGGAGCTGATTTTTTGGGCACACCCTATCTATGTGAGGGCCCATCAAATGAATGGTTTGCATCACCCAAACAATGTGGGTGATGAAAAACCTCATCCTAATTGGTGTAGCTATATATATATGAGAAACGTGTTGGTGCGCTCAAGCGCACGCCCAAAATGGTGCACTCAAGTTGTTAAAACGTTTCCTATTGGTTCCTATATGTGGGACCCAAACATTTAGCGCAATAGGAAACGTTTTAAACAACTTGAGCGCACCATTTGGGCGTGCGCCGCACCAACACTTTTCTCTCTCTCTCTCTCTCTCTATATATATATATATATATATATATAGAGAGAGAGAGAGAGTGTACCAACCTTATGGTACACTCGAGTGCCCAATCACATGTGGGCCCACATTTTTAGGATGATCCAAAGCATTCATTTGAAAGGCCCTTATATAGATGGGGTGTGTACCAAAAATCAGCTCCATAGGATCATCCTAACCCATCCATTTGTGCCCTCCACTTTGGAGGGGTTAGGATGATTCAATGGAGCTGATTTTTGGTACACACCCTATCTATGATAGGGCCTTGCAAATGAATGCTTTGGATCATCACAAAAAAATGTGGGACCCATGTGATTGGGCACTCGAGCGTACCATAAGGTTGGTACGCTCGAGCTTACAATCCTTTTCCTCATATATATATATATATATAGGAAATGGTTTCGGAGCTCGAGCTCAAATAGCTTATTTGAGCTAGAGCTCAGAAATAGGGTGTGTGCCTTGTTGTTTTGGTTATGATAGATATTGATTCTATAGGACCTAACATAGATAGGGTGTCCCTAAGAAACCATCTCCATAGGATCATGCTAAGCGTTGATTTGTGGAGGTTGAAAATGGACGGCTAGAAATTGGGTCCATTTTTTGCCTCTACAGATCGAATGGTTAGGATAATCGTATGGAGATGGTTTGTTAGGAACACCCTATCTATATTAAGATCTATGGAATTAATGGGTTGGATGAGTCAAACAACATGGGAGAATACCCTATTTAAAAACTCTAGCTCAAATAAGCTATTTGAGCTTGAGCTCAGAAACCACGCCCCTATATGTATATATATATATATATAGAGAGAGAGAGAGAGAGAGAGAGAGAGAAGTGTTCGTGCGCTTAAGCACACCATTTTTTTGGTGCGCTTAAGTTGTTATAACGCCTCCCATTGGTGCGCTTTAGCGGGACCCAGCGGGACCCAAACATTTAAACGAATGGGAGGCATTATAACAACTTAAGCGCACCAAAAAAGCGCACCAACAGTTTTCTCATATATATATATATATATATATATATATATATATATATATATATATAGAGAGAGAGAGAGAGAGAGAGAGAGAGAGAGAGAGAGAAAACAGTTTCTACACACGTGTAGACAAGTTATCTACACACTAGCTTAAAATACAATGGAGGGCATATTGTTTGGGTGATCCAAACCATTCATTTGATTGGCCCTCACATAGATAGGGTGTCAATAAAAAAATCAGCTCCATAGGATCATCCCAACCCTACGATTTGTGGAGGTAAAATGGACATGTATAAACCTTCACAAATCTGTCCATTTTTTGCCTCTACGGTTCGAAGGGTTAGGATGATCCTATGGAGCTGATTTTTTGTGGACACCCTATCTATGTGAGGGCCAATCAAATGAATGGTTTGGATCACCCAAACAATGTGGGCCTCCACTGTATTTTAAGCTAGTGTGTAGATAACTTATCTACACGTGTGTAGAAATCGTTTTCTCAAATATATATATATATATATATATATATATATATATATATATATATATATAGGGGAAACGGTTCGTGAGCTAGAGCTCATATAAGCTTATATGAGCTAGAGTGCTCAAACTCATGGGTCCCAAATTTTTTGTGGTGATCCGAACCATACATTTGCAAGGCTCCATCATAGATAGGGTGTGTACCAAAAATCAGGTCCATTGGATCATCCTAACCCCTCCAAAAGTGGAGGGCAAAAATCGGCAGATTTGTCGAGAAACAGTGTCTGTCCATTGTTCCCTCCACTTTTGGATGGATTAGGATGATCCTATGGACTTGATTTTTTGTACACACCCCATCTATATAAAGGCCTTCCAAATGAATGCTTTGGATCACCCCAAAAAATGTGGGACCCATGTGTTTGTGGAACTCTAGCTCATATAAGCTTCGTGAGGATTTTTACACGTCCATAGGATCATCCCAACCCTTCAAACTATGGAGGCAAAAATGGACAGATTTGTGAAGGTTTTTACACGTCCATTTTTGCCTCCACAAATCGTAGGGTTGGGATGATCCTATGGAGCTGATTTTTTGGGCACAACCTATCTATGTGAGGGCCCCTCAAATGAATGGTTTGCATGACCCAAACAATGTGGGGCCCACTGTATTTTAAGCCATCGGTGTAGCTAAGTTAGCCACACGAGTGTGTAGCTACACTTCTCTCTCTCTCTCTCTCTCTCTATATATATATATATATATATATATATATATATATATATATATATATATATATGAGGAAAATGATTGTGAGCTTGAAGCTCATATAGCTTATATGAGCTTGAGGGCCCAAACACTTGTGGGCCCACATTGTGAGGATGATCCAAAGCATTCATTTGAAAGGCCCTTACATAAATAGGGTGTGTACAAAAAATCAGCTCCATAGGATCATCCTAACCCATCCAAAAGTGGAGGGCAAAATGGACTGACACTGTTTGCCACAAATTTGCCTATTTTTGCCCTCCGCTTTTGGAGGGGTTAGGATGATCCAATGGAGCTGATTTTTGGTACACACCCTATCTATGATGGGGCCTTGCAAATGAATGGTTTGGATCACCACAAAAAATGTGGGACCCATGTGTTTGGGCTATAAGCTTCAAGCTCATATAAGCTATATGAGCTTCAATCTCACAATCATCATTTTCCTCTCTCTCTCTCTCTCTCTCTCTCTCTCTATATATATATATATATATATATATATATATGTATATATATATATCCTCCTCCTCCATGGTCACCCAATTAAAGTTCTATCAGACTGCACTTCTAATAGAAAACCATCAAAGCAACATAACAGACTTACTAATGACTCTTTTAAGATACTAACAGTCCCAACACTTAAACCTTCTAACAACTGACTTCAAACAAATCCTTCTAACCCAACAAATAGTGACGTGAATATTATGATGCACAGTTGTCGTGGGAGTGGTGGGCACTCTTTTATTGTAATTCACATATGTGACTTAAGTGAAACTTAAGGAAAATGCCTATTAAGCTCTTATGACTATACCTTATAAAAAGACTCATCTACTATATCTTTCAAAAAAAAAGCCACCATCAATTCTAAAAAAAAGGTGAAGTGTAATGGGATTACAAAGACATACATGAGAAAATAGATGACCATAAGGGAAGTATTCAGGGGTCAGAATCGGAGGACGTTCCCTGCGGGACCCTTGGGGTTCCATCAACCTCTTGGATTAGTATGTGATTGTGGAATTAACCTTGAGCGAGTTTCGGAGCCCTATTTGGCCTGCCTGGATGGAGGCTATTCGGTTATGGAAGTTTTTGAATCGCTTGGGATCTCCAACTCCTGTTGTAGAAGACTCTTATTCTCTTTTGGGCAGGAGACTAATTTGGAGAGGCCCCATTGGGCCCAATGGTATCCACCGAGATCACATGCGAGTTCTTTGGGAAGCTTGGAGGACTGGGATACTAGGGGAAGGAGATTGGATTTCGGAGTTAGGGAGTTCCCTGGTCGGCGAGCAGTGGAATCATCTCGCAGAGGTCTCTCGAATGGGAGCGACTGGTTATGTTCAAATTGCAATTACAAGAACTTTGGTCCACGTACCGTCTGCAGAAAATGCTTACTTCCCCGTAATAAGGACAATTCAAATCTAGTTTGGAGACCGAAGCAGGCCCAAGTGGCCCCCCGAGAAGAGAATGGTTGTCTGGAGATCCCGATGTCAGTGGTGGAAAAAAGAAAAAGACAGCTCAAAACATGTTTTATTGGAAATTTGAAATCTGGATCCTGGCTTCTAGAGGATATCTGGGATTGGGCCAAGAAATTCTGGGCCATCCCTGACCTGGAAAAATCTTTTGCCATCAATCCTGTGGTGATCCTCTTCTGCTTCTCGTCGGAAGCCCAAGCTTTGACTGTTCTTCGGCGTGGGGGGGAAGCTTTTGGGGAATTCCTCTCCTCTCTCAAACCTTGGTTCCCTGCATATAATTCGGGAGTTAAAACTGTTTGTTTAAGATTTTATAATATCCCTCTTCATGCTTGGTCCTCTGCCACGGTGGAAATTATGGGATTGCATCTGGGTCAGGTCCTTGAGACCCAGCTTTTTTGGTAATCACTCTCATTGTCTGACTTTTGCCTCTGCGCTGATTATTTCCCCCGTCTAGAATTCCATCCCTCGTTCAATTAATCTAAGGGTAGATTCCACCATTTACTCGGTGGGAATCAAAGTTGTGTCTGAAGACAGTATTAATTCTTTGGCCTTGTCGGTTGTGGGAGAGATTAGCAGTAAAGACAACCTTCCTCTTTTTGAGAATATCGAACAATCTCTCACTGATAAAGGCTCTCCGGCAAAGGTTCGCTTACCAGATTCTGTGATCGTGGCCACCGGACGTGAATTGGATCCGGTGGCCCTACTTTCAAATTTTGAAATCCCCACCTACCCTCGTGATTCCCCAGATCCTGTCATTGTCTCGTCAGGGGGTAGGAAGGCCCAGCTGAATGGACCCGTGACCTTGCCATGTTCTACGAAGTCAAAAAGGGAAGCGCCACGTGGCTCAAAGGGCAAGGCGGGTAGAAAAGAATTTGTGGAATTCTCCAGCTTTAAATCGGTTGAGGAGCGGAAGGCCCTTAAATTCAAAAATAGATTTTTTAGATCGAATTTCAGCCCTGATATTAAAATTACACGTGGGCACAAATATAGACTTACAAAACGTTATGGCCCGAATGTCCGCTTCTTGGCTACACGCGGCGGCCTTTCATCTTTGGGTTGGAAAATCAATTGTGCCCATCCTGAAAAGGGGTTTACGAAGAAAAAGCCTCACTCAGAAAGCCTCCATGAATTGAGAATCCTACAACCCTCTTCTGGTCCAGCTATGTCTGAAAAAGCATGTCTTGAAGGCCCGAGTAATGTAGAGGGGGGGCGAATCTACTTTGGTGGACGAAGACTTGAAGCTCCTAAAGACTCTTAAATATAATGAAAAATTGGCAAGGAAGGAATCTCCCATCTCCCATGCCAACTGAGGTGCTAATTTCTCCACTAAAGAAGCAATGGTTG